>NW_005371138.1:2299414-2307253 GCF_000412655.1 Myotis brandtii
GTCCATTCAACCAATCAAAGCATAATATGCTAATGATATGCTAAGGCTGCTCAATTGCTCACTATGACGTGCACTGACCACCAGGGGGAAGATGCTCCAACTGGTAGGTTAGCTTGCTGCTGGGGTCTGGCTGATTGGGACTGAGCAAGATGGGCCAGACATGCCCTGGAGCCTTCCTGCATCCCTCCCTGGCCCAATCATGCACTGGTGGGGTCCCTGGGCCTGGCCTGCACCCTCTCACAATCCGGGACCCCCTCGGGGGATGTCGGAGAGCCGGTTTTGGCTCGATCCCACTCAACACAGGAGCTGCCCCCTGGTGGTCAGTGTGCTTCTACAGGGGAAGCACCACTGAGCCAGAAGCCAGGCTCACAGCAGGCCTAAGCCATCAGTCAGACATCCCTCGAGGGCTCCCAGACTGCGAGAGGACACAGGCTGGGCTGAGGGACCACCCCTCTCTCCCCCCGCAGTGCACTGGTAATGGGGCTTCTTTGCAATGAGCTCAAAGATTTCCTCAATCACAGAAGATCATGATAGATCTTAGATAGTGACTTATATATTGATTTTGTTTTTTCTTAAAGAAACTGCAGCTCAGTCATCTAGCTCAGTGGTCATAAAATACAAACTAGAAAGTGTGAACAATAAAGCTTTATCATGATGTTCACAGAGCTTAGTTTGAGCCTGGTATTCAGATAAGAAGTTCTCTATTAATCTTGGAATAGAGAGGGAGCCAGGGGCAAGATTGGGACCAGGAAAGGCTTGACTAGAGATGTTTGCCCAGTAAAGACTTGTTTAACCAAACTAATCAAGGTTTCTCTCTTAGATACCTTGAATATAAAATAGAGAAGACTGTTCATTTGGTGGTAGGAGCAGAAAGTGGAAGGAAAACAAGTCTGGTATGCAGTAGAGGCCATAGTCACCAGTGCCATGAGTCCGCAGGCCATGAGTAAGTTCACCCATGAGTCAGCGGAAGCCAAGAGTCACCAAGCATGCTCGTAAACAGAAGGTATGAATAATTGAGACATGATAGAAGACATACAGACTAGAGATTTCTGTATGTGGTAGTGGCTGGCATGGAAAAAGCAACAAATTTGTGGTGCTGTAAAGAGGTTACTAGATAGTGAATATTTTAGACTTTGAGGGCTAAGAGGCAATATGAAAGCTATTTTACATGGGTGCCTATATAACCACTAAAATATAACCATTTAATAATATGTTTGGCCCATGAGCTATGGTTTGGTAACTACCATTGTTGGTCCAGGGATGGATATGTGACCCAAAATTGCCCAATTAGACTCAAGAGAAAGACTTAATTCCATGGTTGGGGAGAGACTGTTTTTCTCTTTCCCATTAAACTGAATAAAGAGGGGGAAATCCCCCTTTCTTGTGGCAGCTATCGTATAACTAGGAGGTACCCATGGTACGGCATGGAGCAAGGCAAGCTGAGAAAGAGAAAGAACCTGAATCCTCCGTGGTGTGGCTGAGCTGCTGAGTCAACCCGTCCTGAGGCCCACTTCACCTCTGAACCTCTCATTATGTGAGTTCATAAATGCTCTCATTGTTTGATTCAGTTTGAGCTGGGTTTTCTGTTACATGTAGCCAAACGCATCCTGCACCCATACAATCAGTCTCCATTAGTGAATGAATCTCTACTTCATGAAAACAGAAACAAGCAGCCTCACATAGGCAAGAACCTAATAAGAATGGGCGCCCATTAACCTTGACTTTTAGACTTAGCCACATAGCCTCTCCTCACTCTCCAATGATCTTACACACTGGTCCTTGACTTTGGTCAAATGCGGAGGGAGGAAGATAGAAGACCAAGTTCCCCAAGTTCCTGGCTCATGATCCTGAAAGCTCCTGTTTTCAGGGACTTATGTCCTGACAGGCCAAGCGGGTTGTCCTTCATCTCTAGAGGCAGCCAGGGGAGGAGTAGAAGTGCCAGGAAATGGTTTCCATGGATGTGGGACACGGAGAGGAAGGACTAGGGTGGTGGTTGGACACTTGGTATGAGATGGGAAAGAAAGACTGTAGATTCTGAGGGGCCAGGACTGGTCACCAGAGAGATTTCTGTTGTCTCGCCCTTCCTTGGAAACTCTGTTGGCCATTTCCTCCTTCAGCCCCTCCCCACAGCTACATCAACTCCCCCCACACCCGTCATCCTGAGCCTTGCTCCAATTACCACTCTTTCTCCAGTCCCAGTTGGGCTGGAAATCAAGGAAGGGAGAAGGCATAATTTCAGGCCTGTTTTGGGAAAGGGTGTAAATAAGGGGCTGGTGGAAGATAGAAAGGAAGTGAAGGCTTTGGAAATGAAAGCCGGGCCAAGCTCATCAGAGATTAATGTAGGAGAAGCCCAGCTTGTCTGATAGGGCCCAGATGGTGGGCAGACTTGCAGAGGCTGCTGACAGATCCTGATGGTCCCCAGCCTGCCTCCCACTTCTCATCCTCATCTTGGAGAAAACGATGCAGGCCTGCACCTCCTGGGGAAGCTTGGGGCTGCCCCAGGGCTGTCACCAGACCAGGTGGGGCCCTCTTTACTCTTGTTGCCTGTATATATGGGTGTGCACATGCCCACAGACACACTCACACACAGAAAGGGGAAGAGAACAGACATTTGACCCGGGTCCTTTCTTCCATGGGAAACCTGGCCCAGAGGAGAAAGGCCCCAAAGCACATTCTGATCTTGTTCACTAGCTGGAAGTTGGTAGGAAGCGTGCTGTGACCACCATCACAGCTTCAGACCCTCCCTCAGCCTCTCCGCATACTCAGTCACAGCCCCATCTTTTCCCTTCTCTTTCTAGCCAAGCTCCTCAAAAAGGTGGTCTCCATTTGCTGTCCTCTACTTCGTCACTCTTCATCTCCTTGTGTGGAAATTATCCTGTTCTGATCACTTTGTTGCTAAATTTAATGGACACGTCTTGGCCCTTAACTGCCTGGACCTCCCAGCATTATAAGACATACTGGTAGCTCCCTCCTTCTCAAGCCTCTCTCTCCTTCCTCGAACACCTCACCCTCCTTGTTTCCTCGGACTGCTCCTTCTCTGTCCCCTTCATTGGCTTTTCTTCCTTTGTCTTTACATTGCCTTTCCTTCCTTAGAGGTAGGGCTCCTCTTAGTAACTATCCTCAGTTCCCTTCCCTCAATACACTCCCTGACATGCCTTCTATTCTGACGTCTTTACATACCAACCCTAGGCTGATGAGGCCCAAAGCAACATCACCAGCCTCAGTCTCTCACTGAGTCGCTGATTTATCCACCCATCTACCTCCTAACAGTCCCTTCCAAACACCTAAACTCAACACGGTCCAGACATTGTCTTTCCCCAACTTCTCCTCTGGGGTTGCCCAATTCAGAATAGGATACCATCAATCATCCATGCAGTTGCCGGAGTGAGAAACCTGAGACTCATCACATCCCATATCCTCTCAGCACACAGGACCTGTTGATTCTACCTCCTAAATAGCACCTGGACTCTGCCTCTCTCCCTCTTCAGGAACCTCAGGCCTCCATGCCTCTTTCTCTCTCTCTCCTGATCATCCCACCTCCATTTTCCTTCTCCAACCCATCTTTCAAAAATATCACCTGACAGTCATTCCATTGTTATTCTATTCTCATGGGTGTGCACATGCCCACAGACACACTCACACAGAAAGGGGAAGAGAACAGACATTTGACCTGGGCCCTTTCTTCCATGGGAAGCCTGGCCCAGAGGAGAAAGGCCCCAAAGCACATTCTGATCTTGTTCACTAGCTGGAAGTTGGTAGGAAGCGTGCTGTGACCACCATCACAGCTTCAGACCCTCCCTCAGCCTCTCCGCATACTCAGTCACAGCCCCATCTTTTCCCTTCTCTTTCTAGCCAAGCTCCTCAAAAAGGTGGTCTCCATTTGCTATCCTCTACTTCGTCACGCTTCATCTCCTTGCCGTGGAAACCATCCTGTTCTGATCACTTTGTTGCTAAATTTAATGGACACGTCTTGGCCCTTAACTGCCTGGACCTCCCAGCATTATAAGACATACCGGTAGCTCCCTCCTTCTCAAGCCTCTCTCTCCTTCCTCGAACACCTCACCCTCCTTGTTTCCTCGGACTGCTCCTTCTCTGTCCCCTTCATTGGCTTTTCTTCCTTTGTCTTTACATTGCCTTTCCTTCCTTAAAGGTAGGGCTCCTCTTCACACTATCCTCAGTTTCCTTCTCTCAATACACTCTCCCTGACATGCCTTCTATTCTGAAGTCTTTACACACCAACCCTAGGCTGATGAGGCCCAAAGCAACATCACCAGCCTCAGTTTCTCGCTGAGCCTCTGATTTATCCACCCATCTACCTCCTAACAGCCCCTTCCAGACGCCTAAACTCAACACAGTCCAGACATTGTCTTTTCCCAACTGCTCTGGGGTTGCCCAATTCAGAATAGGATACCATCATCCATGCAGTTGCCAGAATGAGAAACCTGAGACTCATCACATCCCATATCCTCTCAGCACACAGGACCTGTTGATTCTACCTCCTAAATAGCACCTGGACTCTGCCTCTCTCCCTCTTCAGGAACCTCAGGCCTCCATGCCTCTTTCTCTCTCTCTCCTGATCATCCCACCTCCATTTTCCTTCTCCAACCCATCTTTCAAAAATATCACCTGACAGTCATTCCATTGTTATTCTATTCTCCACCTATCTTGCCCCCACTCATGGGATGCAGCCAACACTGCTTACCTGGCCTTCAAGGCCCTTCATAATTGACCCATAAAGGTCTTCTGTTTTGATTGATACCCTACCTCTCCTGCATATTATGCCACTCCCATGCACCATATAATCTAGCTACAGAGATGTACTGTCCCCTCTACTCCTTTGCTTACACTGCCTGAAATTACTTCCCTGCTTCTCATCTGGAAAACCCAGATGCCACCTCCTCCAGGAAGTCTTCCCTTATTCCATTTTCTTTCTTCTCTGGGCTTTCATGGCACCTTTCAAATGCCCCTAATGCAGCATTTGCATTGGTGTTTACTTCACCCCTTAGATTTCTGCTTCTTTGGCTCAACTGTGAGCTCCTTGAGGGCACAAATAGTGTCTGAGTCATCTTTCATACAGGCATTCCTTAGCCCAGGGCATAATGAGTGATTGAAATATTTGATGTTTGACTAAATGATTCTATATCAAGTGCTGTGGCTGCCTTCATGAAATCAAATCAACATTACATTTCTCTGTGCTGAATCTAGGATCCTGAGGACCAGTCTGGAACATAAAGCAGAGCAATTATTTCCAAACTGGGTATTTCCACTGGTATAACCAATGTTGTGGTGAACATCTTTGTGCATTAAGCTATTTCCTTATTCTGGATTCTTTCCTTGGGGCAGATAAGAAAGAGGAGCAACCAGACTACCTGGCTCTTATCTGGGGAAGGATAGGCTCCCAGAGTGGGGCAAGCCTCCACTCAGCTCCTCTGGAAACCTACCCTTGAACTCACCATAAACCCGAGCTTATTGGTGTCACCTCTCATTAAGAAGTTATGGAATATGAGTGCCAAGGAGACTTGGGGACATGATGGGATAATTCCACCTCACCATGGGTGAGACTCTAAGGCTCAGGGAAGGGAAGCGACTTGTCTGAGATTGTCAAAGTATATGAACTACACTGCCAAGCCTAAGAACCAAGGTTTCCTGACTGCCACACCTTGCTCTTCCTTCTGCATCCTAAGCCTGCTTTACACTTAATAAATTCCCCAGGGAAGGGGGGCGCTAGAGATGGTCTCAGGAAAGAACAGAGGCTCTGGGTAAAGCAGAACCTTGAGGACAGGAAGCAATGGGCTCCCACCCAGAGGCAGACATTAGTTTAGGGGCTTCCCCAGGGAGATGGGAATAGCGGGGACTGGGGATAAGAGGAGTTAGGGTCTGGATGGAAAATTAAGGCACTTAAAGCAGCGGTTCTCAACCTGTGGGTCGCGACCCCTTTGGAGGTCGAACGACCCTTTCACAGGGTTCGCCTAAGACCATCCTGCATATCAAATATTTACATTACTATTCATAACAGTAGCAACATTACAGTTATGAAGTAGCAACGAAAATAATTTTATGGTTGGGTCACAACATGAGGAACTCTATTTAAAGGGCCAGAAGGTTGAGAACCACTGACTTAAAGGATGTAGTAGAATCACCCTGTTCTCCTCACCATCATTCTTAAGATAATAGATAGTAATGACAACCACCATAATAATGTACATTTAATTGTCTTAGCCTCTCAAGTACTCTGTTACAACGGTATTCTTAGCTTCATTTTATACATATGGAAACAGGCTACCCCAACTTGTTCAAAGTCATACAACAAAGACTAAAATGCAGATCTGCTGCACTACACAGCCTACAGAATTCACTCCAAAGACAGAAATTTCCCAACTTCCAGCGTCTCAAGCCAGGTCTCTGCTGAGCAGCTCTAGAAGGCAGGAGTCCTGAGTGCAGACTCTTGGAGAGTTGCGAGAGTTCAACTCTTACAAAGAGTTGTGGTAAAGAATAAGATAGATAGACATGAACACACACACACACACACACACGGACACCTGATTTATGACAAACATGCCACCGCAGTGCGATGGGGAAATGATTATATTTTCAATAAATGGTGCTAGGCCAATAGGACATCTGTAGAGAAAAAAAGAAAGGATGTTGACCCCCCCCTCCCCCCGCCATCTCACACCATACACAGAAATATATTCCATGTGGATTACAATCTAAATGTGAAAGGTAAAACACAAAGGCTTTTAGAGTAAAATATAAAACATTTTTGTGACTTTGGAATAGGCAAACATTTCTTAAGTAGAGCATAAAAAGCACTAACCAAAAAGGGAATTTTAAAAATAAATTAGACCATATTAAGATTAAGAATATCTGTTCATGAAAAGATGCTGTTGAGAAAGTGAAAAAAGCAACACATCAAGAGAATGAGACAACAAGTCCCAGACTGGGAGAAAATACTCACATAAGACATATTTAGTGGAAAAAATATTCCCAAATTATACAAAGAACTCTTAAAACTCAGCAATAAGAAAATGAGCAATTCAACTTAAAAATAGGCAAAGGATCTGAATAGACACCTCACCAAAGAAGATATACAGATGGCAAATAAGCATATGAAGAGATGCTTAACATCATATGCCATAAGAGAGTTGCAGATTAAAACAATAAGATACCACTACACACCCATGAGAATGTCCAGATACAACATCAAATGCTGGCAAGGATGTGGAGCAACAGGAATTCTCATTCCTTGCTGGTAAGAGTGAAAAATGGTACAGCCACTTGGTAGTTTGGCAGTTTCTTACAAAACTAAACATATTTTTAGCATACAACCCAGCAATTGCACTTCTTGGTATGTACCCAAAGGAATTGAAAATGTATGTCCACACCAAAAAACCACACAAAACTGTACATGGATGTTTTATCAGCTTTATTCATTTGCCAAAACTTGGAAGCAACCAAGAAGTCATTCAGTAGATGAATAGATAAATAATTGTGGTACATCTAGACAATGGGATATTATTCAGTGTTAAAAAGAAATGAGCTAATAAGTCATGAAAAGACATGGAAGAAAATTAAATGCATATTACTAAGTGAAAGAAGCCAATCTGAAAAGGCCACATACTGTATGATATCTGGAAAAAGAACAATTATGGAGACATATAAATATTAGTGGTGGTCCTAGCCAGTTTGGCTCAGTGGATAGAGTGTCGGTGGACTGAAGGGTCCTGGGTTTGATTCTGGTCAAGGGTACATGCCCAGGTTGCAGGCTTGATCTCCAATAGGGGACATGCAGGAGGCAGCCTAGCAATGATTCTCTTTCATCATTGATGTTTCTATCTC
>NW_005371138.1:2307313-2326708 GCF_000412655.1 Myotis brandtii
ATGGTGGCCAGGGTTATGGGGAAGGGAAGAATGAGTAGGTAGAGCACAGAGGAATTTTACAACAATGAAACTATACTGTATGAAACTACAATGATGGATACATATCATTATACATTTTTCCAACCCATAGAATGTATAACACCAAGAATGACCATAATATAAACTATGGGCTTTGCCTATCCCTTTGTCAATGTAGGTTCATCAATTGTGAAAAATGTATCATTTTGGTTCAGGCTGTTGACAGTGGAGAGGCTATGAATGTGTAGGGGTACGGGAATATAGGAACACTCTGTACTTTCTATTCAATTTAAAAAATATGTTTTTATTGATTTTTAGAGAGAGAGGAAGGGAGGGGGGAAAGAGAGAGAAACATCAATATGAGAGCAAAATATCAATCGGCTGCCTTCTGCATGCCCCCTAGAGGGTTTGAGCCCTCAACCCAGGTATGTGCCCTGACTGGGAATTGAACCAGCAACCTTTCAGTGCATAGCATGACACTCAACCAACTGAGACATATTGGACAGGGCTCCACTCAATTTTGCTATGATAAAACCTCATAAAAATGCATGTAAAAACTAGTGAAAGTTGCATAAGATTTGTAGCTAAGTTACTACTATTGTACTGACATCAATTTCCTGGTTCTGATAATGCACTACAGTAATATATCCCTGGGGGAAGCTGGGTAAAGGGTATGCAGAAACTCTCTGCATATTATGAGTCTAAAATTATTTAAAAATAAATTTAAAAAAACAACAAAATTAATCTATGGTGCTAGAAGTCAGGGCAGTAATTAGCCCTAGGAGAGTCAGGTGTGACTGGGAGGAGACACTAGGAGCCTTTTGGGGTGCTCTCATGGTCTGTTTTTCAATTTAGGGGCTATCTACGCAGGTGTATTCATTTTACGAAAATTCATCTAGCTGTAAACTTATGTGCATCTTTTTCTATGTATATTATACTTCAATAGAAAGTTGTGTGTGCTTTCTGAAAAAGCAATGACATGCTCATAGAACTTGGCCCAGTGCCCCCACACACTGTACGGGCCCAGGAGGAGCATGTCTCTATGTCTGTGGCTGTCTCCTACCTTACTCTCCTGGCAGGTTCTCTCTTGTGTTGTCCCTACACCCCCCACACCCTCCACCACCCAGGTGAGCACATTTCACAAAGCAGATGCCTTGGCCCACAGGACTAAGGGTGGGCATTCCAGGCAGATATTTGGGAATGAACAAGACCACCTGGCAGAAACAATAAACCTCAGTGTGAAGTTTAACATGCTTCCTGCTAGCACTGAACACAATAAAAAAGGCTTATTATAATTACTGGCACATAACTTTACTAAAAGCCAATAATGTATTGGTTTATTGGTTAAGACAAAAATACTCTTCATTGAAAAAAAATACCCTGAAATTATTAATAATCCTTGACAATATAATAATTAAACAATATCCTGTTGCTATGAAGAACTTTATACAAATGACAAAGGGTATGTTCTGATTTTGCAAACCCTGAGCTATTTGAGCCTTTTTGATAAGCCAAGCTACCCTCACAAATGGTGCTGTCTCCCACAGTTCCTTAAAGGGGCTCGCATTATTTTTATTTTGGAGAAAGAACATTCTGACCACGTCAAAAGTGATAGGGTTGTTCAAACTGCAGCATACTCTGCAGAAAAGCAGGCAGTTGAGTTGTAATATTTCATAGTAACCATTCCAACAAGTTCAGTCTTAAATTTTTGCCAGTTTGGCATTTTATGGTTTTACATAAAGCAGCATCGATAATGTTTCTAAAGGGTCACTTGAGAACCGCTTTTACACCTTTGGTGTTTCTGTCACAGTGAAGTTTTGACCTATTTTTAACTTTGGGGTATAAGCCATGCAAACAAAGCCAGTAGCTGTTTTTCAACTCTGAAATCTTGAGTCTCTATAGGCAGTTCGTGTATCAATTACAGGATGAAAAATGGTGAATTATAATCCTTTCTCCTAAAGAATCTGCAGATCAGAGAACCGTCATATGCTCTGAAGCAGATGACATAAAAATGTTTTAAGTATTATCCTTTCAACCAAGAAAGTTTTACAATATGGGAACTGTGATTTAAAACAGTTGGTTTAGCATAGCCTTTAGCACAATGCCACTGGCCACTGTATACTTTAGTAATTGTATTACTATTTATGCATTTCAATTGAGACATGCAAGAAATATATACTTTTTTGTTCTCTAGACATTTTTTTAAATCTTGTTTTAAAATCTAAAAAAATGAGGGTGGGGGAAAAATTATACTCTAGCTCTTCTAGTTAAAATAGCCTCTGAGTAAAGCCAGTCTATGGTAGTTACTCAGTCCTTCAAGGAGATCTCTACTCACCCCTTCCTCTCTGTCCCCTGTGTGGGCAGGAGCACCAGGAAGGAGGGGAACTCTGGGCTGAGCCATAGCTTCTGCTTATCTAGGGGAAGGGGGAGCTCAACCCAACTGATCTCTGGACATGAGCCTCGGTCCTCCCTCCTGCGTGGCTGGGGAACCTGTGGCTGAGTACCTCGAAGCCTGTGTTGGCAGCACAATCACTTGGTTGCTTTCTGGGAGAGGCCCCTCCCTCTGCTATTGGGCTCCTGCTCCAGCTGCTGACGCTCTGAGACTCGGCTACAACACTCACCTGAACCCCCAGCTTTGGGCTACCTACCTGCAGCCCCTTGTAATGGAAGTCCCTGTGCCTCCATGTGATTGGGGGTCCCTGTGCCTCCATGCAATGGCAACCTTTGGGCAGGCCTATTGATTCTCAATTCTCAGCCACCTCATCTGTTTGCTGTAGTTGTATAAATGCTTCTGGATGTCTTCTATACACACAAAGACTACTTCCGGCTACCAGTCTAGACACATCTGGAAGCACAGGGGAAGGGCTGGGAGAAATTGCAACCTGGCATACACGCTTACAGCATTTCCCTGAACCTGCTGCGGGGCTGTGTTCCTACTGGGGCATCTGTTGTCTTCCCTCTGCCCTGTATCCCTGAGCTAAGGCAGCAGCAGCACCCTGACCTTATTTCATCTTTTCCCTGCAACTGAAGAGCTCTCTGTCTCCCTTCCTATCTG
Organism: Myotis brandtii; assembly: GCF_000412655.1. Classification (NCBI taxonomy): domain Eukaryota; kingdom Metazoa; phylum Chordata; class Mammalia; order Chiroptera; family Vespertilionidae; genus Myotis; species Myotis brandtii. Next base: position 2,310,387 of record NW_005371138.1, read on the forward strand.
TCAAGGCTTCTCTCCCACCCTCTCCTTCTCCTTTCCCACTCCACCCCACAGTCTGAAGGTTGATGGTAGAGATGCTGGAGGACACAAACCCAAACCACTTAGAATAGCAAAAGACATCAAGAGGTATTAATATATATATATATCACCCCTGACATATGATTCTGACAAAGATTTCTATACACTTTCAGCTAACAAGCAGCCAAGCCTCAGAGGGCCAGCAACTACTCACTGGGCATTTATTCACACAATGCTCACACAAACACCCAGGTTCTTCTGGCGAAGGGCAGGCAGTAGCCAGTTTACCTGGGGCCTCCCAATATACTGACCAGACGTATGTATATTATTTTTGCATATGAAAGTTATCCAGGCACTGCACAGCCTAATCCTAAAATTTTAGGATAATAAGTGCAAGTGAAACATCCATTGACAAAATAAAGTCTAAGTTTCAAAGCTGAATTTGAATAATACAGTAACTCCCTGTGCCTTTTTTTTTTAAAAAAAAAAAAACACCCACTGATGCTTTTATTTTTACCAGCACAATGCGTTTTGCTCTTGTAACTGCTTAACCAATTAAAGACTAAGAGGATGGCTATTAAGTGTTATTGGGAAACTGGCAGGAAATTGTATTAATGGAGGATTTTAATATGCTTCAGCTCTTACCTCCTCTGTTGTCTTAAGTGTACATCGTGATACTGTAATTGAGTGTTTGAATCCAGATCCTTTATCATATACTTGAATCCTATTAAGTATGCGTTTTATTTCATCGCTAGGGTGTTTATGCTCATTTTAAAATGCTGCAGCATATTTAATAGCCACAACCAATACTCCTGCCACCTCTGACTCGCATCGTCTCTCAGAGCCACTGATCTAAAAGCAGCATTCTTCTAGCTCATCCTGGACCTCTGGCTCACACATAAGCCTCTGCCTGCACCTCACAAGGGACAGGCCCAGGTGGAACCAGGCACTGAGGCTGTCCTCACCCAGGAAGTTAAACTGCATCCCTAAGATCACTCACTGACCATCACCCAGGTCTGCACACGGGCTGATCTTGGACTGAATCCTTAGCCACTCGAACACAAGGCTGGGGCTTTCTCATTCTGCAAGTTTCCTTCCCTCTGAACACATAATAGCAATAGCTAACATGTATTGAGAACATATTATGTACCAAATACTTTACATTTATTACCTCATTTAATTCTCATAATGTCTTTGAGGTATGTGCTGCTAATATCCCTATTTTATAGCTGAGGAAAGTAGGGCTCAGAGAAGTTAAGTACCCCATTGGAAATCACACAGCCAGCAAACAATAAAGCTGTAATTTGTACCCATCTAACTCTACGGCTCTAAGCTATTAACACTGGGGCCTATAAAAGTTAAATAGCTTATCTCCCGTTTTATAAAGCAAATAAGTGGCTCGGGTGGGATTCAAATCCAGTTCTCATTCAACTCCAAACCTTTGTTCTTCACCCTACGGGACAGAGAAGAGGCCTATGAGAGCAGCATGCATTCACGTGGCCATTGCAGCAATTAGCCTTTAAGTAGAAATTGCATGGATGTGTGTGTGAGCCAAATAAACAGAAATTCATTTCAGCTGACTGGGAATCGTGACCTCCTGGTTCATGGGTCAGCGCTCAACCACTGAGCCACACCAGCAGGGCAGAGAACAAAATCTTTGAGAAACATAGGGTGGACTTGACCAAGGAGAGCTACATATTGTGAGGGGCAACTGGCCAATCAGAAACTTCAAAAGGGGGATTCGTTAGTGAAACCGACCAATCAAGGCATCACAGTGAGGCCCCGGCTCTGAGTTGGGAACTTGCTCCTTGGAGAGGTAATCTGACTTCCTAATGGCGAAAGGCCACTCTGGGCTCTGACTGGCGCCAGGGTTCCAGGAAACAGGTCTGAGGCGGTTCCCGCGCCCGCAGTCACTGCCAGCGCGCCTTTGCTCATAGATTAGCCATGAGGTCAACCGTTTTGGTGACTCACCTCGTGAAAATGAGACAGCAGTGTCAGGCCTTGCTGTTTCTCTGTAAGCATTTAAATTGATTTTTCCAGCTGGATAAATTCCCCTTTGTTTTTCTACAGAGGCTTAGGATGTGGCTGGATATCAGGTCCAAAGCTATTACCAGGTAAAAGAGCTCCGCACCCCACGCATGCAAGATGCGGACTCTGTGACCGATGAAAGTGGCATTGAAACTGCCAAGAATCACAGCCTGGGGAAGCCAGCACCAAGGACTAGGGGACATCCCTCACTAGAGACAGAGGCAGCCCCATCCTGAAACACCCCCGCTGAGTGGTGACCACACCCATTGCCACACACGTCTAGGGATCACACTTCTCTGCTGGCTCCCATAAACCACGTGACATCTTCTGTTTGGTCAGAAACTTCCGGAGCTCCAGGAATTTTACATGTGGAGAATCTCTAGGGAAGGAAAGGCTGTCCTGGCTACTGAATCCCTGGAAAGTTCACTTTCTATGCTACTCTGTCACCCAGGGTCCCCGCCCACATACCCATCATGCTGCTCCCAGGTCACACAGCCCTGCAGGCACAACCACACCATCGTGGTTCATGGTTTGGGTCAGAGCCTGAGGCACGGATTTGATGGAGTTGGTCTACTCAGAAAGTGACCCCGAGAAGCAGAAGTGTGGAGTTGGAAGAGTGAGTCAGGGAAATAGGAAAAGCCAAGATGAGGGTGTGTGTCCTTGAGGCTGCGCCTGCAGACACAGGGGTGGATTCTGCTGGAACCTCTGAGGAGTGTTATAGGAGGCCTCCAAAGTATCCAGATGTCGGATGATAGCTGGAGTCTTTCTCCTCTGTCTCCCTCCCCTGTCTCCCTCCCTCACTGATTGAAAGTTGTTCCCGGGGCCATTAACTCCCGGTGCTTCCAGGGGGCATGTGCTGGCTGTGAGCAAGCTCCTGTGGTGTGGGAGAAACCCCGAATGGAAGTTGGAAAGACTCTGGTTCCAGCTTAAAGCAGGACATTGCAAAGGCGCCTGAGCCCGTGTAGAGCTGTCCTCCACAGCTGTGGCTGAAATTAGAGGTGGGCCAGGGGCTTACGGTGCAGACACCACAGGCTACACACGCTGACTGGAAGCTTCCTGAACAATGTTATAAAGTCTGATAGAGACTTTGATGTTGGGTGAACATTGAAATAAGCAGACTCAAATTCTAGGGAAATAAACGCAAAAGGAGCAAGACATGTGACTGAGTGTACCTCACCCAAACTGAAGTATGTAGTCTTTCACACTTCTACCCGGAAGGCATTGGAGAAAATGTACTGACTTCTGAATCCTGCAAATTTGGGTTCAAATCCTGGCTGTGCCACACTGAGAGTTTATAACCTTAGGCATGCCACCTGCCTGCTCTCGGTCTCATTTTCCTCAAGTGTATACTAGGGATAAAATACTTACCTTACAAAAACGTTGTACCCAAAGCCCTTGGGACATGGTAAGCCCTTTGTCAACACATGGCAGCTCTCAACAAAGGCACATTTTATTTTATTTTCAGGGTCCCCGCCCACATACCCATCATGCTGCTCCCAGGTCACACAGCCCTGCAGGCACAACCACACCATCGTGGTTCATGGTTCGGGTCACTCTGAAAGTAGAGCCTGAGGCAAGGATTTGATGGAGTTGGTCTACTCAGAAAGTGACCCCGAGAAGCAGAAGTGTGGAGTTGGAAGAGTGAGTCAGGGAAATAGGAAAAGCCAAGATGAGGGTGTGTGTCCTTGAGGCTGCGCCTGCAGACACAGGGGTGGATTCTGCTGGAACCTCTGAGGAGTGTTATAGGAGGCCTCCAAAGTATCCAGATGTCGGATGATAGCTGGAGTCTTTCTCCTCTGTCTCCCTCCCCTGTCTCCCTCCCTCACTGATTGAAAGTTGTTCCCGGGGCCATTAACTCCCGGTGCTTCCAGGGGGCATGTGCTGGCTGTGAGCAAGCTCCTGTGGTGTGGGAGAAACCCCGAATGGAAGTTGGAAAGACTCTGGTTCCAGCTTAAAGCAGGACATTGCAAAGGCGCCTGAGCCCGTGTAGAGCTGTCCTCCACAGCTGTGGCTGAAATTAGAGGTGGGCCAGGGGCTTACGGTGCAGACACCACAGGCTACACACGCTGACTGGAAGCTTCCTGAACAATGTTATAAAGTCTGATAGAGAGCAACAGGGAAATAAACGCAAAAGGAGCAAGACATGTGAATGAGTTTACCTCACCCAAACTGAAGTATGTAGTCTTTCACACTTCTACCCGGAAGGCATTGGAGAAAATGTACTGACTTCTGAATCCTGCAAATTTGGGTTCAAATCCTGGCTGTGCCACACTGAGAGTTTATAACCTTAGGCATGCCACCTGCCTGCTCTCGGTCTCATTTTCCTCAAGTGTATACTAGGGATAAAATACTTACCTTACAAAAACGTTGTACCCAAAGCCCTTGGGACATGGTAAGCCCTTTGTCAACACATGGCAGCTCTCAACAAAGGCACATTTTATTTTATTTTTAATGTTTTACATTTTCTCTTCTTTTTTATCTTTATTGTTGAAAGTATTACATATGCCCCCTTTCTCCTCCCCATCGACCCCTTCTAGCCCACCCCACCCCTGTCCTTCACAACACTATTGTCTGTATCCATGGGTTATACATATATGCATACAAGTTCTTTGGGGGTTCTCTTCCCACCAATCCCTGCCTTCCCTCTGAGATTCAACAGTCTGTTCCATCAAGTTCTTTGGGGGTTCTCTTCCCACCCATCCCTGCCTTCCTCTGAGATTTAACAGTCTGTTCCATGCTTCTATGTCTCTGGATTTATTTTGTTCATCAGTTTATTTTGTTCAATAGATTTTCCATATCCTCAGTCACTTCTGAGCTCCAGGCTGTCTCTGAGGGAAGGTGGCTATTGCACCTTCTCTAGACTAGAGTCCATACCCTCAGTCACCTCTGAGCTCCAGGCTGTCTATGAGGGAAGGTGGCTATTGCACCTTCTCTAGACTAGAGCTGCCTGGCAATCTGACACTTCGAAGGCCAGTCCAGATAACCATGTGGCCTCTGCTGTCCTCACCCTCAGAACCTTAAAAGAACCACTTCTTTTCCTAGAGATTTGGTTCGCACCATTCAGGAGGTACATGGGAAGTAGATTTGAGTGAGATATGCAAAATTCAGGCATTAAAAGAAAATGGAAGGATGTGGGGATGATCAGTCTTTGGAGAACTATCCTGACCTTTCCCTCAACTACTGAAGACAAAAATGCAAGCTTCCCTCTATGCATTTTACTGTTTCATAGTCTGCGTTCCCATTCCTTTGGGTGAACATTGAAATAAGCAAACTCAGATTCTAGCGGTGAGTGACCCTATGTGTCAAACCCAATCATCTGTGTTCCTCAATTGGGCTAAAAATGGTGCTATGTCTGTAAAACACATTTTTAAAACTTATTTGTTGTTCTTATTTCAAATATTCCCATAGTTACATCCCTGCTACTCCTCAACTTTTCAACTTTAAATGACCTAAATGTTGACTTTTTAAATCTGGACTAAAAAGATCATGTGCTCTCATTTAAAAACTTCCTTCTCCTGATCTGCTTTGTCCTGGGGGCTGGGGTTGGACATGAACCCCCATTTCAGCCCTAGTACCCAGACAATAGGTCTGCAGAAGAACTTCCCTGGGAAGAGCCAAGGAAAGAGTCTGGGCTGGGAGTGGAGAGATCAGAGTTCTAGTGCAGCTCTGCTGTGAACAGGCTGTGTGACCTTGGGCAGGTGCCTCGCCTCTCTGGGCACCAGCTTCCTGTTCTTTAAGGTGAGGTGCTCTGAGAATCAGTGGATGTGATCCTTGGGGGCTTAGGCAGAGGTCCCTGGATAGCTGGGATTTTCTGAGCCTCGCCATGGCGTCCCTGGCCTGGCGAGGGGCTCCCGCAGGGCAGGATCACATTGCCCCAGATTCCAGGACTCGCTGCGGCACAGACCCAGGATCGGGTGACAGATCCATCCAGCCTGGACTGGCTCAACCTCTCAGCTACAGCCGCAACCATGGGGGCTGGAAAACCAGAGCTAATGCAAGCCAGCTGGAGGCTAGGACAAGATTGATGAAGGACAGGGAGAGGATTTGGCCAGGGAGTTGGTGTGGCTAGAGCATAATTAGTCCTGCCTGCTTCCCAGAGGCCCCCAAGCTGGGTAAACCTCATTAATTGGGAAACCCCAGTGGGGAATTCCTGTTCATGACCCAGAAAAGGAAGGGCTCCTTAGGAGTTAATTAGTAGTGAAAGTGTTTAAACTATTAAATCGCTGAGCACCTGTTTACCTACAAACAACTGATATGTCAATTATCTGATCATCGAAGCAGGCCCCCTAAGATAGTGATTACCAACCTGGTGATCCTAAAGGTCACCTAAGAACCTTGTTAAGCATCAATCTCCAAAGCAGTGATCTTGATTGGTCAGCCAGGGGTGAGAAGCATTGCCTTAAGCCATCCACTAGCCCAGGGTCTCTTGGTCCAATCTCAGTGGCTATGCATATCAGCAAGCAAAAAGTGATACTACAGCTATTGCTTTTTCTATAATTGATTTAGCATTTACTATATACCAAGAATAATGCTTGGATTTTAAAATGCATTGTCTCTTTTAATCCACATAATAGCCATTTGCATTAAGGTAACTCAAAGGATTTAAAGGGGGGGGGAGAGTAATTAGAAATAATAGTAAGTGACAAAGATTATATTTGGTTCCAGATTTTTTGATTCCTGAGCTCAAATCTTGACTTTTTCAATGATTCCAAAAGCCTTTCCTGCCTTTTGGCTGGATAAGGCAACACTCTGTTAGGCTTTTAAGGATAGACATAGTGCTATTAAAGATATTACCCGTTACACAGACAGTAAAACCAAGTCCCACAAAGGAGACATTAATTGATTCAAAGAGTCCAGGTTTATGGCTTCCACACCTGGGCCATTTTCCTTTGACAAGGCTATCACCTGGAATTGTGAACTAGAAGGAAGGAAAGAGGCCAATCTCCAATGCTAAATGTCAACATGTGTACCCTGATATTCAAGATGCACAATGATTCAGTTAGGAGCACTGAGCTGTAACCACAGCCACACCACTGACCCCAGTGTGACCTGGGACAAAGTGCTAAACTTTTGCAGGTCTCAGTTTCCCCATCTGTCAAATGGAAATGCTGCTATCTGGTTTGCCTTCAGCCTTGTGAGGAACAAATGAATGATGATGAGTGAGGAAAAAAAGAAAGTGTTGTAATGGTGTAAGGACTGCTCCAAGTGATGTGGGGCAACCTTGACTTTAGGGAGACTCTTGCACAATTATATGGAAACTTAGGGCTTCACAAGATAGCCTTTTAGGCCTTTGTTCCCCAGAGCCAATCTTCCCCTTGAGTTGTAGGAAGCTAAAGAAAACACTTCCTCATTTTCTCTAGAAAACTGGCAAGATGGTTGACAAGATGGCTCCCTTGGATTACATGTATGGCTCCTGGATTTAACTTTATTGGCCATGTAAATTTTGCAGTCCTACTGCTCAGACTAAGGGCAGATTCTTTCAAAGCCAACCTCACCTAGGAGCCCCATCCGGATGCCCGCCTAGTTCCCTTCCGGGCTTGGTGAAGGCATGAGCCTCCCCCGCCTCCTGCTCACTCCTCGGCCGCCAGCCCAGCAGCTGTTGCCTCAGATCATTGTGGACCATCTAATCCCCTCTCCAGAGCCCTGGCCCCCTCCTCAGGCAGTAAATTAAGGAGGATGTAAGAACAGAGGGCACCAGCGTCAGCAGAGCGGCATCCAAAACATCCTCCCCCACCCTGTGCCTGAGTCATAGGGCCCTGAATTGGCCCCCTCTCTGCCTCGGTTGAGGGAGGAGGAGGCAGGGAGAACCAGGCCTAAGGAAAGAGGGAAGTGAGAACCCAGAGGAGGGAAAGGGCAAGGGGTTTATAGAGAGGAACCAGGCTTGGCTCCTAGGGGTGTTCTAACTCAATCACCTTCCCTGTCACTCTATGTGAGATCCCGAATTCATACACCAGAGTGATGAGGACATGGAACCCAGACATCAGCTTCTAATCTCATCTCTTTCACATATCACATACGCCCTGACTATTGTGTCTCCATCCCTGAAATGAACAGAGAATAGTCAACTGACAAGACTAGGGAACACCTCTCACTCCAGGACCCACCCCAAGTCCTTGTTGAGGAGCTGTGGTGGAGGTGGCACCTCTGCCAGCTGTCCTCACCTCCTGTCTGATAGCATAATTGATAGGACTGACCTTAAAATTCTATTACTCTATAACTTAAAAACACTATTTAAGATTCCCCATGCGCATAAGATATTGAAGGTCATGCCAAGAGCTTTCTGATCTGACACCAATCTTCTAGCACACTAAAGATGGAGGAAGAGAGAGAAAGATGGCAGATAAAACTTCTAGGGCATCTACTGATATGATCCAGAAAGAAAAGCAATGTAGGGATGCTACCCAGCTTTTTGGAGATACCACCTGGGAGCAGTGGCTTCCAATGCAGAGATTAGAGTAGGGTGATAAACCCATGAACTTGTGATTTTAAGTTAGCAAAGTCAGAGACTTACTAAGATGCAACTCATCCTTCAGAAATAGTATGGAAATGTTTCATGTGCACAAAGAAAATGTGTCTGTTCAAAGGGAAGGACAAGCAATCCTATATGAAAAAAAAAATCCATGTTGTGTTTCAGTCTTGCTGAAAATACCATTTTTATACTGATAACTATCAAATTTCTATCCTCAACACAGATCTCTCAAATGAACTCCAGACCTTTATAAGTATCAGTTGGTGCGATGTCCAATAGACCTCTCAAACGTAACCTATCCAAAAGTGAGCTCCTGATCTCCTCTCTCAAATTTCCTTTACATACAACCTTTCCCATCTCAGCTTATGGCAGTTCCATCATTCACATAGCTCAGGCAAAAACCTTGATGCTACCTTTGAGTCTTCTCTTTGTCTCTCCTCTCCACTCCCACATCCAATCTATCATAAGATCTTATTGGCTCTACTTTCAAATACTATAGCGCAAAGCTAACTACCTCTTACTTCCTCCACTGTTACCATTGTGAACCAAGCTACAACTGCTTCTACCCTGGATGATTGCAAAAGCTTTCATACAGTCCTCCTGCTTTTACCCTTGCCCCTGTCCCCCCTCCCCTTACCCTCCAATCCTTTTAAAATGCAAGTTGGGTCTCACACCCTTCTGCTAAAACCCTTCAAGGCTCTCCATCTCCTCAAACTAAAAGCCAAAGGCCTGGCAATGCCTACAAGGCTCAACATGATGTTGTTCCATTAATATTTGGCTCTCATCTCCTGCTACTCTTCCTCCTCCTCTGCTCCAGGTACACTGACCTCCTTGCTGTTTCTGAAACCTGACAGACATGCTCAAGCCTTAGAACTTTTGTTGTCATCTTTCCCTCTGCTTAGAATATTCTGCAAGATGTCTACCTACCCTCCTCATTCCTCACCACCTTCAAGTCTTTGCTGAAATATGTTTTTTTTGTCTCTCCAGCATCCTGATCGCCCTTACCCACTCAACTGTTTCTTTTTGTTTATATAACAGTTTTACCCTTAGAGTATATAACTCACTTGTTCAATATCTTTATGCTTGTTGATCATCTCTCCCACTAAAAGGTAAGCCCCACGAGATCTGTATTTTGTTCATTGTTGTATCCCCAAGTGCCTAGAACTGAACTTGGCTCATTGATGAATGAATGGATGAATCAAGGTGGTAAAGGGGAGAGGAATGTCCCCTAAATCTCTCTGGTTAGATTACAAAAATGTGGGGGCTGGCCTATTGAAATATGTTCCAGGGCTGCTCCAGAGATCTATTTAAGCAATGATGGGGTCTCCATCCATTTAGATGTCCTTCTACAAGAGACTTGTGGCTAAAAGTCAAAAATATTGCAGACTTTGAGGTATCTTTAAGACAGCCATACTTATAGCGGACTCAATAGAAATGGGCAAAAACTAGAAGCAACTTCCTCCTGATATTCTTCGAGTTCACCCCATGCCTGCTGCCCTGTTCATGCCTTCATAACTGGGTAACTGTCCTGGTTCTCAATTTAGTCCATCCCTTTAATGTTAGATGTCTATTCTCCCACCCAGAACAGTCCAGACCCACCTTATGAGAGTACCATCTGTTTACTTCTTTGGCCTTTCAACTCAAATGGCTTATTTTGTTACCAACTTTTGCCCCATTTCCATTTTTGCCACCTGGGTGTGAGAAAGCGCCTGTATTCGTTTTCTATAGCTGTGTAACAAAGTAACCCAAACTTAGTGTCTTAAAACAATACCCACTCTAAATCAATTGTCATTAGAGAAATGCAGATTAAAACCACCCATTTTTGCCGCTTGTGTGTGAGAAAGCACCTATATTCGTTTTCTGTAGCTGTGTAACAAACTTAGTGTCTTAAAACAATACCTACTATAAATCAATTGTCATTAGAGAAATGCAGATTAAAACCACAATAAGATACCACTTTGTAACCCCTAGGATGGTTTAATAATAATAAAAAAGACAGATATAGCAATCATTGGTATGGATGTGGAGAAATTGGAACCCTCATACATTGCTGGTGGAATGCAAATTGATACAATCACTTTGGGTCAGGGTCATCATCTGACCCAGCAATTCTGCTGCTAGATATATATCTAAGAGAACTGAAAATATAAGTCCACACAAAACCCTGTTCACATATTATCATAGCAGTTTTATTCACAATAGCCATAAAGTAGAAACAACTCAAATGTCTATCAATTGATGAATGGATAAATATAATGTGATATATCCATATAATGGAATATTACTTAACCATAAAAAAGAAGTGAAGTACTGTAAATGCTACAACCTGGATGAACCTTGAAACTATTTGAAAATATAAGTCCACACAAAAACCTGTTCATCTATTATCATAGCAGTTTTATTCACAATAGCCAAAAAAGTAGAAACAACTCAAATGTCTATCAATTGATGAATGGATAAATATAATGTGATATATCCATATAATGGAATATTACTTAACCATAAAAAAGAAATGAAGTACTTTATATGCTACAACCTGAATGAACCTTGAAAATATTATGCTAAGCAAAAGAAGCCCAGACACAAAAGGCCACATGTTGTACGATCCCATTTATATGAAATGTCCAGAGTAGACAAATCCACACATAAAAAAGTAGGCTCGTGATTGCCAGGGACTGAAGAAGTGGGCAATAGGGAATAACTACTTAGTGAATATAGGCTTTGCTGGGAGTAGAGAGGGAGAGGAAAATGTTCTGGAATTAGATAGTGTTGATGGCTGCACAACTTTGTAAATATACTAAAAAAAATGCATTGTACACCTTTAAAATACCCATTAATTAGTTCACAATTCTGTAAATCACCACACATTAAAAAGTAGGCTCGTGATTGCCAGAGACTGGAGAAGTGGGCAATAGGGAATAACTACTTAATGAACATAGGCTTTGCTGGGAGTAGAGGGGGAGAGGAAAATGTTCTGGAATTAGATAGTGTTTATGGCTGCACAACTTTGTAAATATACTTAAAAAATGCATTGTACACCTTAAAAATACCCATTAATTAGTTCACAATTCTGTAAATCAGCACACAGAGTCCTGAGACACACAGACTAGTGATCCTGATCTGGGAGAGGGTCCACAACAGATTCTGAAGAGATGATGTGTGAGCTCCAGGCCCAGTCTCAAGTTCACTAAACAACACAGGTCCAGGCTTGTGAACCTTCTGGAATATTAAACAGCAAAGAATGAGCAATAAAAGCCAGGATCCAGGTAAGGCTGTGGAAATCCTCGAGTTCACTAAACATCACAGGTCCAGGCTTGTGAACTTTCTGGAATATTAAATAGCAATAAAAGCCAGGATCCAGGTAAGGCTGTGGAAATTTCCAAACTCATTCTATTTATTGGCAGAATATAGTCACTGTGATTATAGGGCTGAGGTCCCAGTTCCTAGCTGGCTGTCTCTCAGCACCCTAAGACCACCTGTATGACCCCCTCAATCTTCAAACTAGCAATCAAATAAGTGCATTGAGTCCTTTATAAACTTCATATCTCTCTACCTGAGAGAATTCTTTGATGTTAATAACTCATGGGATTAGATTAGGACCCCCCCCCCGACATATTCCAAGGATCTGCATTCAAACTCATTCTATTTGTTGGCAGAATATAGTCACTGTTATCATAGTGATGAGGTCCCGGTTCCTAGCTGGCTGTCTCTCAGCACCCTAAGGCCACCTGCATTCTGTCTTGTATGACCCCCTCAATCTTCAAACTAGCAAATCAAATAAGTGCATTGAGTCCTTCTTAAACTTCATATCTCTCTACCTGAGAGAATTCTTTGCTGTTAATAACTCATAGGATTAGATTAGGATTCCCCCCCACCGCCCCCCTCAGATAATCACCCCGTTTTAAGATCAACTGTACCATATAACATACATAATACAATGAGGTATCTCATCACATTCACAGGTTCCAGGGATTAAAGCATGGAATCTTAGGAGTCATTCTTAGAAATTCTGCCACTACAACACTTGATAACGACTTCAAGTGGACTTACTGACAATTTTATCTCCCAGAATGAGCAAGCATTCCTGAGCGCCTGTTGCATTCAGATGCTGGGAGTTCTATGAGTTGCCCGCCCCATCTCTCTGGTCCTTAGTCCAGTCCTATCACATGATATGTGTTTAATGAATATCCATCATGTGTTTGCTGAACTATCCCTACCCTATGGTAGGTCCCTGATCATTTGAGAAGACAGAATCATCCATATACTGGGGAGGTTCAGGAGCTAATAGCTGTGAGAGGTAAGTACAAATGGAGGTCTTGATGTAAAGAATGGTTTCTCTGAAACTGGTCCTGACCTGTTACATAAGAGAAGTGACAGGAACCCTGAAAAAAATTAACAAGTCACTTTAGAGCTTGTGGTAACCATAGAGGTTATCTACATGAGATAAATGCCAAGCATGTCCCCATTTTTTGAAGGCAGATTTCAAAAAGCAGGAGAGAAGAGAGACAGGCACCCATGAGCAGATGTGCTAGTCAAAGGTAACCATTTTTAATAAAATATAATTGCAAATGATTCCCATGAAGAAGAAAAGTTTGGGGGAGAGGAGGGAAGAGCAGAGCAATAGAGAATAATAGGGGCTCTGCAGGATGTCTTCTGGTGATTGCTTTCCTTCTTTCAACAAGTATCTACTGTGGGCACTGTGCCAGGTGGGACAACACAGGGAGAAACCCAATGGCAAATGCAGTATGCAGCCTCCAAGATGCTTCCCAATGACCCCTGCCTCCTGGATAATGTAATCTCTTTCCTCTGTGTGTGAATATCAGCAGAAGTAATGGGTTGTCACTTCCAAGATTAGGTTATAAAAAGATGCAGCTTTATTTTGGGTACATTCTCTCTCTCTCTCTCTCTCTCTCTCTCTCTCTCTCCTCACTTGCTCTGAGAGAAGCCAGCTGCCACCATGTTGTTGGCTGCCTCATGGAGGGACCCACATGGCAAGGAACTGATGTCTTCAGCCAAGAGCCACTGAGGACCTGAGGCTGCCAACAGCCACATGAGTGAGCTGGACATGGATCCTCCCCTAGTCACACTTCGAGATCACTGCAGCCCCAGCCAACACCTTGATTCCAGCCTATGAGAGACCCTGAGCTAGAGCCCCAGCCAGGCTGCTCCAGGATTCCTGACCCACAGAAACAGTGGGATGATAAAAGTTGGTTGTTTTAAGCTGCTAAATTTGGGGGAGATTTGTTATGCAGCAATGGATAACTAATGCAGGAAGGTTTATAATAGAGGTGATAATACTTCATAATAGTTATAATAAGGAATATAAATGAAGAATATACCGCCAAATCAGAGGCAGGATATATACCTAGCAAAGGCTTGAGAGAAGGGAGTCAGGAAGGAGAAGACATACTTGGAATGAGACTTGGGGAAATGCTAAAGGCAGAAAATAAGGTTTCTTCAGTTTTGTCTGGGGCAAGAAGCAGAACAAAGAAAGCTTTCTATCGGGGCAGAAGGTGGCAGAGAAGCAGGGAACTCCCCAATTTCATCCCATATCTATTGTCTCCATAGGTGGGCAGTGTGCCTCCGGCTACTTCATTCATTTCTCAGAAATGGCCAAGGGTGGAATGAGGTCTGAGTGGACCTGAAGAAGGAGATGCTGGAGATTGTCCTAGAGCTCAGAGCTCCGCTAAGTGCACTCTCCTTAGGCCCCAAGAAACCCCACTCCGAGGGCCCAAGAGCATCTGAAGCAAGATTGTTGAAGTGCTATTGGTGGCCCTTGGGAGGCCTGGGGGAAGGGAGGAGTCATACTGTTAGAGGGGACAGACACTGTCTTCTTTCCAGAATGAAGGAGGTGACACACAGAGTCCTGAGACACACAGACTAGTGATCCTGATCTGGGAGAGGGTCCAGAACAGATTCTGAAGAGATGATGTGTGAGCTCCAGGCCCAGCCTCGAGTTCACTAAACATCACAGGTCCAGGCTTGTGAACTTTCTGGAATATTAAATAGCAATAAAAGCCAGGATCCAGGTAAGGCTGTGGAAATGACATATCCTGATTTCATCTGCCAATTGACAGCCTCTTATGGAAAAGTGGAATAAAAATACTTCTAGGGTGATTTATAACCATTTCAACAGTGATGGCCAGAAATGACTGATTAAAGGAATATTATCGACTAGGGTGTTCCCAGGAGCCTCTTGGCCCCCACTGGATAATAATGTTAACAGTTAACATGTATTGTGGGCTTAAATTGTACTAGGAACTATTCTAAGCACCTTCTGTGGGTTGTTTCATTTGATTCTCGAAACAATGAGATAGACACTTATTATAATCAGCTCTGTTGACCAGGTGAGGAACCTGTGGTACAAGGAAGTTGACAAGATCACACAGTTAGGATATCACAGAGCCAGGACTGGTGTCTGGTGGCCCAGACAATGCCTTTGCCTTTACTCCGTGGCCCTATTGCCCACATTCTCCCACCTGGGAAGAAGCAACTTGGCTGTTTGCACGAGTATGAAGCAGGCTTTGATGTGCAGCATGCATGCATGTGGCCCTGTATTAGTGCCCGTGTCTGTGTGTGCCGTGTGAAACTGCACATGTGTGATATTTGGGTGCCTGTGTGCTCTGGGCCAGCAAGTTGTTGGGAAAAGCTGAAGGAAAGGGGGCGGGGCACTGCAGCCCTGATCACGCTGTGCCCAGGGTGCTGGGAAGCAGCAGGAAGTTGGTCAGTGGGTCAGGCAGCTGGTCACTCGAGCAGAAGGGTGACAGGTGGGCAGGGGTGACCAGCCGGCTCCCACCTGCCGGGGCTGTCCATCAGCACCAACCCTGGCAGTGCCTGAGGCCAGGACCCCCAGCAGGCCAGTCCCAGAGGCACACCCTTCCAGGGGACATCCCAAGGTGGCAGAAACCCACACACACACACAGCCAGCTCCAAGCCCTGGCCCAAGACCTAAGCACCCAGATTTTTCCCTGTCCTCTCTTACCCAGCCCGCACACCAGAGGCTAAAGGCTGCCGTGGCTGCCTCAGACCCTGAAAGCTAGGTGAAGGGGTGAGATGGGCTGGGGACATGTGGTCAGTGGGAGCCCTCCCACACTTATCTGTCTTTAACATTCAGATGATCCCAAGTACACATGACCTTGCTAATGTTGTGGGATAAGAAAAGGCGAAAGGGTCCTCAGAAGTCATCTATATCACACCTCTATTTCTCCAGACAAGAAATATTGAGGTTCAAAGAGGCCCTGGGATCCCCCAAAGATTCTGGAATCCATCTGGGGTCTAGTAAGCTTCAGAGGATTAAAACTGGAAGTTTGGCTGCCCTGGGGGAAGGTGAGTTCTGCTCCAAATAACATGAGCACGTGGAGGCTGTAAATATGTGTGGCAGGGGAAGAAGGAACCCCCCTCCAACCTTTACAAATCCAGGTAGGGGTGGGGGTAAGTGAGGTCTGGCCAGCTGAGAAGGGCGGAGCAGGTAAGAAAGAAGGGTGGAGAGGGAGAGTGAGCAGGGGGAAGCACAAGTCAGGATCCGGTAGAGGGGGTGGGCTTGGAGCAGGCAGGTGGGAGGCTCTGGGGCAGGGCTGGGCAGGGCTGGGCACTGCAGGGCCTGTGGTGGGGAAGCTGGCATGGGGGTGCAGCGCCAGCCTGCCTGGAGACCCACAGGGCGGCTGATGGGCAAATAGGGGGAGGACCTGGGGGCGGGGCGGTCGGGTGCTAAGGGATATGGAGCTGGGAGCACAGGGTCAGTGGGTGGAGGGCAGACTGTGCAAGGCAGGGGGAGGTGAGAATGGGTGGAGCGTGGGGAGGGGCCCCGCGG
>NW_005371138.1:2326953-2331183 GCF_000412655.1 Myotis brandtii
TATTATCATAGCAGTTTTATTCACAATAGCCATAAAGTAGAAACAACTCAAATGTCTATCAATTGATGAATGGATAAATATAATGTGATATATCCATATAATGGAATATTACTTAACCATAAAAAAGAAGTGAAGTACTGTAAATGCTACAACCTGGATGAACCTTGAAACTATTATGCTAAGCAAAAGAAGCCCAGACACAAAAGGCCACATATTGTATGATCCCATTTATATGAAATGTCCAGAGTAGACAAATCCACACATAAAAAAGTAGGCTCGTGATTGCCAGGGACTGAAGAAGTGGGCAATAGGGAATAACTACTTAGTGAATATAGGCTTTGCTGGGAGTAGAGAGGGAGAGGAAAATGTTCTGGAATTAGATAGTGTTGATGGCTGCACAACTTTGTAAATATACTAAAAAAAATGCATTGTACACCTTTAAAATACCCATTAATTAGTTCACAATTCTGTAAATCAGAAGTCTGGGTGGGCTTAGATGGGTTCTAATTTTAAGGTCTCAAAAAGCTAAAATCAAGGTGTCAGTAGGAGGGTGACATGAGACATATTCCAAGGATCTGCTTCCAAACTCATTCTATTTATTGGCAGAATATAGTCACTGTGATTATAGGGCTGAGGTCCCAGTTCCTAGCTGGCTGTCTCTCAGCACCCTAAGACCACCTGTATGACCCCCTCAATCTTCAAACTAGCAATCAAATAAGTGCATTGAGTCCTTTATAAACTTCATATCTCTCTACCTGAGAGAATTCTTTGATGTTAATAACTCATGGGATTAGATTAGGACCCCCCCCCCTCAGATAATCACCCCTTTTTAAGGTCAACTGTACCATATAACTGTACCATATAACATACATAATACAATGAGGTATCTCATCACATTCACAGGTTCCAGGGATTAAAGCATGGAATCTTAGGAGTCATTCTTAGAAATTCTGCCACTACAACACTTGATAACGACTTCAAGTGGACTTACTGACAATTTTATCTCCCAGAATGAGCAAGCATTCCTGAGCGCCTGTTGCATTCAGATGCTGGGAGTTCTATGAGTTGCCCGCCCCATCTCTCTGGTCCTTAGTCCAGTCCTAGCACATGATATGTGTTTAATGAATATCCATCATGTGTTTGCTGAACTATCCCTACCCTATGGTAGGTCCCTGATCATTTGAGAAGACAGAATCATCCATATACTGGGGAGGTTCAGGAGCCAATAGCTGTGAGAGGTAAGTACAAATGGAGGTCTTGATGTAAAGAATGGTTTCTCTGAAACTGGTCCTGACCTGTTACATAAAGAGAAGTGACAGGAACCCTGAAAAAAATTAACAAGTCACTTT
Source organism: Myotis brandtii (assembly GCF_000412655.1). Lineage (NCBI taxonomy): Eukaryota > Metazoa > Chordata > Mammalia > Chiroptera > Vespertilionidae > Myotis > Myotis brandtii. The sequence continues at coordinate 2,328,303 of NW_005371138.1, forward strand.
AGAGCTTGTGGTAACCATAGAGGTTATCTACATGAGATAAATGCCAAGCATGTCCCCATTTTTTGAAGGCAGATTTCAAAAAGCAGGAGAGAAGAGAGACAGGCACCCATGAGCAGATGTGCTAGTCAAAGGTAACCATTTTTAAAAATAATAATTGCAAATGATTCCCATGAAGAAGAAAAGTTTGGGGGAGAGGAGGGAAGAGCAGAGCAATAGAGAATAATAGGGGCTCTGCAGGATGTCTTCTGGTGATTGCTTTCCTTCTTTCAACAAGTATCTACTGAGGACACTGTGCCAGGTGGGACAACACAGGGAGAAACCCAATGGCAAATGCAGTATGCAGCCTCCAAGATGCTTCCCAATGACCCCTGCCTCCTGGATAATGTAATCTCTTTCCTCTGTGTGTGAATATCAGCAGAAGTAATGGGTTGTCACTTCCAAGATTAGGTTATAAAAAGATGCAGCTTTATTTTGGGTACATTCTCTCTCTCTCTCTCTCTCTCTCTCTCTCTCTCTCTCTCTCTCTCTCTCTTTCTCTCTCTCTCTCTCTCTCTCTCTCCTCCCTTGCTTTGAGAGAAGCCAGCTGCCATGTTGTTGGTTGCCTCATGGAGGGACCCACATGGCAAGGAACTGATGTCTCCAGCCAAGAGCCACTGAGGACCTGAGGCTGCCAACAGCCACATGAGTGAGCTGGACATGGATCCTTCCCTAGTCACACTTCGAGATCACTGCAGCCCCAGCCAACACCTTGATTCCAGCCTATGAGAGACCCTGAGCTAGAGCCCCAGCCAGGCTGCTCCAGGATTCCTGACCCACAGAAACAGTGGGATGATAAAAGTTGGTTGTTTTAAGCTGCTAAATTTGGGGGAGATTTGTTATGCAGCAATGGATAACTAATGCAGGAAGGTTTATAATAGAGGTGATAATACTTCATAATAGTTATAATAAGGAATATAAATGAAGAATATACCGCCAAATCAGAGGCAGGATATATACCTAGCAAAGGCTTGAGAGAAGGGAGTCAGGAAGGAGAAGACATACTTGGAATGAGACTTGGGAAAATGCTAAAGGCAGAAAATAAGATTTCTTCAGTTTTGTCTGGGGCAAGAAGCAGAACAAAGAAGGCTTTCTATTGGGGCAGAAGGTGGCAGAGAAGCAGGGAACTCCCCAATTTCAACCCATATCTATTGTCTCCATAGGTGGGCAGTGTGCCTCCGGCTACTTCATTCATTTCTCAGAAATGGCCAAGGGTGGAATGAGGTCTGAGTGGACCTGAAGAAGGAGATGCTGAAGATTGTCCTAGACCTCAGAGCTCTGCTAAGTGCACTCTCCTTAGGCCCCAAGAAACCCCACTCCGAGGGCCCAAGAGCATGTGAAGTAAGATTGCTGAAGTGCTATTGGTGGCCCTTGGGAGGCCTGGGGGAAGGGAGGAGTCATACTGTTAGAGGGGACAGACACTGTCTTCTTTCCAGAATGAAGGAGGTGACACACAGAGTCCTGAGACACACAGACTAGTGATCCTGATCTGGGAGAGGGTCCAGAACAGATTCTGAAGAGATGATGTGTGAGCTCCAGGCCCAGCCTCGAGTTCACTAAACATCACAGGTCCAGGCTTGTGAACTTTCTGGAATATTAAATAGCAATAAAAGCCAGGATCCAGGTAAGGCTGTGGAAATGACATATCCTGATTTCATCTGCCAATTGACAGCCTCTTATGGAAAAGTGGAATAAAAATACTTCTAGGGTGATTTATAACCATTTCAACAGTGATGGCCAGAAATGACTGATTAAAGGAATATTATCGACTAGGGTGTTCCCAGGAGCCTTTCGGCCCCCACTGGATAATAACGTTAACAGTTAACATGTATTGTGGGCTTACATTGTACTAGGAACTATTCTAAGCACCTTCTGTGGGTTGTTTCATTTGATTCTCGAAACAATGAGATAGACACTTATTATAATCAGCTCTGTTGAACAGGTGAGGAACCTGTGGTACAAGGAAGTTGACAAGATCACACAGTTAGGATATCACAGAGCCAGGACTGGTGTCTGGTGGCCCAGACAATGCCTTTGCCTTTACTCCGTGGCCCTATTGCCCACATTCTCCCACCTGGGAAGAAGCAACTTGGCTGTTTGCACGAGTATGAAGCAGGCTTTGATGTGCAGCATGCATGCATGTGGCCCTGTATTAGTGCCCGTGTCTGTGTGTGCCGTGTGAAACTGCACATGTGTGATATTTGGGTGCCTGTGTGCTCTGGGCCAGCAAGTTGTTGGGAAAAGCTGAAGGAAAGGGGGCGGGGCACTGCAGCCCTGATCACGCTGTGCCCAGGGTGCTGGGAAGCAGCAGGAAGTTGGTCAGTGGGTCAGGCAGCTGGTCACTCGAGCAGAAGGGTGACAGGTGGGCAGGGGTGACCAGCCGGCTCCCACCTGCCGGGGCTGTCCATCAGCACCAACCCTGGCAGTGCCTGAGGCCAGGACCCCCAGCAGGCCAGTCCCAGAGGCACACCCTTCCAGGGGACATCCCAAGGTGGCAGAAACCCACATACACACACAGCCAGCTCCAAGCCCTGGCCCAAGACCTAAGCACCCAGATTTTTCCCTGTCCTCTCTTACCCAGCCCGCACACCAGAGGCTAAAGGCTGCCGTGGCTGCCTCAGACCCTGAAAGCTAGGTGAAGGGGTGAGATGGGCTGGGGACATGTGGTCAGTGGGAGCCCTCCCACACTTATCTGTCTTTAACATTCAGATGATCCCAAGTACACATGACCTTGCTAATGTTGTGGGATAAGAAAAGGCAAAAGGGTCCTCAGAAGTCATCTATATCACACCTCTATTTTTCCAGACAAGTAAAATTGAGGTTCAAAGAGGCCCTGGGATCCCCC
>NW_005371138.1:2331987-2341348 GCF_000412655.1 Myotis brandtii
CCCTCGCTGGCGTGTGCGCGGGGGTGTGCGGCCTCAGGCGGCAGGCGCACGTGTGCCACCGGCTCTGCGGCTGTCGCTGATCTCTGATCGCTGATCGCAGGCCTGAGGATTCCTGCAGCAAGGCGGTGGAGGGCAGCGGCCTGAAGGTGTCTCCCCCTGTGTCAGGCTTTGAGGGTCAAGTGCGGGCCGCTTGATTGTGTGCCACCGTGAGCAGTGGCCACCTGTGATGGGATCGCTCTGGGTCTGTCTGGAGGTCTGACTGGGGGTGCTTCTCTGGAATGACAGTCCCTGTTATGACTCTGTGTGGACTGTGTCCCCACCCAGGACCTTAACCCGTGTCTGAGACCATGTGTCCCTGGACCAGACTATCTGGGACACCTCCATTCTTAGAGTGTGCTTAGGGGTACCAGGAAGAACTCTCACCTTCCTTGGGGACCGCTGCCCAGGTCCCTTCTGCAGTTGTAGCCTTTGGGGCACAACCCCTCCCCCAACAAGCTATCTATATCCCAGCAACGGTATTTCAGCCATGTACCCCGCAGGGCCCCAACCCTCTGGTGCTGAGTGGAGACCACAGGAGGGGAGTCCTGATCCCTGCATTTCACCTGCTCTGAGCTCAAGCCTGTCCCCTCAAGCCCGTCCCCAACCTTGACCTAACTCAGGGCCCCAGACTTGCTTTAACAGCCCATTTTCTACCAAAAATAATCGGATCCGGACAGAGCTTGTGTTGGAATTGGGAGGTCTTATCCCATGCCATAGATAAAGCTCTGGGCCTTTGCACCTGCTGTTCCCCTGCCTGGAGGGAGGCCTCGCCTTTCCCTAGAGCGCAGGAGCCACCTCCACCAGGAAGCCCTCCCTGTAGTACCTCCACCCCACCCGGCTCTCCCCTCTCCTTGCAGAATCTTGGCTCACACCAGGCTTGGGCTACTCCAATGTCATCTGCAGCTCCTGAGGATAGGAGCTCGCTGGGGACGGAGGCAGGTCTGGACACATGATAATGGCAGGGGCTGCTCACTGAGCTGAGGCACTGGGCAGGCGGCACTATGCACCCTGCTCCTGCCTACCAACAACTAGGAGAGTCTCCCAGGGGCTTGGTTTCTGAGAGGCGGGAGGGTCAGGCCAGCCCTGTGTTCACTCACTCCTCCATGTGCACACATGTCCTCTCTCCTCCCACAGAGGCACCAAGCTGCCAGGAGCAGCCCTGCCCCCTCACCACGCTCCCCAGCAGCAAGGAACTGGGCTGAGCTGTCCTCACCCGCCCTCCTGGCCTCACCCTGGCCCTGCCCTGGCCCTGCCTGGGGATGCCAGGACCCACAGCAGGTGCCTGGACAGGCTTGGGGCTGGAGAGGAGGGCTGGGTGCAGCAGGCCAGCCTCTGGCCAAGAACAGAACTCAGAGAGAGACAAGTCCAAAATCTTCCTCTTCCTCATTCTCTCTGTCCCCTCCTTAGTACTGTTACTAACAACAGCTACCGTTCACTGGGTGCTCATTGTCTGCCTGACACAGTGAGGATGTATGTGCATTATCTGCTTAAACCTAAATCAATCCTGAGCAATGGGTACTGTTATCTCCAGCTTCTGATGAGGCAGTAGAGATTCAGAGAGGTTATATGCTTTGTCCAAGGTCACTTCACTGGTCAGAGCCAGGGTTCACACACAGACCTTTCCTTGCCCGTGTCCCTCTGTGCTGACCCAGGTGCTGCTCTGCTCACCCTGGGCGGTGGTGACCTGTTACACATGCGCCTCCCATGTTAGGGTGGGCCTGTGGGATAGCAAGGACTGTCCTGTTCTCCTGATTGCCCCAGTGACAGTACCGAGGAATGCTAGCAGAATGACGTTAATTTGGCTGTTAGCACAGCAAATGTGGTTCAAACCCAAGATCCATCTTACTTGCCTTATGACCTTGGATGCTAATCTTTCTGTCTCAGTTTCCTCATCTATAAAATGAGAAGGAAATCATATGGTGGTGTTAGGAGGCTGAGGTAACCTAGGAGAAGTCCCTGGATGTGGTAGGTCGTATATAAGCATTAGTTGTTACTTTCATTATCTCACACTGGACTAGGATGGTCCCTGACCGACTCTCTGCTATGTTCCCAGCACTGTGCACAGGCCTGGCCTGGCGGGCTCCTTCCATTTCCTCATCCGTGAAATGTGGCTGAAAATACCCAGTTTCCAGGGTTAAGGAGCTGTTTATAAAATACCTGGCACAGGGCAGGGGCTGGCATTGGTAGTGGCACTGGTGGGGCTGTGTGAATAGGTTAATGGGGGCCAGGGCCAGCGTGGGCTCTCCTGGACACCCCATCTTTGAGTCCAGGACAGAAGCTGTGGCCAGCACCATCCTCCCGCCCTCATCCCCTTCAGGCCCCAGTAGAGAGGGGGCACAGAGCTCCCTCAGACTGTGCCCTCCAACATGTGGAGAAACCCCTCATCAGGGCCAGCCTGGGCACAACATGCCTCCTCTTCACCCCTTACTGGGTCTTCCTTGAGGAACAGGACTCTGGGAATGGAGCCAGGTAAACAGAAGGCACCCAGTAGATCACCCCAAGCCACACCTCTTTAGGAGAGGAATCCTATCTCCAGTTAAGTTCTGACATGAGACACTGCACATAAAGTACATCGAGGTAACGTGTTGTTGTTGTAAATTAGTTTTGTTAGTTCAAATGTATCACATGTATTTCTTATAAAGAGCACCACTGCTCTCCACCAGGCACAACAGAGCCTGCTACATAACAGGCTCTCAACAAATCACTTCTGACTGATGGATAGTTCATCGGTGGGGGAAGGAGGGTATTATGATGAATACAAATATGTGAAATGGGAGGAAGAGTTCTGGACGATAGTTGTAGAAACCTACCAGCCTGAAATTCTAATCCAGCCCTTGTGGAACCCCTGTAGCACTTCTGAATCGCCCAGGACTCCACAGGGTACTGTCTGAAAACAACTGGTCTAAGAACGTCCTCTTTTTTGTGAGTGAGGACATTATAAGGCCAGAGGGTCAGTGGCAGAGTCGACTAGAACCCAAGCCTCCTGACTCCCCATTCCAGGGTTCCCTTTCAGCCCCACAATGCATTCTGGAGCCCTAGGGTGGGTCTTTCCTGTCCATTTCACCCTGCCTGGGACAGCCTTTGTGTCACTGACCCACCATCCTGCTCTGGGCATTTCCCACCAGCCTCTGCCCCAGGCCTGAGTCAAGCGGGAGCCAGGTCCTCCCCACTGACTCCGGCCTGTGTTCTGTTTCTAATGTGTATCATCCGGATGGGAAGGCCCATTGCCCACCATCCCTCTTGGAACCACTGGGCATTCTCAATAGGTGCCAGATCAGCAGAACCCGCTGGGTAGGTGAGGAGTGGGGGGATAAGTACAGCCACTGAGGGTCTGGGCTAGGGGAGCACCTCGAGCACCCCAGATCATGGGCCCCACAGCCGTTGGGGGCATTTATGGGCCTTCCTATAAACTTCTGAGAGGGTAACTTTATCCTGCTTCTTTCGGCCAAGTATCCTCCTCCAGCAGCTGGTCACAAAGCTGGTTAATCTCCCAGAGTGCTCAGCTTAAAACCCGTGACTCACAGCACAGCCAGTGTGGGGGGAGGGGGCAGCCGCCTCCCAAACGTGGCGCCCACAGTCAGCTGTTCCGGGGGCCTTCTCAGGTTTCTCCAACTCAGGCCTGAGGTTTGGGGCCTTGTCTTCCCTCCTGTAGTCCTGCTTCTCACTGACCCCTAGATACAAGCTATGCGAGGTCAGGGCCCTGGGAGGAAAGCCAGTTTCAGGGCCTTGGTTTTGGCCAAGACCTCAGGCTATCCCCAGGAATGACCAGCAGGCATTGGCCTTCAAGGGAAGGGTGCAATTTCAAGTGTAACTCTGGGAGAGAGGACAGCCCTACCGATTGGGGGTCTCTCTCCTGTACAGACCTGGAGAAATTCCCTTTCAATCACGACCCCTCTCTACGGATCTGCCATTCGTTGTCAGAGTGTGGTGTGAGGGCATGGAGAATGGCTAAAGCAGGCTTCCAGAAGGGAACACAAATGTCCAGTGGTCTCTGACTTGAAATGAGCCAAGTAAACACAAGACCTTTAAGGGGAAAAGGTGAAGTAGTTCATAGTACTGGCCTTGGAGTTGGAGAAACTTGGATTCAAGGCCCAGATCCAGCACTTGCTGGCTGAATGGCTTTTCTGAGCCTCAGTGCCCTCGTCTGCAACATGGGGACCATAACAGTACTGACCTTGGTGAGTTAGTGTGAGAATCAGATGAGGTTGTTTTGCCTACTTAGTAGGTGGGAGTTATTAATATTGTTAACATCATCATTGCTCAAAAGGCAGGAGAATCCATTTTTATTTATCAGGTACTGACTGTGTAGTAGGAGGGAAGCTCATGGTCTGGAAGGCTTTCGATGACTCCTTTCATTGGGTAGGGATCTATTCAGATGAACATAACTCTGTGAATGATGAGCGAATGTGTGCCAGCCAGTGGCATTGTGCTTGTTAAGGCTGAAAACCAAACCTGAGAAACAGCTAAAGCAGATACATGGCAGAGAATCCCAATGTAACTCCTCTAAGCTTTGGTAACCTTTGCTGCTGTGGCTCCAGAAAATATCGGAATCTTCTATTCTACCCAAAAAGTCCCAGGAGAAGCCTAAGATTTCTGTGGTGGAGAGGAACTAACTACTTTATACATTTCTATTATGGGCCAGGTCTATATTAAACACATATATCTGACCCCATCTAATCTTTGCAGCAGTCCTGTGGGATAAACATACTGTTATCCCCATGTGGTAGATTAATTATATGAATGAGCCCTATTCTTCACTCCTCCTGGTACCCATGCCCTTTGCCACATGACTTTGTAGCTCTTCACAGCAAGAGGCACATTTTCCCCTCAATTCTGAGTTCAATCATGTAACTTGGTGTGGCCCACTTTTGCACCATTGCCACTCCAGTGAAAACATGTACAGACTAGCCTTCTTGACGATGAGATAGAAAAGAGCTGAGCTGCCCCCGTCACCCCAGTCAAGGCCAGCCTGGAACAACCAACAGCCAGTTGGCCACCACATGTGAGCCCAGCTGCGCCCAGAACAGCTTCCTAGGTGAGTCCAGGAGAACAGCCCCATCCAAATGGCCCATTTAGACTCATAACCTAAATAATGCTCATTGTTTGAAGACACTGTGTTTTGGGGTGGATCATTACATAGCACTGTCATGGTGATAGATAGGTACACATCTTTGTAAAAATCAAATAGACTCTCTTTTCTAGATCAGTTTTAGGTTTATAACAAAATTGAGCAGAATATACAAAGAGTTCCCATATACCCTCTGTTCCCATACACACAAAATCTCCCCCACTATCAACACCCTGCACCAGAGTGGTACATTCGTCACAACCGATGGATCTACATTGAATCATAATCATCCAAAGCCTATAGTTTACCTTAGGTATCACTCTTAGTGTTGTACATTCCATCTCTTTGGACAAATGTTATAATGACATGTATCCACCATTATAGCATCCTATAGAATAGTTTCACGGCCCTAGAAATCCTGTGCTCTGCCTATTCATCTCTCCCTACCTCATAACCCCTAGGTAACTCTGATCTTCTTACTGTCTCCAGAAGTTCATATAGTTGCAATCATACAGTATGCAGCTTTTTTTTAGATTGGCTTCTTTCACGTAGTAATAAGCATTTAAGATTCCTCCATGTCTTTACATCCTGTAGAATAGTTTCACGGCCCTAGAAATCCTGTGCTCTGCCTATTCATCTCTCCCTACCTCATAACCCCTAGGTAACTCTGATCTTCTTACTGTCTCCAGAAGTTCATATAGTTGCAATCATACAGTATGCAGCTTTTTTTTAGATTGGCTTCTTTCACGTAGTAATAAGCATTTAAGATTCCTCCATGTCTTTTCATGGCTTCACCTCTCCCTACCTCATAACCCCTAGCTAACTCTGATCTTCTTGCTGTCTCCAGAAGTCCATATAGTTGCAATCATACAGTATGCAGCTTTTTTTTTCAGATTGGCTTCTTTCACGTGGTAATAAGCATTTAAGATTCCTCCATGTCTTTTCATGGCCTGATAGCTCATTTCTTTTTAGCACTAAATGATAGTCCATTGTCTTGATGTACCACAGTTTGTCCTCTCACCTACTAAAGAACACCTTGATTGCTCTCAAGTTTTGGTACACCATTGTTTAGATGGGGAAATTGAAGCACAATGTGGTTAAATAGTGTGTCTAAAAACACACAGCCCAAAGTGGCAAATCTGGGATTCACTTAGATCTTATTTCGGAAGTCATGAACTTTATATTCTTTTGTTGGACTGTCCCTATAAAACTATGCCCTTTCAATTTTTTTAAACATTTTTTTTTAGAGAGAGGAAGACAGGGGGGAGAGAGAGAGAGAGAGAGAGAGGGAGAGAGAGAGAGAGAGAGGCATCAATATAAGAAGGAAACATCCATCAGTTACCTCCTGTACATACACCAACAGGGGATCAAACCCAAAACCTGGGTAAGTGCCTGACCTGGAATTGAATGACACTCCAACCAAACAAGCCACACTGGCCAGAGCTAAAACTATGTCCTTTTGGAATTCTCTGCTTTGCCTTTTCTGGTTCCTCTAGTTAGCACTAATTAGCAAATATTTCCTCAATAATCCTCCTCCCTTGAACATTAGAGACTTAGAGGAAAAGATCAAAACATATTCAATTTTACACCTTTCATAGCTGGGCACCAAGTGAAAACACATGGTTTCTTGAAAGAATATTTAAGTGAGCTAAGCCAATGGGAGCCATTTGCAACAAATGATAAAACTGCCAGTTCTATTCTGGTCCCTCCTCCTGAGAGCTATGAGAGGTGAGAGTTGCCAGAGAGCTGCCCTTGGGAAACATTTTTAATACAATTATACCTGGATTCTACACATTTGCTGATAGTTGCTCCCATTAGGCCAAGCACAGTCTCCATCCTCCTGTAGGATAAGAGAAGTTGATGGAAGGAGGGGCCAGGCAGGACAAACCCTTTCACTTCTTCCTCCCTTCTGTGGTCAGGAGCTCTTAAACATCAACTATTCTAGAAGTCTGTGTATGTAAATTAATATCTCCACTTTTTAGATGTGGAAACTGAGGCTCAGATATTTAAGGGACTTGCCAAAATCACAGTTAGTGGCAGAGTTAAGAGTACAACCTACACAGTATGACTCCCAGAGCCCGCAGGCTTAACCACTTGACTTACACTGCTTCCTTTTATGTGGCTCTTCCTTCTCAGAAGTGACTTCAGAATCTCTACCTCCATCTCAGAAACACACCATCTGTTGGCCTGGGGGAGATTCACCAACCTCTTAGCCCTATCTGCAAAATGAAGAGAACAATCTTTACTTACCTAGCTGCAGTCAACTTAGTCCAACATCTATTTCTTGCCTCCTTTGTTTATGTTTATTTAATGCCCTGGCTTTATCTCAGCCATCCACATGCATTACACATTTTATTTCTCAGGGCCCAGTTGTATAGTAGGTATTCATTATGAGACAAGTCAGGCCGCTATAACAACAAAAAACACCTAAAATTTTTGTTTACTCCTTTCTTACATAAAATTTCAAGGCTGTGGTCAAAGACTTGTATAGCAGCCCAACAATACTGGGAACCCATGTTCTTTCTATCTTGTTGCTCTGCAATCTTCAATAAGCAACTTCCATCACAGAATCTAAGATGGTACACTAACTTCCTATTGCTGCTGAAACATTGCCACAACTTGGTGGTTGATCAACTTAATCCAACATCTATTTCTTGCCTCCTTTGTTTATGTTCACATAATGCCCTGGGCTTATCTCGGCCATCCACATGCATTACACATTTTATTTCTCAGGGCCCAGTTGCGTGGTAGGTATTCATTAGGAGACAAGTCAGGCCGCTATAACAACAAAAACACCTAAAATTTTTGTTTACTCTTTTCTTACATAAAATTTCAGGGCTGTGGTCAAAGACTTATATAGCAGCCCAACAATACCGGGAACTCAGGTTCTTTCTATCTTGTTGCTCTGCAATCTTTAATAAGCAACTTTCATCACAGAATCTAAGATTGTATACTAATTTCCTATTGCTGCTGAAACATTGCCACAACTTGGTGGTTTAAGACAACACAAACTTATTATCTTACAATTATAGTGGTCAGAAGTCTGAAATGGTTCTTACAAGGCTAAGATCAAGGTGTTGGCAGAGCAGTTTTCCTTCTGAAGGCCTTAGAGGAGAATTCTTCCCTTGCCTTTTTTCAGCTCTATAAACTACCTGCATTCCTTGGCTCATGGACACATCACTTCAACCTCTGCTTCTGTAGTCACATTTTCTTCTCTGACTCTGACTTACCTGCCTCCCTCTTTTCTTATAAGGACACAGGAGATGACATTGGGCTCACCTAGATAACCCTGGATAATCTCCCATCAAGATGCTTAACTTAATCACATTTCCAAAGTCCTTTATGCCACATAAGATAACATACCCACAGGTTCTGGGGATTAGGATGTAGGCATCTTTGGTGGCCCATTATTCTGTCTACCATAGATGGATTCCCCAGCTCCTGCCATTCACCCATATTCCAGCCAATGGAGGGAAGAAAGAAAGGAGACAAAAAGTCATAACCAAGAAGTTGCATGCAAATCACTTTCACTCAGACCTAATTGGACAGAACTTACTGACATGGCCACAGATCACTGCAAGGGAATCTGGAAAATGTAATCTTCTGCTAGGTGGCCATGTTTCAGGCTAAAAATTATATCAGTATATAAAAATATTTTTTAAAAAAAACACCATCAGTATGCAATCAGAAAATAGATCATATGAAACTCCACAGGACAAACATACCCTTTTTTCCCCCAATAAATATATTGCAAAGGAAACAAAAAGTTACGGAGGAGGAACTTTTAGGTTTGAAGAGACTTAAAAGACAGGTCAACCAATCTCAATATATAGGCCCTATTTGGATCCTGATTCAAAGAAACAAAAACATTTATGAGATCATTGGAAATTTGATTACTAATTGGATATTTGATGGTTTAAGGAATTACTGTTAATTTTTTAACATTTCCAGCCACTAATGGTATTGTGCTAATGTAAAAATTGGTTCTTATCTTTTATAAATATATAAAAGACAAAAAGGGTAATCAACCGTACCTCCGCTACGCTTCCCATTGGCTAATCAGCGAGATATGCAAATTAACTGCCAACAAAGATGGCGGCTGGCAGCCACGCAGCTGAAGCGAGCAGGAGGCTTGCTTGCTCCAGTAATGGAAGAAGCCAAGGTTCCCCGCCTACGGCGGCCTGGCTCTGAGCTCCGAAAGCAACAATGTTTCAATTATAGAAGCTAAACAAACCCCAGATACCTGCTTTCAGC
>NW_005371138.1:2341796-2354446 GCF_000412655.1 Myotis brandtii
GCTCTCACAGCGGGGAGCTCTGCTCAGCCACAAGCCAGGCTGATGGCTGCCAGTACAGCGGTGGTGGTGGGAGCCTCTCCTGCCTCCTCAGCAGCGCTAAGGATGTCCAACTGCAGCTTAGGTCTGCTCCCTGCTGGCAAGTGAACATCCCCCGGGGGCTGCCAGGCTGCCAGAGGGATGTCTGATTGCCAGCTGAGGCCCAATCCCCTGGGGAGTAGGCCTAAGCCAGCAGGTGGTCATCCCCCAAGGGGTCCCAGACTGTGAGAGGGCACAGGCCGGGCTGAGGGACCCACCCCCCAAGTGCACAAATTTTTGTGCACCGGGCCTCTAGTATATATATGAAATGATATGACGTCTGAATGTCTGAAATGTGTTTCAAAATAATACAGGAGGGGAGGAAGTGGGCAGGATGTTAACAGGTCAGGTTTGGACATGGGTTAATGGTTGTGGGAGCTGATAATGGGGCTAATTGTGCTATTGTGTCTTTTTAAATATTTGAAAATCTTCATAATGAAGAGTGAAATAGGAGGTTAGGCTGGAGAGGGAAGAAGAGGCAGGGGAAGGACTGAACGGAATTGGAGCAAATTTGATGGATCCAGCAAGTCCCAAAGACCAGATATCTTTTTCTCCCCATCTCCCTGCCTCTCCCTAGTCCCTGGGACAAGCACACTCTGAGCCCTCATCCGAAAATCGCTAAGGAGGGGCAATGAGACGCAAAACCCCTGAGCCAGATGGTCAGAGGCCAAATGTCAGGGCAGAGGGTGACCCTCTCGACCATAGAGAAATCAAATCAGTGCCAACCCTGGTGACCCTGTGTTTGCCTTTGAGCAACACAGGTGAAAGTGTCCCTGCCTCAAGGGCATGAAGTGGAACAAGTTCATTTTTATTCATTTGGAGAATGCTGGCCGTTAAGGGGCCTCAAGTAGCCATTGACTCCATTCCCCTGTCCCCAAGGTCTGGGCTTTGTAGAGCTGGCTGGCTATGGAGAGCCAAGAAACCTATGTTCCTGTCCCAGAGCTGCCATATCTAAACTTATGAGAGCCCTGGGCAAGTTGCTACAGAGTCTCTGTACAATGGGAATGTACAATGGGAATAATTGCTGTCACTGGTGTTGGGGCAGGGCAGGGCCACTGGTCACTGAGATGTGGACTCTGCTGGGCCCAGCTTTCTCTGGGGATGCTTTGCACAGAGCTGCCTCCTTGGGCCTCTCCCAGCCCCCGCCTCCTGGCCTGCCTGCACCAGCCTCTCTGCATCTGTCATCAGTCCGCTCTGCTCCCCCAGGACCAGGCTTTGTTTGGGGGCGACTGGCAGGCTGCCCGTGCGCATAGTGGAGGCAGTGACGCCCGCTGCTGCAGACAATACTTCACAGGCTGCATGGTTACCTACACTTCCAGCCGCCCCACACCCCACCATGGCCCCCAGTTCCAAGAAGTCCATAGCCCAGAATAGCCAGGCCACCCAGTGGCCCATCCCCACCCCACCCACTGCTTGCTCATAGCTTCCATCCAAAGGGAGAGCAAGCAGGGCAATAATAATCCCCAAGCTCCTGCTGTGCACCACACGAGACATATGCCTTGGCAAATTGCACTCTTACAGTCCTAGGAGATGAGTGCTGGGAGTAGTTACATTTTACAGCTTCAGAAAGTGAGACTCAGAAAGGAGAAGTGACTTACCCAAGGTAAGTAAGGGGCAGAGCCAGCACTGGGGTCTGGGTTGATCTGCCCTCTAAGTCCATAGGAGACCCCTGAGCACACAGCTCCAGGCACTGGTGTCTGTGTCAGGCAAGATCAGCACCATATTCTTTCTTTGAAATTATATATATATATATATATTTCAGAGAGGAAGGGAGAGGAGAGAGAGAGAGTAAAAAACATCAATTATGAGAAAGAATCATTATTCAGCTGCTTCTTCCAGGTCCCCTACTGGGGATGGAGCACGCAACCCGGGCATGTGCTCTGACCGGGAATTGAACCGTGACCTCCTGGTTCATACGTTGACACTCAATTGCTGAGCTACACCAGCTGAGCCAGTTCCATATTTTTGAAAGCCGAGTTTAGACAGGGCCTGAGAGGTTGTGCTATCTCTTCAGAAGAAGCCAAAGACTATGACATTCATGGCCCCTGGTGTCCACTGAGGTGGGGACCTCCAAGTCAAGTGCCTTTCAGTCTGAGGGACAGGTTTCTGCATCTCATGCTGAGCCCCAGCCTCACTCAGGCTTTTGCTTCACCCACCCCCATCTCTGTGCTGGGCCAGGGGGACAGTCAGAGAACAGGCCTCTGCCCTCCATACAGGGAAGGGAGGCCCCCGAGGGAGGCTGGGAGGCCAGGCAGAAGCAGGGACCATGGCAAGACCTCTTCCTGAGTGTGAGCGGAGCCAGGAGTCCGATAGCTCATTCCACATGGAGAAAGTGAGACCGGGGAAGGGGCATGGGAGGGTTCAGAGAGTATCACACGCAGCACACAGCCAGCACAGTGAAAACCCTGGTCTCTGGGCTCCAGTCCAGGCTCCCTCCACTGCACGTTTACTGTCCTCCCCTGCAATCCCTCCTCACTCTGCCGTCTACCCTTGATTTAACCTGTTGTCTTGCTTGTCTTAACTGGTGGGCTTTACCTCAGACCCCCATTTATCCCTCTGGGGAGTCTGAAGGATCACAAATTACCAAAGGTCCCAAATGACCAAAGGAACCCCAGATGCAACGTCAGCCACAGGGGGAACATTGTATGTGGCATGTTGTCATGCCTTCTGGCCTTTGCTCCTGCGATTCTCTAAGCCTGGAGAGCCTTTTCCTTCTGTTCTCCTATTGGCCACTCCTTCTCATCCTTCAATACCCAAGAAGAGTCCCAATATGTCCCCCTTGGGGAAGTCTTCTTAGAGATTCACAGGAGAGTTCGTCACCCACTCCGGGTGCTCCCATAGGGTGTTTTAATGACTCACTTGTGGGTCTCCCGCTCCCCACTAGATGGAGCTCCCAGAGGCCAGAGACCCTGTCTGAAACACCTTAGATCCTGCCACAGTGCCTAGCTTGGGGCCTGGGAACAGAGTAGGTGCTTACAGAATGCTTGAGGAATGGAGGGACAGTAGGCCTGTTGGGGCACATAGACTGTAAATCACTTTTCAAAACCAGGGGGGAAGCAGCAATCCAGGAGAGCTTCATGGAGGTGGCAAGACAAGATATGGAGCAGAGGCGGATGACAGGTGTCCTGGGCAGCCTGGATACCACTCATGAGGCCCTTGCCCTCTGTCTCTGTCTGCCAGGAAACCTGCCTGGTGCCACTGGCCAGGGGTGGGCAGGTTTAGAGGAAGATGACAGGTGTCCTGGGAAGCCTGGATAGCACTCATGAGGCCCTTGCCCTCTGTCTCTCTCTGCCAGGAAACCTGCCCTGGTGCCACTGGCCAGGGGTGGGCAGGTTTAGAGGAAAGAATCAGGCCCCAAGGCATGCAATCTCCCCTTGGAAGCGTATGGCTGGGGCAGCTGCTGGGGGCAACAGCTGGTGTCTGTCCCTAGAGCCCAACGGCTGTGTGTGCCTTAATCTCAGCTCCTTGGAGCCCCCCAGGCTGGCAGGTGGGCCGATTGGACAGAATGGAGGCAATGGTAGAGGGGTAGGGAGCCAAGGCCCCTCCCCAGGCCCCCACAGCTGCCCACTGGAACTTGCCACATGTGCTGCCCCCATCACCAGGCCTCCCATCACCAGTCCTCTCCTCTGCCCAGAGCTGCTCCTCCCTCAGCCCTTACATGAAGGCCTGGTCTTCTCTAGGCAGGAAGACTCAAAGTAAAAAGTTTAAAATAGACCCCTGGCCGGTGGCTCAATTGGTTGAAGCATCGTCCCCTACACCTAAAGGTAACAGGTTTGATCCCCAGTTGGGCACATACTGGAGGCAACCAATTAATCTCTCTCCCTCTCCCTCTCTCTCTTTCAAAATCAATAAAAACATATCCTCAGGTGAGGGTGTTTTTTTAAGTTATATTAGAAACTGCAAAGAAGAGATGGATGCCACAGCCCCTTAGTGTTTTCTTTCTGGATGGAGTAGGGGGCAACAGACACATAGGTGGAGGCAAGTGTTCACACTGGGACCAAGGTGTGGACGTACCTGATGCAGAATATGAGCAGCGAGTGTGAGACACGGGTGTGGTGTGGACATGGGCATGAGGTGTGTTCTGTAGGTGAGGGGTACACAGCATGTAAGGTGTATACACGTGTGAGGAATACAAGGAATATGAGGCATACAGAGCATATGATGTGGAACGTGTGTGAAGCAGAGATGGTGTGAGAGGTGTACACAGTATGGAAGATATGTCCTTTATGTGAGATATACGCATGAGTGAGGTGCACATGGTGTGGAAGGTGTAAACAGAATGCAAGGTGTACATGGAGTGTGAAGTTCACATGGAGTGTGAGGTCCACGTGGAGTGTGAGGTCCACTGGAGTGTGAGGTCCACGTGGAGTGTGAGGTTCACTTGGAGTGTGAGATCCACGTGGAGTGTGAGGTTCACTTGGAGTGTGAGATCCACGTGGAGTGTGAGGTGTACATGGAGTGTGAGGTTCACATGGAGTGTGAGATCCACATGGAGTGTGAGGTTCACATGGAGTGTGAGGTCCACGTGGAGTGTGAGATCCACATGGAGTGTGAAGTTCACATGGAGTGTGAGGTCCACATGGAGTGTGAGGTCCACTGGAGTGTGAGGTCCACGTGGAGTGTGAGGTTCCCTTGGAGTGTGAAGTGCACACGATGTGAAAGAGGTGTTCGGTTTGGGAGGTGTAGACGGAGTGTGAGGTGTCCACAGTTTATGAGGTGCTCATAACTATGACTCAGCACAAAGCGGGAGGGAGGTATGTGGGTGAGGACAAATGGTCCATCCAGGGAAATGTGCCTGTCACTCTGTCCTGGACCCAGACGCTGGACCCCTGGCATCATCGGCAGGAGAGACAGAGGGACAGCCTCTGGCCGTTCACAAATTCTTTCATGTGTCAATTAAAAAGCTACTCGGAGAGGTCTTCTCATGAGCTTTCTGTCTTAACAGAACCCTTAACATGCCCACCTTCACACAAATAATCACCTTATTTGTGCTGTTTTAGCAAGCCACAGTGAGTTTGTATTTCAGACCCCAGGAATCTGGGTCCACGAAGACCCCTGTGCTCACCTCAGAGGCAGAAAAAGGCTTTAATTACATGAAGAATAAACTTGAAGGAGAGAGACCGAATGAATGAATGAACTCGGGTCTTTCCAGGAGGCAGATATTGGGTGGATCTTAAATTGAGCCTCAGCCATCCCTGCCTCTGTCAAACATCTGAGCTCCAGCTAACTTCCTTCACTGGCTTCCCAGTCCTGGGGGAGAACCTGTCTGTAAGAGGGGAGTGAGGGATGCATGAGTGAGGTGCACATGGCATGTGGGGCTGTTGGGGTGAAAAGCAGTGCAGGCTACCGGGGTTTCTCCTCCAACAATGCCAAGCTGGCATCAGGCACCCCTTCCCCGTGTACACAGTGTACTGTACACACGCTTTCATGTGCAAGAAGCATCCCATCCTCACCTCACCTCACCCTGTGAACCGTCCCATCCTCACCTCACCCTGTCAGCCATCCATCCTCAACCCCATCTTATGTCAGCCCCACACCCCTCACCCAGCCCAGGCAGCAACAGACATTCGGGCAACACGTTCCTGGAAGGGCAGGAGCCATGCCTTTCTTGTTCCCCATAGAATCCCCACTCCTGGATGGCAACTGTCCCATAGAAGGCGCTCAGCATGTTCTGTCTGCCTGGAAAGGGGTTCCCCAGATGGGCACATGGCTCACCCCCAAATCCCTTTGACCTCTTTGCTCAAATGTCACTTTGTCAACCTGACCACTCTAATTCTGCAACCAGTCTCGCCCTGACACCCCAATCCCGCTCACCCTGCTCTGCTTTTAATATTGTTTCCGCGGCACATCTCACCTGCTAGCATACCCGTCATTTCCTTATTAGTGTGCTCACTGCTTCCTGTTGTTCTTTCTGTTAGAATGCCAGCTCCACAAGGGCAGGGAACGTTGTTTTGCTTTATTCCCAGCACCTGGCACAGAACACGAGCTGCATAAGTATTTGCTGAGTGAGTGAATGAATTAGAGTGGATGACTGACGGTGGGCGTGGGCCCCACAGCGCCCACAGTACACACACCACCCACACAGCCACCCCTGCTCACCAAGGCAGGAAGGAAGTTTGCCTGCCATTTGTGGTCTCCCTGTGCCCTTCCCCCTCCCCGTGGATCCCTTTTCTTCAACTCCCAGTTCAACTGCTAAACTCCCAAGCCCTGCTGATATGTGAGAGGCTGGAAAGTAGCCCCAAGTGGGAAGTGTGGCCATCTGTGGAGAATCTCTGGGACCCTGGCCCTGAATCTAGGACCATGGCTATACCCTCTGACCACCCAGATGGGCCCAGGGCAGGAGCCATGCCCAAGTGGCAGGCAGTTTCAGACTTTCCTGGCGAGTAAGGTTGGCAGGGGACAGAGGAGTGTGCTCAGGGTGCATCCAGGAACAAGAAAGGAAAGCCTGGGGACAGAGAGGGGACCTGCAGCTGGCCCTGCCCCACCTGGCCCACTCATATTTTCACCGTCTGGCCCTGTGGCACCCCCATCTGGGGCCAGGCATGTGCCAGGCCATAGGGAGAGGCCGCACGTCCAGTCTGGGCAGGGGCAGGGTGCTTGAGGACCGGGACAGGTGCAGGCTGGCTTGGGTTTCCAGAGGCTATATATATATATATAAAAAGGCTGCCGGGAGCCCAGGGGCCGGCCGCTCCCTGAGGGCGCAACACTGTGGGGGCCCAGCCAGGAACGCTCAGCATTCCTGTCCAGAGGCTGGCTCTCCATTTATAGCCTGAGGCAGGCAGGCCAGGGAGCTGAGGAGGGGGGACTAGAGAGGGTGGAGGAAGAAGAGGCAGGGAGCCCTCCCCACCCCCCACCTGCTACCAAAAGAACTCTTCCATGTGAAGAACGGAAAACCAAGGCCCGGGGTGAGGTGTGCACTTGCCCCAAGTCACATAGCCCACCAGTCCGCTCAGCCTTGAATTGGAGGAAGAGGTGGCCCCTCCAGAGGACCCTCAGCACATTGTCATTGACCTCACCCAGAACAAATCCCCGAGGGACACCCTTGACTAGACTCTGCAATATTAGAATTTGGACTCTTTCAGCTTCCAAACTTGATGTCCTTTTCCTCCCTGCCCCCAACCCAGCACCAGGGCTCAGGACATCCTTCTCTAGCAACAGGGATGAGATGATGGTGCTGGCAAGCCTCCCCCCAAAGATGCAGTGGCACAACCAGGAGAGCGACCTTGGGCAGGCATGGGTCCCCGTCCTGGAGAGATCTGCGATGCTCACCGAGCCCAGGGATTCCCAAGCTCATCAAGCAGCGGAAGCCTCATAGCAAACAAAATTCCATGCGGAAGTCTAATATGAAAGTGGCGTGCACCTCTAGGGTGTGTGAGCATTTTTTAAAAAGTGCTCCCTAATTACTGAAGAAGATAAAGCTCCAAATCAAGTTGAAAGCTACCAAAGCAGTTTAGATTCCTAAGCCACAAGGGATAAAATATTAAACGTGTTTGGTAAGTTTAAACATAACATGTATTTATTGTCACCTTGATGGCAGCCCTGAGGTTGTTTTCCGAATGCAAAACACACAAAAAAGCCAAGTTGTAATCATTTAAGTCTCAGCATGCGATTTATTTCTGTGTTTTCTTTGCTTGCTCAGGTTTGAGAAAAGTCTAGATTTGTATGGATATGTGGTTTGAAGAGCTCACCTGGAAATCTCAAAGTACTCTTCAATAAAATGGTTTGATTCACTCATTCATTCATCCAACAAGTATTTACTGAGTGCCTACTGTGTGCCAGGCATTCTGCTGAGGCCTGAGCAAGTGGGAAGAATGTTTGTTTCGATCTAAATCACTAATGTAACAATTATTCACATTCTTCACTGTGAGTGGTAGTCAAATGAAAAGACTCAAGCTTATAATAAGCACCAAATCTCCCTTTGGTAAACTATTACAATTTTATAGCAAGCCATGTGTAATTGCTCAACATAAAGTAACATGCCCCAGGTCAACGGGCCTTAGTCTTGCCTGGGAAGAGCAAGTGTGACTGAGCATGTATCTCTAATCATCTATGCAACTGTCCAGTTTAAAAGAAATACAACCATCCTCATTAATGACACATTTCAAGAAGTTCAAATATAGAGATTCAAAAGGCCACCCATTCATTCATTCGACATTTATCAAGTTTGTACTATGTGACAGCCACTGTGTTGGTTTCTGGAAATGCCATGATCAACAAAACGTCCCTGCCTTCATGGAGCTACATCAATCAATGAACAAAACTAATAAAGAAGATAATTAAGGAGTGGCTGTGCTAAGAAGGAAATGAGCAGGTTGATATGACCCAGTTATCTTAGAGAGGATGGTGAGAGACATGTGAGCTAAGACCTGATATATGAAAAGCAACCAATCTTGAAAAGAGCCGGGAGACGGTGCTGTAATCAGCAAGAACAAGGCCCTGAGGCAGGACCTTGCTCAGAGGGTTGGAAAACAAGGAAGGTGGTCAGGCCAGAATGGAGTTCAAAAGGGACAGTGATTCAGGTGAAATTCCAGAGATGGGCTGAGGCAGCTCATGCAGGGTCTTCTAGGCCAGGGTGTGGAGATGAGATTTTATTCTAAATGCAATGAGAAGCTGTTAGGGAGTTTGAAGCAGAAGAGGGTTATAATCCCATTTATGTCTTTAAGGGATTACTCAGGCTGATGTGTAGTGAATGAATACACTGGAACAAGAGTGGAAGTAAGAAGAGTAGCCAGGAGGCGGTTGGGTTGTCCATGCCAGCAGTGTGACAGCTTAGTCCAGGATGGTGACACTGGAGATGGAGAGACTTGAGAGATGTCTTAGAGGTTAAGTGGAGAGGTCCTCCACATGCACAGATCTCTCCTCTGGAACTCTGGCCTCATAAATCCTCTTGCCTACTTGACATCCCCACCTGGATATTGAATATGCATTTCAAATTTTGCCCAAACTCGGGCTCTTGATCTATCACCCACAAACCTGCTCTTCCCCCACTTCACTCTTCCTGGAGTCATCCTTAAGTCCTCTTCTCTCAGTGCCCACATCCAATTATGAATAAGCCTTGCTGACTCCATCTTCAAACGGCCTCATAAATCCTCTTGCCTACTTGACATCTCCGTTTCAAATTTTGCCCAAACTCGGGCTCTTGCTCTGTCACCCACAAACCTGCTCTTCCCCTACTTCCCTCTTTCAGGAGTCATCCTTAAGTCCTCTTCTCTCAGTGCCCACATCCAATTATGAATAAGCCTTGCTGACTCCATCTTTAAAATATATCTGGAATTCAACCACTTTCACCATCTCTACAGCTGCCACCCACATCTAAGACACCATTACTACTCATTTGGAATATTGCAATAGCCTCCATTTGCTCTCCCTGCTTCTGCCCTTGCTCTCTATAACCAATATGCTCCTGTTAAAATGTAAGTCAGATTATGACATTCTTCTCTTCTGCTCAAGCCCTCCAGTGACTTTCCAGAATACAATTCCTTTGCTCCCCCTCTGACCCTATCTCCCACCACTCTCCCACTGGCTCACCCTTCTCCGGACATACCGGCCTCCTTGCTGTACTTTAAATCTACCAAACACAATCCTGCCCCAGGACTTTTGCACATGCTTTTCCTTCTGTCTGGCTCCAGATGTCTATTTCTGCTCCCCCCCCTTCATTCAGAACTCTGCTCAAATGTAATCAGCCTAAAGAGGTCTTCCCTGACCACTCCATATAATGAAATAATCTTCATTACTTTGTTCCCTTGCCTTGTTTTATTTTTTTATAGAACGTATAACCTTCTGACATCATACAGTATATTTCGTTGTTTATTCATTTCTTGTCTATCACCCTACCCTAAAATGTAAGCACCATGAAAGCACCTTAATTTTGTTCATTACTTTATCCTCAACACCTGGACTAGCACCTGGCACACCAAATTGATGCTCCTCTTGTTTTATTTTTTTTTATAGAACGTATAACCTCCTGACATCATACAGTATATTTCTTTGTTTATTCATTTATTGTCTATCACCCTACCCTAAAATGTAAGCACTATGAAAGCACCTTAATTTTGTTCATTACTTTATCCTCAACACCTGGACTAGCACCTGGCACACCAAATTGATGCTCCATAATATGTGTTCAATGAATAAATGAAAGTGGTGTTATGGTGCAAAGGGAGGCAAACATTTCATGAAAGGGGTTTTCAGCACTACTACGAGTGAAGAAGGCAGGGCTCCAAAAGAGCCCTCTCTAGGTTTGGTGGGAAAGGGGGGCTTCCCAGCATCCAGGGGACCAGTTAGGAAGGCTTCCAAAGTTAGTGGGAAAGGCACAAAAATCATTCTTGCTTCTATCTCTGTGCTCCAGAAGAAGAGACCCAAGGGAGTGTCTAGTCCAAGTGAGACCTCTAGCCAGAGTGCTGAGAGGAATGTGTGGACTGCAGATTCAGGAAGAGGCTGAGAAGCCCTATGGGGGTAGGTACACCCGAAGGCTTGTGAGGGAGCCAGAGATCCCATGGGGTGGCCGCCTCCTCCTATTTTCAGTCTCTGCAGTGGGCCTGCTGGGAAGAAATGCAGCTGCAGCCTCAGTGGGAGCTGAGCCCTGAGACTACATGGCCCCTGTCAGGGCTCTCAATGCCCCAGCCAACAGCTGGGGAGCCTACAGGGAGGCTACAGTCCACCGTTGCCAGTGACAGAAGCAAGCCCTTCTTGTTAATATAGCCTTGCACCTCAGACTGTGGGCTACCACATCTTTTGTCTCCAGATTCTCACCACAATCACTCCAAGAGATCGCTATTATTATCCCCAAATTTGCAAAGTGGGGAAATAGGCTCGGAAGGCCAGTGACTTCCACAAAATCAGACAGGAAACTGTGAGGTCTGTACTGGAACTTAGGTCATTGTTCTGCAAACTCCACACTGAAGTGATGTTCTCAGGATGGGTCTGGGGATTCGAGGCCTTTTCGCAATAAGCTTTTCTGGTGCAGCACTGCGGGCCAGACAGGAGGCAAGACCTGAGCAGATGGAGTTTTCTTTCCAGATGAAGAGATAGTTCCTCCTAGAGCGGCACTGGATACCCAGGTGCCAAAATGTGCAGGTTGAGATGGTCAAGGAGTCCGTTTCCCTCCCTCAAAGCAGGGACCAGAGCTGAATTTGGAGAGCTTAGTGCAAAGCTTTCGCAGCAATCCTATACACCGGTATAGATGCAGCTGGATTTCCAAACGTCCAGGGAAGATGAGCAGGAGCTGGCCTAATGAGCAGGCTGTCACGTCCAGTTTGACTCAGGTTTACCCACTTAGACTCTGGGAGTCCATCTCTGGAGTCGATCTCTCGTTTGCGCGTTTCTCTGCCTCTGACTCTAGCCTTCTGCTTTCTGACTGTCTCTCAGCCTCTTGGGTATATCTCTCACGGACTCACTATCTCAGCTCTGAGTGTGTCTCTCTCCAAATCTCTTCCCATCTGACTTCTACGCCTACCCTGCTTTTGGGTCCTCCTACCCCAAATCAGAGGACAGAGGAGCCCAAAGTCAGTTGGGAGGTGAGCGCCCTCGGCCAGCGTTTCCTGTGGACACAGGGAGAGTCTTGTGCTGGAGAGGTTTGGAAAGAGTGTGCCCGGGAGCCAAGTGCAGCCGCGCCGCGTCGCGCTGCCAGCTTCTGCCTCCCTTCCTGCCTGGGGAGGAGTCAGAGCGCGCGCGCTCCGGGTAGAGAGGTAGGGGGATGGCCCCCGCGGCCACCCAGGGGATCCCAAGCTCCTCCCTTCCCTGCTCCTATTGGCCTCGGGCGCCCCCGCCCCCAGCAGCCGGCTCCAGCTCGGGGGACCAGTAGGCTACTACTGGATAAATAGCCCCCGGCGCCCGGCTTGAAGTTAGGGGTGGAGAAGCCCCAGGGCACTGCCGCCACTTTCCCGGGTGCCCGTCAGGCCGGACCGGATAGGGCAGGGTGGGGGGTGAGCGGGTATACATCTAGACCCCCAGCACTTTGCTCTCACACGGCGCCCGGCCGGGGCTCCAGGGTGGGAGAAAGTTTAGGGCAACCCTTGCCGCTGGGGTTGGGCAAACCCTGGACTGCGCCTCCCCGGGCCGAGATATGGAGCTGCTGTCGCCACCGCTACGCGACGTAGACTTGACGGGTCCCGACGGCTCTCTCTGCAACTTTGCTACAGCGGACGACTTCTACGATGACCCGTGTTTCGACTCCCCGGACCTGCGCTTCTTTGAGGACCTGGACCCGCGCCTCGTGCACGTGGGCGCATTTCTGAAACCTGAGGACTCCCACTTCCCTGCGGCTGTGCACCCGGCCCCCGGCGCCCGCGAGGACGAACATGTGCGCGCGCCTAGTGGGCACCACCAGGCGGGCCGCTGTCTACTCTGGGCTTGCAAGGCGTGCAAGCGCAAGACCACTAACGCCGACCGCCGCAAGGCTGCCACCATGCGCGAGCGGCGCCGCCTGAGCAAAGTCAACGAGGCCTTCGAGACGCTCAAGCGCTGCACGTCTAGCAATCCTAACCAGCGGCTGCCCAAGGTGGAGATCCTGCGCAACGCCATCCGCTACATCGAGGGACTGCAGGCGCTGCTACGCGACCAGGACGCCGCGCCGC
>NW_005371138.1:2354511-2354718 GCF_000412655.1 Myotis brandtii
TGCTCCGACGGCATGGTGAGGCTGGAACCCCGGGATAGAGGAGGAGTGGGGCAGCTCTCGGGGTACATCTGTGAAGCATTTCCTCTGGGGGGGAGGGTTGGACGGGGAACCTTCCGGGGAGTGGATCCCGTGTCCTGGGTAGTGTTTGGGGGACGCACGGCAAACGTGCGAGGCACCTGATTGGGAGTGCTATTAGAACACTGCTGC
>NW_005371138.1:2354827-2355160 GCF_000412655.1 Myotis brandtii
ATTTCCAAAGTTAAGATAAGTGCTCCTAAGTGACTGTCCGCCTTCTACTTGGCCTGACAGCTCCCGACAGCTCCTGTCCACCCTAATCCCAGCCCCACCATCAAGTAGGACAGGAAACTCGTGGCTGAGACTTGGGGAGCTGGGGTGGGGACACAGAGAGTGATGCTCCAGCGGTCCCGCGGCCTGAGTCGATCGCCCTTGCCCTTTGCAGATGGATTACAGCGGCCCCACCAGCGGCGCCCGGCGACGGAACTGCTACGATGGCTCCTACTTCAGCCAGGCGCCCAGCGGTGCGTATTCGCGCCTCGTCCCCACGTTCCCCTTTGAACAATC
>NW_005371138.1:2355738-2355975 GCF_000412655.1 Myotis brandtii
AAAGTGCAAGGAACGAAATACTAAGCGCTTAGCTCCCTCTCTTTTTGCCCGCACTCTCGGTGGATCGCGCCGGACAATGGCAGGCCATCCGTTTCCGGTCGGTCCCAAAGCACGGGGACCCGCGTGGGAGAGTTGTCGGAGACTCACTCCCTGCATCCTAACCTCTCCCTCCCCGCGCAGAACCGAGGCCCGGGAAGAGCGCTGCAGTGTCGAGCCTCGACTGCCTGTCCAGCATCG
>NW_005371138.1:2356157-2367086 GCF_000412655.1 Myotis brandtii
GCCCCAACCCCTACCCCCGATGTTGCGCCGCAGTGCCCCGGGGGCGCGAACCCCAACCCGATCTACCAGGTGCTCTGAGGGTGTCGACGGCCCGTGTGGAAGGACGACGCTATCCACCGCCCGAGGGATGGTGCCCCTAGGGTTCCCTCGCGCCCAAAAGATTGAACCACTGCCCCCAATCGCGCTTTAAAAGCGACCCCTCGCGAGGGAGGAGAGGCGGGAGAACTGACGTGTTTCCGCCTTTGTACCCCAGAGCAAGGACACAGTCCTTTTTCCCCCACGCAGCACCCTTCCCTGAGACCCACTGCGATGACCGGTCTGTGTTCCTCCGTGGGCCAGAGCTGATCCTAGAGGGGCCAGGCCCTTCCTCTTCCTCACCCCTTTGCCGCATGGGTGGGACTCGCGCAGACCTGGGCCCCAACCCAGACGCCCAGGTCCCTTATGCGGTCCGTTGTCGGTCGTGGCCTCTCCTTTCGTGAGCCCTGGAGACATCAGCTCTTTCCCACCCCCTGCGCGCCGAGCTCCCGTCCCAAGTGTAACAAGTGTAACGGTAACCTCTCCCACTCCCTATTCAGGACCACTTTTTGTAATACTTTTGTAATCTATTCCTGTAAATAAGAGTTGCTTTGCCCGAGCAGGAGCCCCTAGGGCTGTATTTATCTCTGAGGCATGGTGTGCAGTGTGAAAGGAACTTTGTATGTTTATACCAAAGGGGGGCGAGCCGCTGGCCTCGCTCAGGTGTTGGAAATAAAAATGCTAATTTATACCAAGGTGGTCCTGGCTTTCCCTAGGGGTCGGGGCAGACTACTGACCCAATACAGCAGCTAGCCCTGCAGGTGGCAGGCGGGTTGCACGGAGGAGCCGGGAGAAGGAAAGGAGGGGTACGTGTGTCTCCAACATGTGGGGAGGTTCTTATGACCATGACCAACATGATCACACGTCAGTCAGCGGTTCTCATGTCAGATGCATATTAGAATGATCTGAGTAGTTTATAAAGTGATCCATGCCTGCCCCCACCTCACCCCCGAGAATCTGTTTTATCTATCTGCCCCAGACACCTGGGGCCAGATATTGGTATTTCCTTTTTTTAAAGTATATTTTTTATTGATTTCAGATAGGAAGGAAGTGGGAAAGAGATAGAAACAATGATGAGCGAGAATCATTGATCAGCTGCCTCCTGCACACCCCACACTAGAAATTGAGCCTGCAACCTGGGCATGTGCCCTGGTCGAGAATTGAACTATGACCCCCTGGTTTATAGGTTGATGCTCAACCACTGAGCCACACTGGCTGGGTGGATATTGGTATTTCCAAAAGTTTCCCAGGTGATTCTGACGAGCATAAGAGATTGAGAATCACACTTCTCCATACACGGAGGAGAGCCAGGAGGATCACTGAGAAGTCATGGCCCCAGGTGCCCCTCAGAATCCTCATGAGTACAGAGGGTGTGCTATGGTGCTCACCGCATTACAAGGAAACACTGAACAAATGTAAAGGGGCATGGCAAGCGGCCTGGTATTCACAGGCTCTTAGCAATAGGTGTAAACACAAGGGGACATCGTTGAAGGTGAGGCAGGTCCAGACGTCTCAGCTCAGCCAGTAACCAGGCACCTCAGGTAGAGCATCTCAGCCAGCACTCTGATCCCCTAAGACCCAGACTCTGCAAGGAGAGGGGCACATGCAAACCTGCATCCCCGCAGGTGGCACAGATGCTCTCATCAAGATATGGACACTCTGGGAGCAGAGAAGGGGCCACTGATTTAGCCAAGGTGCTGGGGAAGAGGTGCCACTTGAGCTGTATCTTGAGAAACAAGAAAAACAACCCACACACAACCACAGGGGAGAGATCATACACACACATACACACAGAGGCACTTCTGCCTTCCCATCCTCCCTTTGAAGGATGGCCTGGCAAAAATTCTTCCCCATTCACATGCCACCCCAACCCCCACCCCCTAACACTCAAGACATCAGTGCTTCCTATTCCCACCCTTACAGACCCTTTTCCCCTCAAAAACCTTATAAGCCTACTTTCAAGGGCTCTGCTCACCAAGTGGGGGGCCCTGGGGAAAGCAGGAAGGGCCTCATTTCCTATCTGAGCATCTGCTCTCTGCTCCCAGGAGAGCCTCTGCTCTCCCCAACGCAGGGTCCCTGAGGAGCCAGCGGAGTTGCTCTGTTACTAATGATCCTCAGCTTGTCTCCTGGCTGCTTCCCCAGATGTGCCTCTGGGTTTCTTACACTCGTTGAGACCCCTTGGGGCTCATTCATGAATTCATTCATTTAACAGATGCCAAGCCCTATGCTGGGTGAACACAGAGACCAGTGGACACAGTTCCTGCCCTCGGGAAGCACCCAGACATTTGGGAAAATTGTATCTGTCAGCAGCTGGTTACATGACAATGAATTAAGTGCTATAATGGGGGTATATGCAGCAGAGGAACACAGTAGGGACAGAAGGGACAGACAAGCAGGTCGCCCCTAATAAGAATCTTGAAGGAGTTGGTCAGGAAAGAGGAGCCAATGAGGTTGCTCCAAGCTGAGGAGACAGTAAGTGCAAAGACCCGGAGATGACAGAAAGCAAACTGTGCCTTCATGAAACCAAAGCTGCTCACGGGGAGGGGCCAGAGGTGAGATGGAGAAAAAGCAGAGGCAAGGCTACAGTGATCTCATTTGGGCTTTATCCTGAAGGCAATGGGGAGCCATAGAAAGTCTAAACAGGGGAAGGATTCAAATAAATCTATATTTCAGAAAGGCCAGTCTGGGCTGGCAGAAAAGGTAGGATGGGAGACATGTCAGAAGTGCCACCAGAGGACACACAATGTGGCCTGAACTGGGATAGTGACTGGTGATGGGAGAGAAAACTTAAGAGTGGAAAGAGTTGTGCCAGATAAAGCGTTGGTATTGAGGGTACCGTGGAAAACTTGGAAGGCACAGTCCTTACCCTCACACAGCTGAAAATCCACTGGGGAAATAGCCATTAGACAAAGAACCAAATGGACAAATGCAATGTTATAAATGCTGAGAGGTGCTGTAAGAAAAAGTAACAAGGGGGCATCTGTAATACTTTCAACAATAAAGATCAATGTTTAAAAAGTAAAGAGGGAAAGTAGGGGAGGGTGGGGGTAAGGGGAAGATCAACCAAGGACTTGTATGCATGCATATAAGCCAAACCAATGGACATGGACAACAGGGGGATGAGAACATGATTGGGGGCGGGGAGGTTGGTGGTTAATGGGGGGATGAGGACACATTTGTAATACCTTAACCAGTTAAGAAATTTAAAAAATAAAAATAAAAAAGTAAAGAGTGTAATGCCAGATGATCATGGGGTACGAGAAGTTAACCAGGTGTGGAGAGAAGGAGGCAGAGTTTCTACACGGAGGGAATTAATTACAAAAATGAAGAGGGCTCCGGTGGCCTAGAGGGAGCTAGTGTGCAATTAGGGAAAGGTGTCCCTCCTTCCCGAGGACACTGCCGTGCACAAGGCAGCCACGACTGGACCGCAGCCCCACTCACTGCTCAGCCAGGTGCACTTGTGCAGTGAGCAGCCCGCATAATCGTCACATGGAAGAGGCACTACAGAATATGCAGCCCACCAGATGCAGTGGAAAGGAGTGGGCAAGACTGGCGAGAAAAATGAGCAAGAGGGGGAAGGCAGAAGAAAGAGGAGATGAGGTGGGAGGTAAATACAAAAATGATGATGGTGCTGCTGCTGAACAACAGTTGGTCCTAGCTCGGGTTTTTTTCTCATGTGTAAAATACTTAAATCCTCTCCACACACCTCACCACTGTTAAAGGGAAATGTTAAAATGTGAGACGGTGTAATAGTTGTGTTTGCACGGCCCATAGTTATTTTTTCCAGACAACATTTAGCAGCAGGTTTTAATTCATACAGAACTTCCCCAGTATCCGGGGCGCGTGAGTCCCAGACGATGTCAATGGCTGCATGATTCCTGGGATCTAAGCCCGGCTGTGCTGCTGACCTGTTTTGAGATCTTGGGGATGTGGCTTAACCCATCTGGACTTGGGCTTTCTCTCTGTGGAAGAGACTAGTGAGTTTAAAAGGTATGTTCTGAAATTCTTTAGTAATTCACTCAAAGCATTTCAGAAAAAGATAAATGAAGTACATTTTTTTTTTTTACAGATAAGGGAACTGGGACCATGACAAATAGATTTTTCTCAGCGTAAGCAAGTAATTTATAACCTCCTGCTTTACTGATCCTCCTTTTACTTTTCTCTATGTTTTATTGAGATACAATCATATACCATAAAATTCACCCTTTTAGAGTGTCCAATTCAGTGGCTTGTACTATATTCCCAATCTTGTGCAACCATCCCCACTAATCTATTTTCATTTCTATGGGTTTGCTTCTTCCGGGCAATGGAATCACACACTACGTGGTCTTTTGTGTCTGGCTTCTTTCACTTAGCACAATGTGTTCAAGGTTAATCCATGTTGTAGCATTTATCAGTACTTCATTTCTTTATTTTGCTGAATAATATTAAATTGTATAGATATGTCACACTTTGTTTATCCAGTCATCAGTTGATAGATATTTGGGTTATTTCCATTTTTTAGCTGTTATACATAATGGTGCTAGGAACATTGACCTGCAAGTTTTGGGGTATACATATGCTTTTAATTCTTTTGTGCATATACCTAAAAGTGAAATTGCTGGGTATATCATAACCCTATGTTTAAATTTTTGAGGAACTGCCAAAGATTTCCCCAAAGCAGCAGCACCATTCTAGATTCCCATCAGCAATGTATGAGGGTTCCAATTTCTCCACATCCTAACAACACTGCTATTGTCTGTATTCTAGCCATCATCCTAGTGGGTGTGAAGTGGTATCTCATTGTGGTTTTGATTTTGCATTTCCCTAATGATTAATGATGCTGACTTTTCCTGTGCTTATTGGCCATGTGTATACCTTCTTTGGAGAAATTGAGTTTTTTAATCCTTTGCCCACTTTAAAATTAGGTTCTTTGTCTTTTTATTGCTGTGATGAGTTCTTCATACATTCTAGATACTGGACCTTTACCAGGTATATGATTTGCAAATATTTCCCCTCGTCCTCTGCATTGTCTTTTCACTTTCTTGCTTGTTTGCTTTCTTGAAGCACAAATTTGTTTTTTATATTTTGATAAAGTCTAATATGCCCATACTTGCCTTTTGTTGCCTGTGTTTTTGGTGTCTTATCTAAGAAACCATTATCTGATCCAAGTTCTTCTAAGAGTTTTATAGTTTCAGCTCTTACTTTTAGGTATTGGATCCATTTTTAGTCCATTTTTGTAAGTGGTAGGACAAAAAAAAATCCAACTTCATCCTTTTGTATGTGGATATTCAGGTGTCCCCACACTATTTATGTTGGAAAAAAAACTGTATTTCCCCATTGAATTGTCGTGGCACCCTTGTAAAAAAGTAATTGCCCATAAATGTATGGGTTTATTTCTGGACTCTCAATTTTATTCCACTGATCTAAATGTCCATCCTTATGCCAAGCATACAGTCTTAATTGTTGTAGCTTTGTAGTAAGTTTTGAAATCAGGAAGTGTAAGTCCTTCAACTTTTTTCTTTTCCAAGATGTTTCAGCTATACTGGGTCCTGTGCATTTCATGAATGTACCTTTAAGTAGCTTGTCCTGGTGATATTTTCAAGAACCACAAACCTTGCTGGGTACAATATGGCATGAAAATGTAGAGTAGGTTCTTTTTGGTGCCCAGAAAAAATAGTTATAGGTGAGTATGCTGATTTTTTTCATTTCTAGTCATTTCTGATGCAGCTTTTACATAATAAATGTTGTTTTGTTCACTGAACATCATTCTGTAATTGCAAAAAAAATGTTGCAACTATTTGGGGGGGCATTATGAATGCTTCTCTGTAACCATAACTTATGTAAAAAGCATTATGTAGGTGTGTCCGGCAGTTAATAAAAATATTAAGCTAGTTTCCCTGACTTTTTCATGTTTATAATAATTGTGAGCTTTTTAAAATTTGCATCTGGTCCTGATTTCTTTTCTAAGTCTAAATAAATATTCACTTTTGTGCCCAACTTTCTAGTCTTTTTTTTTTAAGAGTGACTCCCAAATGTCTAAACTTCAGGCCTCACAAAACCTGGGCCCACCCCTGCACACTGCTGACCATGCTTACCTGCAGACTGACTCACACACAGGCGCCCACCAGGAACACACACAGGAGAACCCACAAGACTCCTATCAAGGGAGTCAAAGAGGGAGGAAGGCTCTTGGGATAGCCATGCATCTCCAGCAACTTCTGGGAGAAATCTGTGGCCCCTGCCCAGTCCTTCTGGGGATGCCCTGGCAAAAATGCCCACACCCACCTGCTTTCCCTATGCACCTGCAACCCTGACACCTTCATGCATCCTTCACCACAGCCATCATTGTTTCTCACTGCCCTCCCTCACTCCCATGGCCAGCTGCAAGAGGCACTGAGACCCTATCTTCCCCAAAACTAAGCCTAGGCAGGGCTGATGCTCTGCCCCTGGGCCATGCTGACACTTTGAGGGGTGGGCGTTGCTGAGAAATGGCAGGAACTCATGGGGGTAAGGGCTGCTCACAAAGGGTTTGGAGGGGTGGCCGTCCAAGAGAAGGGACGTAGGGGAAGGAGAGGAAGTTCAATGAGAGACACTATCTCATTTAATCCTCACGAAAGTGTTATTTCTTTTATGCAGACTAGGAAACAGAAACCTAGAGGTGAAAGTGGCCGGTTTACACAGCTAGTAAGCAACAAAATGATATTTCTAACCAAATTTGAGGACATTTTACCCCCCAGAAGACATTTGGTAGTTTGTAGCCCTTGATGGTCATGACTGGGGAAGGGATTCTACTGACATCTAGTGGGTAAGTGGCCAGGATGCTACTAAACTTCCGGCAATGCACAGTAGAGCCCCCACCACAAAGGATTATCTGGTCCACAAAGCCAGCGGTGCAGAGGCTGAGAAACCCAGGCCTAGCACTTCCCCAGAGTATTCTTCATCTTGGCTCCTTTCTCAAGTTCCCAGGTTCTAAGAGATCTGGGACCCACTTGCCCAGGGGTTTCAGGAAGGAACAGCTCAGCACCTACACATTCCCAGGTTAGGGACCAGGGTCCGTGCTCAAGCTAAGGGTCCGGCAGCCACAGTCACCAATTTCCCACTATTCCACCTGCAGATTCACTCTCCCTGTCCATTAAAGGGAGGGTTCCTGTCTGGGGAGAAAATGCCTGTCAGTCCCATTGTTGACTATCATCCCAAAGCCTACTCTGTGTCCAGCTTAGGTTAGCTTCCGGATGTGGCCACAAGATGGCACTCCAACCCACCAGGTATGCTAAGGCTCTGGGCCTGGGAGAGCAGCATATAAGATGTGCCAACCTGGGCAAAGGCCTGGGGGCTGGCCTTGGGCCAGTTCCAGAGCCTAGCAGGGCTAGATCAAAGGCCTGCAAGTGCCAGGTGAGGACATAGGCCAAATTTGGCTTCAGGACTCCCTTCACCTTTTTTTTCTAGTCCAGCCCCAGTTCAAGTCCCACCACCGATCTTCCTGGAGCCCAGCAACCCCTACCCTCTAGTCTGAACAAGAAAAATTCCAGAGCTGAGGTGTTACTATAGGGCTTATTATTATTCATAGCCAACAATAAAGAAACTGAGGCATAGGGAATTTGAGTAACCTGCCCAAGGTCACAGCTAGTCAGTGGTGGAGCTGGGAGGTGACCCAAGCAGTTGGTTCTATGCTCGTAGCCACTGAACACCAACCACTTCATCAGTGCACTGCCCCCCGCCCACCCCACGCCACTGATCCTAACGACCCTAGCATGGGACCACAAACTTTCCTCTCTGAAAGGGAGGGGGCAAATGGCTATGAGTATGGGGGGGCACTCCTCAAGAATGAAAAGGAGTGAGGCTCTTGGCTGGGCTGAGGGTCTGTGGTTAGTGGTTGTGGGTGAGAAGCTAAGTCTCCATCAGCAATTCCTCCTCCCACCCCTTTTTCTCTGGGGCCTTTTTCCTTCTTGTCCTGTAGTGCCCTCTTGGTTTTTCTGGGCTTTCTGCAAATGCCAGCTTTCTCACAGTGTGAAGAGGGTGTGAGAAAAGAGACTTTTATGTCCCTGCTTAGGATAGAGAAGGTGGGGGAGGGGGACATTCTTTGAGGCCTGCGCTGGGGGTGTCATCAAGGACAAAGGTGCGAATCCTAAAGTGGAACAGCGTGGGGTACCTCGGGGGCAGCTCCCCTCTCCCACCTGGGAGGCTCTTCTCTCTGAGCCTTCTCTGCTGGCCTCATAGGGGATGGGTTTTAGGATGTGATGGACACCCTTTGACACTCCCCTGCCCTCCAACCCTGGCCTGCTTCTTTTTCTAGCACATCCTGCAGGACCAGGCCCGACCAGAGCTCCTAATCACCCAACCTTCTCACCCGACCTTCCCCCTCCTAGGAGCCCTATGCCTCTCTCTGTCTTTCCCCCTTCTTCTCTCCACCATCTGGGCATATTTCAGCTTCCCACTATGACTCACTATGGGTAGTGGCCTGAGTGGGCTCCACACTGACTCCCTGAGAGGCCCTGACTAAGTCCCTCCCCCTGTCTTGGTCTCAGTGAAGGACTCCAGACTCCTATGGCCTCTGACACTGGGATTCTAGGACCCTGGCCCCTCTCCTGGCCTTTCTCAGGTCATCCAGGGTCTGAATGAGGAGCTCCTGTGCTCTGGGCACTGGGGAGGGAAGCAAACAAGAAGCATCCCCAGAGGAGCTGATCTCACTTTTTGGAAACAAGATGAGCTACAGTGAAGGTTGCGGAGTTATACTTTGATCCCAGGGTGTCCTGCAGGAGAGGGAAGGGATGGAACCCTGGGCCCCTGTGGCTGTCAGGACCACAGAAGGTTTCCTAGGAGGTAAAGAGGGGTGACTGTCTGGCTGGAAGGAAGGGAAGGTTTGGAAAGGCTCTTTCTCGCTTCTCCCCATCCTGATTTCTCCCAGCCAGGTGTATGTGTGTCTCCGTCCCTGTGGGTCTCTCCTTTGTTTTCCTTCTTAGGTCTCCATTTTTCTATTGTATCACCTCATTGCTTTGGGGCAGGGCTTTCTGAGAGCCTGTGTTGAGGAGATCTGACTTTGGGCCAGGCTGAGCCACAGCAGGTCAGGCCTCCTCGTGGTGAGGGGATGGGGCTCACTGGTTGGGCTGAGAGGGAAACTCAAAGCACTCCCATCCCTGCGGTATTCTGAGATTACAGGGGGAATAGCTCCCATTTAGAGGAATAACACAGATCAATCTCTGAGGGAGGACTGGCCCCTCCGTCCTGGCCCCATACTCCAGCCTTCTCTCTAACTCTGCCCATCTCCACCCGTTTCTGCCCTAACTCTGCCTGTCTCTTGTCTCTCCTCTTGTCCTTCTCTCCTATCCCTCATCTCTTGCCCCGCCCCTGGCCTCTCTCCAACCGTCTCTACTCCTCCAAACCTTTTCCCCACCACTCACAGATTTTCCTGCGGCAGGACTGGGATTCCCCTGGCCAGGCGAGGAGAGAGATGCCAGCAGCACAGCTTTGTCCCTAGGCCCACAACAGTGTCTGCGGGTCAGTGTCAAGGGACAGCTGTCCGCACAGTTAGCAAGTGCCGACAGGTAAATAAGAGTCTCCTGTCTTCTTAATTAAATCGCCCTTTGCCCAGGCAGCCTTGTGTTCGATTGAGCTGGGCTGAGATCAATAAGCCTCTTTCCCAGCACAGCCACCCCTGGAGCTGGGCCTGACCTTCCCAGCCCTGTCCAGGCCCACCTGCCCACTTCCCCACCCCACCCCACCCCCAGCCTGGGCGCCCCTTGAGGGCAGGCTCTCCTGTGCTCCTGTTGCCCGGGACAGAGCCTGGAACAAGCAAGGAGTAAAGGAGTGATTGCTCGATTGAGTGAACCGAGGCACTGGCAGCAAACATGGGCCAGGAAGGCTCAAGGGCCCAAACTGCTACTCCCACCCCCACCCCCCACGCCCAGGGTCATCTTTGAAGCTGTAGGGATCACAGCAGGCAGCTGCTGGCTCTCCTGTGCTCCTGTTGCCCGGGACAGAGCCTGGAACAAGCAAGGAGTAAAGGAGTGATTGCTCGATTGAGTGAACCGAGGCACTGGCAGCAAACATGGGCCAGGAAGGCTCAAGGGCCCAAACTGCTACTCCCACCCCCACCCCCCACGCCCAGGGTCATCTTTGAAGCTGTAGGGATCACAGCAGGCAGCTGCTCCCATCCAGCCCCAGACCCAGGGTCAGCTTGCCAACCAGGGCAGCTGAAGTCCTGCCGTGAGAGGAGGGATTGTCAACCTTCAGGACCACATTCTGACCTCTAAGGGTAGAGTGCCCCTCTCATAAGTGATCCCCATAAGGATCCAGGGCTAGTGAGGGAGAATCAGTGAGCAGGATCAATGTGGTAGAATGTGTGGCACTCACAGGAGACAAGGGTCAGCCTGCAGTTATGAAAGGCCGGGGTCAGTAGGGGTTGAAAGGGGTTAATAAGCATCCTGGGTTATTGGATTCTTAGTAGAGCGCTTAGGGGACAGCATGTGTGTTATATGTATGGAGGTGGGGGAGACATTTTGGGGTCCATGCGAGAGGGTACCTTTGAAAGGATCATGTGGGCTTCAGCTCCCGTGGCAAGGGGCAGTATTAAAGGGTTGCTCGGAGCGGTGTCTCTCATAGGGATGGGGCCTCTCGGTTCACTAGGGGTTAAGACAGTCCCCAGTTTGAAAAGAGAAGGGCAGGTGCGACACTCCTCTCACCTCAGTCTGACCTGGGGAGGCTGACCTAGACGTCTCCCGGAGCCCTCGCCCATCCAGTGGCTTTCCCTCCCCGAAAAGTGAAGCGTTGGCGGGTGCCCGGGAGCCGCAGGAGCCGTGCCGGGAGGGCGCCCCCAGCGCCAGGGTTGAGGGAGGCCCAACTCCTTGCGGGGCTGGGAGGGGGCGCGGAATCAGG
>NW_005371138.1:2367682-2368207 GCF_000412655.1 Myotis brandtii
CCCAGCCACGCAGGGAGGAAGGCAGCGGGCATCCATCTCCCCCGCGCCGAGAGCGCGCTGCGGCGACCACTGCACAACGGAGCGCAAATTTCCCCTCCACCCCTCCTCCAGGGGGCTGGTCTATCTGCCTGGCTCTGGGAGCAGCTGACC
The DNA here is from genome assembly GCF_000412655.1 of Myotis brandtii. Taxonomy (NCBI): domain Eukaryota; kingdom Metazoa; phylum Chordata; class Mammalia; order Chiroptera; family Vespertilionidae; genus Myotis; species Myotis brandtii. Next base: position 2,367,833 of record NW_005371138.1, read on the forward strand.
TTACCCTCAGAAGCTTTGTGTCGCTTTCTACATTTTCTCGCTGAGATGGGGACGGGAGCCCGGTCCCCCCACCCTCTTTTCCCTCCTCCCGGGGCTCGCCGCTGAGCGCCCACCCCTCCCTCTCTTCCTCGTTCCCTCTCTCCCGCCCTCCTTTCCTCCTCTGCCTCCTCCGCAGCCGGACCAGCTCCCTCCTACATCTGGCGCCTAGAGACCCTTGGGATCCCGCACACACTCACTGTCCTGGACCAGCACCCGACAGAAACCTCCCTGAGGGGCTTGGGTCGCCAGAGCCACTGTCCTCTGTCCCCTCCAACCCCCCACCCCCCGACGGCTGGGGGGAGAGGGGAGGAGGCCGCGCGCCCCCTCCCCGGCGCC
>NW_005371138.1:2368221-2368469 GCF_000412655.1 Myotis brandtii
ATTTCGACTATGACCCGCGTGCCGACGAGTTCTTTTTCGACCGCCACCCAGGCGTCTTCGCGCACATTCTGAACTACTACCGCACGGGCAAGCTGCACTGCCCGGCCGACGTGTGCGGGCCGCTCTACGAAGAGGAGCTGGCCTTTTGGGGCATCGACGAGACCGACGTGGAGCCCTGCTGCTGGATGACCTACCGCCAGCACCGGGACGCGGAGGAGGCGCTGGACAGCTTTGGCGGCGCGCCCCTG
>NW_005371138.1:2368674-2369930 GCF_000412655.1 Myotis brandtii
GGCCCTGGAGATTCGGGCGACGGAGAGGACGAGCTGGAGATGACCAAACGCCTGGCGCTCAGCGACTCCCCGGACGGACGGCCCGGCGGCTTCTGGCGCCGCTGGCAGCCACGCATCTGGGCGCTCTTTGAGGACCCCTACTCATCTCGCTACGCCAGGGTAAGCGGCACTTACCCATCGGAAGATGGGGCGGGGGTGGGGGTGTATTCGATAACTGGTACCTAGTGAGTCAAAGCTGAAAGGGGGTGCGTGTGGTGTGTGTAAGAAAGGGGATGATTTTTTTTCGAGGGTGACTAGTTTTGTATGTAGTAAGGTCTGTGTATTTCAGGATTTAATATGTATGAGCGAGTATGAATGGGTGTGTTTGTGTGTGCATATTTATGTAAGTGTGGTGGTGTATATTTGGGTGGGTAAAGGATGTAGTGAGAAGGCGTGAGCATGTGCGTATGTTTGAGTGTGCAGGAGTGCCTGTGCGTGCATGTGTGTGTCTGCAGATGTACACCGTGAAGGTCTGATCTCCCCTTTGGGTTTAGGTGTGGGGAGGGAAGCTGGGCATCCTTCCTTCTTCCCAGGTAAGGGCATCTGGGGCCAGCCAGGGCCCATGGACAAGGGCTGGAGGCCTGGGTCTGCTGCTTGAGATGGACCCCCTCCCTCCCCAGCGAGCAGCCTCAGGCCATTCTGAGGAGGTGGTCAAGGGGGGATCTTTATGGTTAATCACAGGCTTGGAAGTTGGTGTGGGACTCAGCTGTGGGGAGGTGGATATGACTCCTCTGAAACCTGCTCCTGGGCACAGAGGCTGTCCTTCTTCCTTGTCAAAAGGGCAGGGTACTGGAGGGGGCCGCTGGCCTTATGCCTGGACCTGTCAGGGGCAGAGAGGGGGTGTACAGGGGGAGCCTACAAGGAGGAAGTCTGTGAGGGGGTGGGTCTGTCTTCACCAGCCACTCCCCTTTCCTGACCCCAGTTTGTTTCAGGGGAGAAAGGGCACCTGACCTTGGCCCCACAGGTGACCTCTCGGGATCAGTTTCTTCATCTGTAAAGTAGGAGATGGGGGGGCTGGTGACTTCTAAGGGGTTTTGCTACTGAACTAAGCCCAAAAGGGAGACACTGGTAGCAGCCACCTCCCTTGAAAGAGATGACCCCTGCCTGCACTGGACTCTGTCCTCAAGAGGCCTGAATGGAGCCTAAGGCGTGAAGGAGAGGGTCAGAGATAGTCATTTAAAGCAGAGCCCCTCCCCCATCCCCAGCCACCCCCAACC
>NW_005371138.1:2370657-2462331 GCF_000412655.1 Myotis brandtii
CTGTGGAGCTGCTGGGGATCATCAGTGTGGGAAGGGGCTTGGGGACACTGAGGTGTCCACAGCAGAAAAAAGCTGTGTTTAGGCACAGGCCTGGTAGATTTGTTACTGAGATAAACACTCAGTGTCTTAGCATCCTTTACGGAGGGGTTAGGAGGTCAGAATGTTATACATTAAATCCTAGAATAGATGTGCGTGTGGTGGGGGGGCGGGGGCGGATAATAGGGAGAGGGCCAAACTCCTCATGCTGCCCCGAAGGACCCTGTCCAAGGTCACCCAGGGAGCTAGAAGCTAAGCAGGACTAGAAGGAGGTCTCCTGGGACCTCATCCTCCTCAGAGGTGCCATCCTCCTGGCCACCTTGGGCTCATCTTTAGGGCTCTGACCTATGTCCCTGAGTTTCAGAATTGGCATGGGTCATGTGGGGCAGGTTCCAGCCCCCTCCCCTGTCCATCTTCTCCCACTGAACATTCCTAGGCTGTGGGGTGGACTTCATCCAATGCAGATAAATGGGCTGGCAAGTGGTTTGGAGGCTTGTTGGTGTACAAAACCTTATTTAAAAGTCCTGATTCTATCAAGTGTCCATTGAAGAGCAGACTTGGAGGGAAAGCTGGGTAGTAAAGGGGAATAGAGATAAATTGGAAGGTGCCCTCCCACCCAGCCGATCAATGCTACTGCCTTCTCTCCCCAGTAGCCTCATAGAGTCGTTCCAACTTCCTTAGATGACAGAGGACGCTGGGGCCAACAGGGGGAGGGACCTGCCCAAGGGCACACAGAACCGAGGGCAGAGCCTGGATTAGAACCCAGGCCTCCTGCCGCCCTCCCTCCAGCAGGCCTCGCTGCATTGCGCTGCCTCTCTGCGGCTCATCTGCGCAGAGACCAGCGGGCTGCCCGCCCTCCCTCCCTCCCCCTCCATCTTTGCCCCCCTCCATTTGCTCTGCTGCTGCTGCTGCTGCTGCTGCTGCCACCACCACCGCCCCCCACAGGGGCCCCAAGCCTCCTCAAAGTGGTGGAATTTACATTTTTTTTTTTTTGTAGATTTTAGGCCAAAATCCTGTATGTGTGTGACATTGTATATGTGTGTGTGTGAAAGAAATGCTGCAGGTGTGAGAGGATCTGTGCAAGAGAGATTCTTGACGCTGGGGCCAACAGGGGGAGGGACCTGCCCAAGGGCACACAGAACCGAGGGCAGAGCCTGGATTAGAACCCAGGCCTCCTGCCGCCCTCCCTCCAGCAGGCCTCGCTGCATTGCGCTGCCTCTCTGCGGCTCATCTGCGCAGAGACCAGCGGGCTGCCCGCCCTCCCTCCCTCCCCCTCCATCTTTGCTCTGCTGCTGCTGCTGCCACCACCACCGCCGTCACCTTTGTTTACCCCTCCCCCACAGGGGCCCCAAGCCTCCTCAAAGTGGTGGGATTTACATTTTTTTTTTTGTAGATTTTAGGCCAAAATCCTATATGTGTGTGATATTGTATATGTGTGTGTGTGTGAAAGAAACGCTGCAGGTGTGAGAGGATCTGTGCAAGAGAGATTCTTTGTGGCTGTGAGAGACTCTTCATGTGTGTGAGAGTATGTGAATAAAAATATGTGTGAGGCTTAGGGTGTGACGGTGGTGTGTGTGATGAGACTGACTGTGACATCCTGTGTCTCTATCAGAGAAATTCTGTGTCAGAGTGAGAGACAGATTGTGTGTGTTTTGAGAGATGGACTTAGTGTGTGAGAATGAGACTGCGTGGGGGAGAGTGTGTATATGAGGAAAAGAGACTATATGTGTAAGAGAGATATTGTGTGTGTGTGAAAGAGAGAGAGAGAGAGAGAGAGAGAGAGAGAGAGAGAGAGAGACTCTGGGGAGAGCTGTGAGACTTGAGGTGAGTGTGAGTGCACTGATGTGTGAAGCTGTGTGTGTAAGGCTGTGTGGGGTGGGGAATCTATGTGTGATACAGACTGTGTGTGAGAAACTGTGTCCATGTTGGTGTGTGTGCTTGTATGTGATGTGAGAGAGACCTTGTGGTGCCTGGGTGTGAGTGTTCCTGGAGGAAGATGAAAGTGCAGACCAGCTTCCTGCCTGCTGCCTCGATCTCCTGGGACCTCTGAGCCGCCTTAGTGAGCGGTTTTGCTCCTCATTTCCCATCAATAGAAAGACTCTGTAGCCCCGGCCAGTTGTTGCATAGACCAGGTGGTGAGGCACCTCACCCAGGCCTTGGCATTGTCTCTGGAAGATAGGGGCTCCTTGGCTGGGGTGGGAGGTCCCATCTCTTTAGTGGTGACAGAGCAGCTGGTTCCCTGGCCTTCTCTCCTGTGGTTTTCTGGGTACCCAGGCTGAGGGGTGAGGGGTGGGGAGGTGAGCTGAGACACAGTGAGCCCAGCTTGTATTCTGAGGCAAGGGGTGAAGGAAAGGATGATGATGCCACTATGCGGCGAGGGCTGTGAGGGAGCTTCCTGGGACTGTGAGAGTAAGAACTGTCCCAGAGGAGGTGATGCAGGGGGAAGCTTGGAGGGACAAGTAGGAATTGGCCAGGCAGATGGCAGGGAACAGCAGTCCCAGCATGCAAAGCCGTGGGAGGTGTGGGAGCAGGCAGGACTGTGTTGGGGCCGACCTGCCCTCCTGTCTTCCTTGGGGGCAGGTGCAGGTCTGAGGCCTTTGGCTTTAATCTATGATTTGCATGTTGTCATCAGGAACATTGTTCTGTGTCAGGTCAGGACCAACGGTGGACCCTGTGATGGAGAGTATCCCGCGTGTGTCTCTGTGTGTGTCTTGACATCTGTCCCCTAGAGTCACTTGACCTTCCAAAATGATGAGCAAATGCCAATGGAAACCCCTCCTCCATCCGCCCCACTGCCCATCTCTCCTCCAACTCTAGGTCTTTGTCACTCTGTCTTGTCCCTACCTCCATGGGACCTGCTGTAGGCCAATGCCTCCTCAACTCCCTGGGAAGGAAATTCACTTAGTGGCTGGGATGAAGAGCCCAGCCAGAGATTTCTGTTTCTCCCTTGGGTCCCAGCTGACACAGGACTCTTGGAGCCTTGGCTTGTCAGGCAGAGGGACTGGGGACAGAGCTGCGATCAGGGCCTTTCTAGGTAGCTTGCCCCTCACCTCAGAGCCCATCTCCCCAGATCAGGAAACCCATGAGCAGTGGTGAGGGAGCCACCTCAAGTGCTTCCTGCCACAGTGTATCCCCCATTAGGTGTTCTCTTTCCCAGGATGCTTTTACAGGTGTCCTCGTGTCTTTGAATGGTACCTTCAACCCCCTAACCCAGGGGTGGGCAAACTTTTTGACTCGAGGGCCACAATGGGTTCTTAAACTGGACCGGAGGGCCGGAACAAAAGCATGGATGGAGTGTTTGTGTGAACTAATATAAATTCAAAGTAAACATCATTACATAAAAGGGTACGATCTTTTTTTTTTTTTTTAGTTTTATTCATTTCAAACGGGCCGGATCCAGCCCGCGGGCCGTAGTTTGCCCACGGCTGCCCTAACCCAAGCTCCCATCCTAGTAAAGAAAGGCACGAACCCAGCATCTCCTAGTCAGAGCCTCAGCCTCTTCACCCCTAAAATAGGCATAATGATAGAACCCACATCCAGAGGGCTGTAGAAAGATTAACTGAGGTAATATGTGGGGATCCCCGAGTCACAGGGCCTGGCATGCAGTAAGTGCTCAGTAAATGTTGGCTGCTGGTATTACTCCTACTAGTTGTATTATCATTTTACTTCATGATTTTCTAGACTCCATCCTTTGCCCTCTGTCTCCATGTCCACCCTCCTGCTTCAGGACACCACTGTTTCCCTCAGGCAACCTTTCCAACAGCTTCCTGACTGCTCTCCCACCTCCAGTCCCTGCACCTCATTATCCTTCACACCCTGCTTCAAACATCAGGTCCTTGGCGATGCCTTCGCAGACTCCACAGGCTGGGTCAGGATTCAGAACCAGAGTCGTTGCCTTCAGAGAAGCTATCTGGTTTGTAGTAAAGTATTCATTAGCAGCCTTGCTTGATTCAGGTTTGTCTCCGCCTCCAGACGCTAAGCTTCTTACATAAGCAATAGGAGCTATTATTATGACAGATGAGGAAGCTGAGGCCCAAGGTCACATGTGAGCAGGTTATTTGGGGGGCTGGTTCAGAAACCCAGGTCTCTAAATTCCTGCTCAGTAGCCTGGGAACCCCATCCACCTTAAGACACTTCAGGGAATGTTTGGAGCCTGGTGCTCTGGGGGCAGCAGTCTGTGCTCCCTACCTCTGGGAAGGAGATCTAGCCTCTGCCAGAAGCTTTGGAGGAGATTAGCTTAAGCCTCCCGCAACCCCACCCCACCCCACGTTGTCTCAGTGGTGGGGGAGGGGGTCTGGTGGGGACTCATTGCAGGGCCTGCTGCCTGGGCCAGGGATCTCAGGGAACTTCCAAGACAGCTGAATATAGTGCTACAGCTATTCTGAGCAGTCCCATGACCAGTGTATTCGCTCCGGACCAAAAGGTCAGGGCCTCAAGCCACTGTCTCCCATCAGCCCCCAGGCCAGTCTGGCCACCACCCGGGCCTGAGCTTCCCTTCCCTGGGTGCAGGCTCAGAGGATACTGTGTGTGTGTTTGCGGGGAGCGGGGAGTTAAGAAGTTACAGGGATTGCTGGCTGCCCAGACCTTACTCAATAGGGGAACCACTTGGGTGGGAGGGACCACCCTCCACATACATGGAACAATTGGAACAGATGGGTGCCCCCAGACCACCTCTAGCCACTATTCTTATCTAGTGGAAAAGAAACAGGCTCAGAGAAGGAAAGACTCTTGCCCAAGACACACAGGAATCAGTGAGACTCAAACTCACACCCAAGACTCTTGGGCCAGGGTCTGGCCATTTGCATTTCTTTTGGCGCTCAGCTTTCGAAGAACACCAAAGCTCACCTGTGGCATTCTTTTCCTCTTCCCTTTATTTCCTCCCCTGAGGGAGGGAGGATAATCAGTTACCTGCCCTCCTACCTCTCTTCCCCACTCCTCCCTCCGGGCCCAGCACAGCTAGGTGAGACCTCCACAGGTCAGTCCACCCAGATTCGACAACATCCTGCTCTTATCATTCCCCAAGCAGGATTTTCCAGAACCCCCTTCTTTTCCTGAGTCACAACACTACTGTTTACTAAGGCATTTATTATGTGTCAGAATTTACATATTCTCATTTAGTTCTCACAAAAATCCCATGGAACTGTATTATTATTAGCCTGCCAATGGCACAGACGAGGCTGCTGAGTCGCAGAGAAGTTTAGTAACTTATCCAAGGTCACTTAGCTGACAAGTGGTAGAGCCAGCATTCAGGCCTGGGTCTGCCTGCCACCGGAGCTCTGCCCGTAACCACTGCTCAGTACTGCCTCCTGTCGCTTCCAAGGATGGTGGGGGTCTGTGGCTTGCTGCTGTGGCCCAGGTTTGGGTGTTTATCTGGTTCCCTCCCTCCCCCACCAAATACTCTTTTCCCAACAACTCAGCCAATGGGAGTCCTGCCCAGCCATTTCTGGCCCCTGAACAATGGTAAGTGAGAGTTCAGCCTGGAGGGGCTAAGAGAATGCCCTGGCAGCCCCAGGAAGAGGGTTTTCACGGAAGGTGCCTCAAGCGACTCCCACTGCAGGCTCCATAAGGCCCGCAGGGAGATGGCAGAGAGCTTGGGGAGGATCACAAGTTATCCTGCATGAGACGATGCATGGTAGCAGTGCTGGCTCCTCCTCAGCTTGGCATTCCAGGCCTTCTGCTCTGGAACCTACCATGTCTCCCGCTCCCTTCCGACAAGCTCCTCCCTGGCATCCTCATCCTCAGCCCTCATTCCAACCTCTGGCTTTTGCTCATCTCTTCCCCTCCATCAGTGTCCTTTCTAGTTTTTGCTGAACATGAAAGACCGTCCCTCAAGGTCCCCAATGCCTAGCCTGGCTACTCTGGCCCTTGATGCCCTCCTTTAGGAGTGAGGGAACGCCGAAACCGGTTTGGCTCAGTGGATAGAGCGTCGGCTTGCGGACTGAAAGGTCCCAGGTTCGATTCCGGTCAAGGGCATGTACCTGGGTTTCGGGCACATCCCCATTAGGAGATGTGCAGGAGGCAGCTGATCGATGTTTCTCTCTCATCGATGTTTCTAACTCTCTATCTCTCTCCCTTCCTCTCTGTAAAAAATCAATAAAATATATATATATAAAAAAATAAGAGTGAGGGATCTGGTTTGGGCACGGAGTCACCAGGCTTGCAGGATTTGAGGTCAGCTATGGAGGCTTGTGGCTGGGGACAGGCAGGTCCGCAGGACTAGGGACCTGCCCAGGTCTGTGGAGAGATGAGGCCACAGACAAGGCCCCGGTTGCAGGTATCATGCAACTGAGCTGGATCAAGATCTGTAGCTAGGCCATCAAACCAACCAGCTTCCCTTGGGCAAGTTCCATGGTCCCTTCAGGCTGCAGTTTCTCCACCTGTAAAATACAGAGGTCATTCTAAATGACCATCAAGTCCCTTCCCAGGCCCAGCATTCCGGGAGTAGAGGAATTCTGGGCTTCAACTTCCCAGAGGCTCTGTGGGAGCCACACTAGTCCTTCCCCAGCTCTCCTTCCTCCTCCTCGGCCCAGCTCTTCTCTAGGACACCTGTGAACTCTCCTGGCAAGGGTGCTGATCCCAAGTGGTAGGAGCCCATGACAGCAGGGTCTGAAGAGCTTCCTCCTACACTCATTCAGGCTCCCTCAACCTGCTCTCACCCATTCATTCAAGGCACAGTAATCACGCTCTGCTTGGGGTCTGTTCTGGTGCTGGGCCCCTGGGGGACATCCTGGGCAGTGTTTAGAAAAGGAGAGTATAGCGCCCCTCCCCCCAAGACCTACTCATTCAGAATCTGCATTTTTAACAACAGTCTCAGATGAATCATCCATTAGAGTCTGAGAAGTACTGATGTGGGCAACAGTTCCCAGTCGAGGGGAAGTGTCAGGATACAGAGAGGCCTGGACGGGTGCGTTCAGGGTAGCAAAGCTTCACAGGTGATTCTGACCTTTCCTGGTGCCCAAGACGTTGGCGTCAGTTAGGGTGATGGGCCTGGGCATGAGTCCCCAGGTCAGTAAATGGCAACTGTGTCCAGTTGCTCAAACCAGAAACCTTGCCATCATCCTGGCCTCTCTTTCTCTCACACCTCAGCAAATCCTGTGGTCTTCACGTTGAAAACTTACCCCGTCTCACCACCTTCACCGCTACCTTCCTGGCTGAAGCTGCATCTTCTGTCCCCTGGATGGCTGCAAACCGCTTCTGTCCTTGCCAGCACCTTCTCCACACCCTGGTCAGGGCCGTCCTGGTAAAATACTAGTCAGACCGAGCCACCCGCCCTGTCTCACTCGGGGGAGGAACCCAAGTCCTCATGAGGGTTATAAGGAGCCCCTTACGATCTCCACTGAGTCCCTGCATCCCACCCATCCCTCTGCTCCCCTGCCTCTCTCCTCCGCGCTCGTCCTGGCCTCCTTGGTTTCCACCAGCAGCTGCTCTGCTTCTGCCTCAGGACCTGTGCTCCCGAGATTCCTTGGGGGGGAGTGGGAATTTCCCTCAGATTCCTCCCTCACCTCCAGGTCTGCACTCAGATGTCATTGTCTCAGATCACACCCTGCCATTCCCTTCCCCCCTCTCATACTTTCCTGTTTTCTCTTTGGCATTTACTGCCATCTAAGTATGATACTTATTTACCTTGTTTCTTGTCTGTTTCCCCCCACTGGAATGTGAGTCCCACGAGGGCATGGAATGTTGTCTCTTTTATACATTGTTCTTTGCTTAGAACCTAGAACAGGGTCTGGCACATAGTGGGTGTGAAATAATATTGATTGAAAGAATGATAAGGAGGCCACAGTTCAAGACGTAGGTCAGACATTGGCACATCACCTTTGAGCCTGTTACTGGTTGGCCCCCTCCTTCCTTGTCCCACCTAGAAACACAGTCCCTCCATCCCACAAGCCTGCATCCCCGACAGAGAGGCGGAGGCTGAGGCGGTACTGGGAGTGCTGGTGCCCTCATCAGGGTTCCACCTGCCACTGTCACTGCCCAGGGCCAGGTGAGGCCCTTCACACGCTGGCCCCTCCATCTCTCCAAACTCCTCCACGCGGCATCAGCCAAGCACCTCCAGCAGCCGTGGCTCAGAGGCTAACAAGCTGTTTTCTAAAACCAGGACGCACAAGCCCTTAGGATGGTGACATTGCAAGGACACTGAGTTCCCGGGTCCACTCGGTCCAGCCCAATGCCCAAGTCCAACTCCCTTAGGACTCTGTTTCCCCTGATGGCCAGCCAGGTTCTTTTTCTCCTTCTCCCTTCCCGACTCCTTCCCCGTCCACTTCCCTCCCTTCCCTTCCCCCTCCCATGGGCCCCTTTCCTCTACCAGTTGTGTTGGTGGGAAGTTGTAGGCATTTGTTGCTGGCTTTCTACACAGATTCTATCCCTCGAATGCCTAGCATACGTTTATCCCCCTGAATCCCCCTGCTTTGAGCCTTCGTTATGTCTTCAGTAGAAAGTGGGTGGGCTTCCCAGCCGGCCCCCTCTTCCTGGCTACGTGATCTGGCTCAACGACCTGGAGCCTTGTTCTGTCCCAAGAGCACAGCCTCTTGAGCCAGGAGACCTGCGTTCGAATCCCAGCTCGACCCCTTCCCCGCTGTGTGATCGTGGACAAATTCCCTAACCTGTCTGCGCCTCATGAGAGGGATATTAATAGCACCTGACTCATAAGGAAGTCGTTAGGATTGAACGTGTTAAGCACTTCGCCTAGAACCCGGAACATCAGGGCCTAATTACCATGGATTCCATTATTGTCTTCTTATCAGTGCTTGGCTCTAAAAGGTCCAAGCAAACCCTCACCTGTTCCCTGTCTGCTTCCTTCTTTCTGCACTGACTCTCCCTTCAAATACCTCTCTAGGGGGTCCCCTCACCTACCTTGGCCCTGAGGGTTCCTCCTTCCAGTGTCGGCCTCCCAGGGGCCAGATTTCAGAGTGCCTGGCTTCTGCCTTGGTTCTGCCACAAATCTGCTGTGTGTCCTGGGCAGGTCACGGTCCCCTCAGAGCCTCAGTCTCCCCATCTGTTGTAATGGACTGCTCATCTGGGCTCTACCGTCCTGCCCTGTATTGGGGAATGAGAGAGATGAACGGTGGAACTTTCACCTACAGGTGGAGAGGGAGGGAGGGCCATTGACACCAGGCTGTGGTCATGGTCAGGCGCCAAGTACAGGGACCTGACATGCTGACAAGTATGCCAGCATGGAGAGGCTGGCAGGCGGGGGTATGCATCACACCTCTTTATAGGGGATGCTCGGGCACAGGGAGCAGTGGCAGCAGGAGCCTGGCAGACCCCAGGAGCTGCTGCAGGACATGCTATAGGGCTGGGGCTCCGACTGGTGCCAGGGGGTGGTACCCATCTTGGGGCTGGGCTGCCTTGCCACACTGACGCCAGGCGGGATGGGACGAGCTAATGTTAGCTGAGGTGGCCCCAGACAGCTGAGCTCAGGAGGCTGCAGGGGCCAGCCTCGCTGGGCCAGGGATCAGATGCTGCTTCAGCCTGGGCCATGGCAGCCAGAGGAAACTTTCTCAAGCCTGTGCAGGGCCTCGGATGCCCCATCCACCTGATACAACCCAGACCCTGCTGGCCTGGCAGGCCTGATCCTGCTCACCCTGGCTGCGGCTCCAGTGCACAAACCCCTGGACTACTGCCCCTAATGTTCCCCCACTTTACCTCTTTCCTTTCCCGTCCTCAGTGCAGGAAGGGACTTCTCTCCCTGCATCCCTACTCTGCACATAAAGAGTCTGTGTAGGTCCCCGGCCAGGAGCTGCTGTTAGCACTCATTCATTCACAAAATATTTATTGAGCACTTACTAGGTAACAGATACTGCTCTAGAAGCTGGGAATAGAGCAAAGAATAAAACAGTCAAAAATACCTGCCCTTAACAAGCATATATTCTGGTGCAAGGAGAATAAAAGGAAGCAAATGGAAACATGGAATATATCGTATGTCCGATGGTGAGGAGTGTATGGAGATATATAATGGAGGTAAGGGCCCAGGAAATCTGGGAGGTGGCAACTTCAACTAGGAGGGAAGGCAGGTGATGTTTCAGCAAAGACTGGGAGGAAGTGAGGGAGGGAGACATGACATCTGGGGAACAGAGGGAAATGCGACATTGCCCCAAGCAGGTGTGTGCCTGGGTTTAAGACACAGAAAGAGGCCAGTGTCCAGGGTCAGCCTTAGAGAGCCAGGGAACAGTGGCAGGTCAGAAAGAGCAGAGCGGGCCTACCTCTCATAGGGCCTATCCTTGGGCTCCCTGGGTTGCCAGTTCTTGGCTGTGTTCATATCTGCAGTCCCCTCCCCTGGCCACAGGGGCTGCACAGTCTGGACCTCCAGGCAGCTGGGCCTCAGAGAGGGGACCTCTATCATCTCCCTGGAGGAGATGGTGGGGCCACTCATGGCCACCACACACGAAGGGGTGAGCTGTTGTCCCCTGAGGGGGGTGTGCAGCTGGAGAGAAGTTGGTGAGGGAGCCGGAGGTGAGGGGCCCTTCCAGACAAAGTCCTGTGAGCAATTTCCATTCTCATAGCCCTCGATGGCCGCTCACCTGGCTCTCACTCCAGGTGTGCTGAGAAGACGGTTAGTGTAGTAGTTAGCATAGCAGACTGGAGCCACACTGGCAGGGTTCACACCTAGCTGTGTGCCCTCTGCAAGCTTCAGCCACCTCAGTGGAGGGGGCGATAGTAAGAGTCCCCATGTCAAGGGGCTGCTATGAGACCAAAAGAAATAAGCCACAGAAAGCCCTCAGCACAGTGCCTGGCACAGCCCAGTGTCCCATCAGGCACTGCTGTCATTCTCACCATTTGGCACGTGAGGCCTCTTTCTAGGATGCTCTGCAGACACTGGCCTCACCCCCTGGAGGCTCTGAGAATAGGAACCTAATGTTTTCAGGGGGGGGGGGGGGGGTCTGTGACCAGGGAGGCTTCAATGGTTCCCCGGGAGTGTCTCTACCCCTGCAGGTGGTAGAATAGGGAAGTGGGACTCCCTTGGGCCTTGTCACCAGGACTGTGAAATGCTTTAGACCCCAGCCCCCCACTAAGGCCAGCATCTCACACTTAGAGATTGATGTTTTATGCTCCACCTCAGGGGCTCTCTGAGCAGCTGTGAGAAACACAGTCACCTGCTGAGCTACCTCGAGCCAGCCAGAGCCCTGGGCTGAGGGCCAGAGGCTGGGCTCCTGGAAGCGCATGTGGCTGTCATCTGCTCAGGGTTGCCCAGGGCAGTGTGCTTCTCCCCGTGTTGCCATGGTGCTCCTAACTTGTCCCCTGACCAGTCCACACACCAGGAGCATGGCCCTTGTCCTTCCGGGCCTTAGTGTCTTCACCTATAAAGCATGCATAATGATGTCCCCTACCTCGCAGCAATGCTGGGAAGATCCACTAAGACCAGAGGCAGAAAGATCATTTGTGAGGGAGAAATATGGCTCACTGGTGCTGGGAAGATCCACTAAGACAGAAAGATCATTTGTGAGGGAGAAATATGGCTCACTGCAGGGCCATGTGCAGGAGGAGACCACCATCTCAAGGGCAGGGCGAGTGTTGAGAGGGGACACGGCAGAGGTGAGCACACAGGTCTTGGGCCTGGCTGGCCCTGGGTTTTGGTCTTCCCGCTGCCTCAGTGTGGGCTGGGGCAAGTGTCATCTGGCTGAGCCTGTTTCCTCCTGTGTGAATGGAGGGAGTCTCAGACCAGAGCCCCAGGATGGTGCCTGGCATACAGGGGGCCCTTACCAGGGGTCAGACCTGAGGCACCGTTGTCACCCTGGTCCTGAGTCCAGATTCCCCAGGGAGCTGGTATAATGAGGCCCTGGCTGAGCCACAGAGACAGGGAGCCCGCCGTGGAAGCCTTGTCCGATGGCCCCACAGCCTCGGGGGCACGAGCCACTGTCGCCAATGATATATTTAGCGACACAAAGGTCAGAAATGCCAGGAGCTGGCTTCCTTCTAGGCGGCAGGAGTCGTCTCTCCCGAGGCCTGGCTGTCACCATGCAGATAATTTTTTCCTGTCTGGCCGTCAGGGATCTGAGTAAAAGCCTCAGAGTGAGGAATCACTGTGGTTTGCCCTGGCTCGCTGCGTCTTTCCATGGCCATTGGCCCTTCTCCAACCCTGCTGTGCTGCCCTTGGGAATTCCAGCAGTCCTGCCTTTCCAGGTCACCCATCCTTGGCCTCCAGGCACATCAGCCGTGCCCCCAGCATGCTCTAGCTCCCCCTGCCTCCTGCCTTTGTCTATTCTGTTCCCTCCACCAACATGCCCTTTCCTCCACCTCTACATATCTGAATGGATCCTCCTCCAAGGCCAGCTTTGATGGCCCCTTCTGTCTGGAGCCTTTCCTGATTCTCCCCCTTCCCCTCCCCGAAGAGGCTGCTCTCCCAGAGAACTCTTCCTGCCCTTGACCCAGCTGACCTGTTGAGGTTACATGTCTTCCGACAGCTGCAGCCTCTTAGAGGGCAAGGACCAGCTTAAGCAATGATAGCGCCTGTTACGTAACATAGAGCCAATCAGTCTTGGCTGAAGCAGCATATTTCACAGCAGCCCTGGGAGGCAGAAGGATTCGATATTGTCCCCATTGTATTGCTGAAGGAAAAAAATGCCCCAAGAGATTAAATATATTTATATAAGACCACGTGGTTAGTAACTGGTGAAAGGAGAGTAGACCCCAGTCTTCTTTGGGGGATTAAGAAGGTCAAGGAGCAGGGCCAGTGTTCCTTCCTGCCCTACTATGCCATGGTTCTCTGGTCAAGAATGAGGTGGACAGATGGATGAGGGACAAGTGGATGAAAGAATGGATAAAAAGATGGGTTTATGGATGGGTATGGATGAATGGATGGAGGGAAGGATGTATGGATAGATACCCAGATGGGTGGGTAGCTTCGTGGATGGGTCAACAAATGGATGAATGTGAGGGTGGATGAATAAATTCCTAGTCTCTAGGCTTCAAGGCAGGAGAGGAAGTCCCACCTCTCATTAAATGAAAACAGCCCAGAGAATGGCACTTGGATGCTCAAGACTTTAAGGTGGAAAGCAGGGTTGGAGCAGCCCAGTGCATGTGTGGAGAAGGTGGGTTTGCCAGATGCAGGAGAGGGATGGTTTGTGGAGTGAGGGAGCTGGCAACTGGAGGCAGGGACTGGCCTAGGGGACTGGTCCACTCTCAAAGGTTAGAGCAGCGGTTCTCGGCCTGTGGGTCGCGACCCTTTTGGCGGTCGAACGACCCTTTCACAGGGGTCGCCTAAGACCATCCTGCATATCAGATATTTACATTACGATTCATAACAGTAGCAACATTACAGTTATGAAGTAGCAACGAAAATAATTTCATGGTTGGGTCACAACATGAGGAACTGTATTTAAAGGGCCAGAAGGTTGAGAACCACTGGGTTAGAGGCTCTGATGGAGCAGCACCAGGATAGGCTGGAAAGAAGTTGCCATACGACAATGGAGGCGTCAGGCCCAGGGTGTTTCAGATTCCCTGAAGCCACTGGAGGGTGGACAGTGAGTGGGGGATTGGCCTCTGAAGCCCAGAACATGCTGAGCATACCTGAGGAATGTGCCTTCCTGAGGTATACCAAGGAATACCGAGATCCACCATCTTCCCACTGCTCTTTGCCGCCAATCCCCAGGCTCTAAGACAGGGGTCCTCAAACTACGGCCCGCGGGCCACATGCAAATACAAATATTGTATTTGTTCCCGTTTTGTTTTTTTACTTCAAAATAAGATATGTGCAGTGTGCATAGCAATTTGTTCATAGTTTTTTTTTAAACTATAGTCCGGCCCTCCAACGATCTGAGGGACAGTGAACTGGCCCCCTGTTTAAAAAGTTTGAGGACCCCTGCTCTAAGATATGAGCTCCAAGGCTTTCATTCTATTGAAATGGTCTATCATGTGCCTATCAAGGGCCGATAAAGGGACCATGAAATAGGTGGCCAGTAGTTGAGCTTGGCAGGGCCTGGAGGCTCAGAATCTGTTAGCCTCGAGCAGATGCTTCCAGCTGGAGCTAAGGCTCTCCATTCGCACCAGGCACAGCGCTGTGAGCGTCTGTACTCACAGACACAAAGCCTTGCTCTGGTGTCCCCCGGCATCAGGCAGCACTGCCCCCCACACATACACTGACCCCAGCAATCTCCCTGGGAAACCAGGTCCCAAAGAGAGTGCCTGGTGCGCTGCTAACTGCTCATTACAATCACGGCTGCAGCTAAGTATAGCTCCGGCTCACACAAGACCAAGACAACAAGGGAAAGTCTTTCCATACAAAAGCTGCACATGCAAGCACACAAACATCTGCACACACATGCTCCCCACAGTCATGCATGCCAATGGCCTTGGACGCTCGTGGACCCCTCCTTGCACCAACACAGTTTTTCATTCATTCACTCAGGCACCCATTCTATCAATGTTTGTTGAGGGTCTAGGGGAGTGGGTAAGAGCATGTGTTCTGGAGTCAGACAAAGCCTAACTCCATCACCTCCCAGGTTCATGATCATGGACAACTTAACCTCTCCACACCTCAGTTTCCTCCTTTGTAAAATTGTGATGGTAACCGCAGTGTGGACTTCAGAGATGATGTATGGGCAATGAGATGAGTCATGTATGATAAGAGTGCTTAGGAACAGGTCCAGCTCAGTATTAGTGTCAGCACACAGTAGGTATCTTTATCCTCATGATTGATACCTACTATGTGCCTAACTCTGTGCTGGGAGCTTTAAAGCTGTTATTTCTGGAGGTGGTTGTGAAATGTACCTGTTGTATAATAGGCACTCCGTAAATACTTGGTGATTAAATCAACGAACAATTGTGTGAAAGCTGCATCAATGGATGGCCGCATGTCCTTGGAGCTTTCTTCTTTCGGGAGGAGCCACCCGCACTTGTCTCTCATCCAGGCTGTCTCTGGTAGATCTAGGTGTTCTTGTGGGTAGCACATGAGTCCTGGAGACAGAGCTGGAGCTTGAGTGGATCCAGGCCACCCTTCGCTTTGCAGATGGGGAAATGCAGCCAGTGGGCGCAGGGAGTGCTGGACTGGCACTAGGTAGGGCTCCGTCTGCGGGGAAAGGGCTGGAATTCTATCCAGCCTGAGTAAGAAACAAGCTTCAGGATTTGAAGGTGCTGTCACTGTTCCCAGCCTTTGACTAGGCCGGCAGCTAAACTGGCTTGGCCATCTCCTCCCATCGCACCTCCTCAAAAAGAAAGTGACATTTCCTGGTGCTTTTTAAAGCCCAGGGTGGCTGGGCCGGCCTGGGTGTGGGGTAGGGAGGGGGCAGGCGGTGCTTGGAGTCACACAGCCCAAGTCTCTCCCTCACCTTGAGTGATCTCAAGATGCTGGGAATAGACATGGTCTCATGTCGCCATGTGTCCCAGATTCCAGATCTGATGCCCAGATTCTAGCTTCCACACCCCAGTGCCCGCATGTTGGTTTTGAATTCCAGGTTCCCGTGCCAGGTTCTGCCCCCTGGCAGTACTTGGGGTGTTGAACTTCATAACCTGTGCCTGCAGCTGGCAGGAGCCTCTGTGCCCTGTGCGCACGCTCCTCAGTCATTCATGTCAATGCTGGTGGGGACTCAGGCCTTTGTGTATTGAGTGTGCCCATTGCCAAGAGATGAACGTGATTGTGCCTGCTGCCCATGTGTATGTGTGTCTGCTGAGTCTGCTGTCAATGAGTGTGCCCATTGCCAGTGTAGACGTGGGTCTGCTCTCAATCTCTGTGCCGGTTGCCAGCGTAACAAACAACCTCTGTGGAGACTGAGCTGATGGGAACATAGCTGAGTGATTTGTGAGTGCATCCGGGGCCAGTTTAGTCACAGACTCGTGGATAGAGATTATCCTCTGTCAGCGTAGATGAAGATCTGAGGTAAGCGTGGTCAGTGCCGGTGTAAAGGCCAGTCTGACATCAGTGACCGTGCACATTGCCAGTGTAGACGCAGATACAGCAGCAGTAAGTCAGTGACTGTGTGCACTGCCCGTACAGAAGAGGGAAAGGGGGCCCCAGAGGAGAGGTTCCCTTCCTAAGGAGGCTGAAGGGAGGAAACTTGTTATGCCCATTGTGTAGATAGAAAGACTGAGGCCAGCGGACACAGGACGTGTATCCAGGACCTTCCCACAGAGGGGAAGCTGTGCTCTTGCTTAGCTGTGCTCCTGGCTCCTGAGCACAGTGAGCTGCATGTAGCTAGGCCTGGCGGCAGGGCCAGCCTGATCCCCAGATCCAGCCACTTCCTGGGTGATAAATATGAAAACTCAGTAAATTAGATAGTGTTAAGTATCAATACTCATCCAACTGGACACTTAGAATGGGAGACTGTTATTGTGTGTGTGCTCTACCTCAGTAAAGCTGGGGGAAAGTGTGTGTTCAAAAATGGTACGTGCAATGTGCGGGGTGTGGAATAAGGAAAACCAGATTGGTTGCGGGGTGCTGGTTGAAATTTAAAATAATGTGGTCAGAGTAGGCTGGCATTTTCACGAGACGGTGAGGGAATGAGCCATGAGGATACCTGGGCAGAGGGAACAGCCAATGTGAGGGCCCTGAGGCAGGCATGTGTCTGGCATATTTAAGGACCATGTTTCAGGAGGCAGGTGTGGCTGGAACAAAGGTGGCCAGTGGCAGGAGAGGAGCGTGGAGGGGTATTGGTGGACCTACAGGGCATTGTGAGGACCTTGGGTTTTCCTCTGAGAGAAATGGTGAACAGCGTTCAGGGCAGAGAAATGACGCAGTCAGATTTACATGTTAAAAGGAATGTCTGGCTGCTGTGATGAAAGTAGTCCTAGCACACCAGGAATCTTGCAAGCTGAGAGACCAGTTAAAAGGCTCTCACCATAATCTAGAGCAGTGGTTCTCAACCTTCCTAATGCTGCGACCCTTCAATACAGTTCCTCATGTTGTGGTGACCCCCAATTTCATAGTTACAAACTGAACACAATTAAAGCATAGTGATTAATCACAAAAACAATATGTAATTATATATGTGTTTTCCGATGGTCTTAGGCGACCCCTGTGAAAGGGTCGTTCGACCCCCAAAGGGATCGCGACCCCACAGGTTGAGAACGCTGATCTAGAGGGAAATGATGGTGGCTGGGACAGGGTGGTAACAGTGGTTGTGGGAAGTGGTCAGATTCTGGATTTATGTCAAGCTGAGCCAACAGGATTTCCTTATAGACTAAATGGGAGGTGTGACAGAAAGAGAGGTGTCAAGGATGACTCCCGGTCTTTGTTAAGGATGGCATTGCTATCTCATGAGATGGAGAAGGCTGCAGGGCGTGGTGGTGGTACAGGAGTTGGTTGACTTGTTATGTTGGTGAGAGAGCTATTAGACCTCCACCTAGAGATGCTAAGGACTGGGACGCTGAAGTCCTGAGCTCCGTAGGAGAGCTTGACAGCAGGTGAACATTTAGGAGTGTGCTGTTAGTGGGACTTGAATGGGTGATGGTGTTTAAGCCTGGAAACGGGGTGAATCACTAAAGTGAATGAGTGTAGATGGAGAAGAGGACCAAGGACTGCCCGATCGTTAGAGGCTGGGACAAGAGGTTGGCAAAGGACATCAAGAAGGAGCAGTCAGTGAGGTGGGAGAAAGTCAAGAGACAGTGGGGCCCTGGGAAGTGTGACAAAAAGGAGGGAGTGACCAGCTATCTCAGATGCTGCTGGTGGTCAAAAGACATGAGGACTGGGAATTGTTCCTATCTTTCTGCCTAGAATGCTCTTCCTCGTAGCCTATGTTTCCCTAGTTGATTCTTACCCATC
Source organism: Myotis brandtii (assembly GCF_000412655.1). Lineage (NCBI taxonomy): Eukaryota > Metazoa > Chordata > Mammalia > Chiroptera > Vespertilionidae > Myotis > Myotis brandtii. The sequence continues at coordinate 2,388,386 of NW_005371138.1, forward strand.
CTTCCAACCTCTGCATTTGTCACCTCCTCCTGGGGGCTGTTCTAACCCCAAGACTCGTTGCTAAAGACCCATCAAATGGCCCGGCCAGCATAGCTTAGTGGTTGAGATTCGACCTATGAACCAGGAGGTCAGGGTTTGATTCCTAGTCAGGGCATATGCCGTGGTTTTGGACTCAATCCCTAGTGTGGGACATGCAGGAGGCAGCCGATCAGTGATTCTCTCTCATTACTGATGTTTCTCTCTCTCCCCCTCTCCCTTCCTCTCTGAAATATATATATATATATATATAGTCTCCCATCAAATGCATTGTGCATTCTTGAAGCCCTCATCACCTCATATAGGTATGTATTTGCTTGTATGGTTATTTGGTTATTTCATAAATAGTTTCCTCTGCCAGGTGGCTGTTTGGTTCACTCTGTACTCAGTGCCCTACACAGGCCTGGGACTAGGAGTAAATATTTGTTGGAGAGAGAGCAGGTGGACAGTCAACTGTGGTCCTACCTGGGCTGTGTTCACTGCCCTCCCTGAGCTGTCCCTCTTGGGTCACTTTTTTATTCCTTTCCCCCCAACACACACACACACACACACACACACACATATATACACATGCATACCCTATTGGGAGTCAGGACCCCTGACTCGATGCAAAAACACAAATGGGCACAGGGGAATATTTCCCAGTGGATTTCTAGTGGACATACCATGAAGCTTGGAGCCTCAGTTTTCTCATCTGTCAAATGGGGACAATCAAGACAGACCTGCTGATGGCTCAGGTAGTGTGTGTGTGTGTGTGCGTGTGTGTGTGTGTGTGTGTGTATGAAAGAGATTTGCAAGTGGAAGCTGTAGCGCATAGTGGTTTGGGGGTCAGAACAGCCTGGTTTCAGATTCTGCCTATCACTTCCGAACTGTGTGGGTTTTTGAGGTTTTGCACTTCGTAATCACTTTGAACCTCAATTTTCTTGTCTGCAAAATGGAGGAAATGACACCTCCCTTAGAGAGGCTTTTTTAAAGATGAATGAGATCATGTTGGTAATGGCGGTCATTGTTACTTGATAGCAGAGGACAGTGAGGCTCAACAAAGCTAAACACTCCTGCCACCAAGGGGATTGTAAGGATTGAAAAGGGTAAAGCATGCGATGCGTTTAGCCATGCACAGTGAGTGCTCAAGAAAAGCAGGCTCTGAACCAGGCCGGGGAGCTGGCCCAAGACAGGGAGTGTGATGGAAGCGGAGGCCTGGTCTGCAGCAGGGATGGCTCAGGGGTGAGGTCGGAGGCCCACCTGCAGCTGTGGGCAGGGCTGTCACGGAGAAGAAGGGAAGCGGGTGTGTTTGGTGACTCCATAGAGCAGAACTGGGATCATGGGGGTGGTGGGGGGGCGGAGAGGGGCAGGGAGGTTGACTTAAACAAGGAATAAAAGCATGTCTCTAGAGCTGTCTAAAGACAGAACAAGTGGCCTCAGGAGCCCCTCTCACTGGTGGTCACCAGCAGAGACATCTGCCTCAGGGCTACCACAGCGGCCATTACTGACCTGCCCCCGGGGGAGGCCTGTGTACCCATATGGGATGCCTTCCTACTCACTTCCTGACCTGGCCATCTCAGGCACCTATTCCTTATCCCAAGTAGCGGCACAAAAATGAGGCCCATGAGACACACCTATAACAGAACCCTTAGAAATGAAGAAGAAAAGAAAAGAAAAAATAAGAATAATAGAGAAGAAATAGTGACACCCCAAACCCGGGTAAAAGATTAGTCCAGAGGTGAGCACCAAATTTAGTTGAGCTCCCTGGCAAGGAAACACAAAGGATTCCATAACTCATCAGACAAGCCCACCCAGAGACACATAACAATCTAAGGCGTGAACCAGAAGAGCAATCTCCTGTATGGAACACTAGTATTTCTCCGGGTTTAAAATGTTAATGGGCCCTGGCCCGTGTTGTACAGTGGTTAGAGCGGTCGTCCCATGCACCAAAGGGTCGTGGGCTTGGTTTTTGGTCAGGGCACATTCCCAGGTTGCAGATTCGATCCCCGGTCTGGGCATATACAGGAGGCAACTAATTGATGTTTCTCTCTCACATCAATGTTTCTCTCTCTCCCTCTCCCCTCCTCTCTCTCTAGAATCAATGAAAACAACAACAACAACAACACCATATCTCTAGTGAGGATTTTAATAATGTTAAAAATGCTGGGGGGCAAAAATGCTGTGTTTGGGTTTTTGTAGAGGGAAAATCTCAGTGTGCATCCCAGTGTGAATCCCAGTGTGCGAGGGAACTGGCAGCCATGGGGTTTCTCTTGCCCCCGGATTCTGCCCTGGATCTGGAAAATTTCTAGACACCCACCTGCTCCTCCAGGCCCCTCAGTAATGTCTTCCTTCCTGGAGGCTGTTATTATCATTGTCCTCATTTGAAGAATAAAGGGACTGAGTCTCCAAGATGTCATTTGCCTGTAATCATAAGCCAGTGGCAAAGCTGGGATTCGAACTCAGGCCTCTGAGGCCAAGCCCAGGCCTCTTCCCTTCTACTATGCTGCCTGCTCCCCAGCCCCTAATGTTGTCTCAGGATGATGAGGTTCATTGGGCATCAGAGCTGCCTGGCACTGGGTCTCATCTGGTCCCGATCCCAAACGCCAGGAGGGGGCTGGGGCAGACTGGTCACCGTGCTGCTCAGCCAGGCCCAGGCAGGAGCTCAAGCCGCTTGGGCTGAGCCGGGGCGGGCGGAGGCTCTCTGAAGGACAGTCGTGCTGTTTTGTGATGTGGGGGCACATCTGCCCCCGTCCCAGGTGCTCCCAGCTCAGCGGTTCCCATCCGTGACTAAGACTCTCGGCTCTCCTGCCTGTGAGGCACTGATCCCAAGCTCTCCGTTTTGGTGGGAAAGGACCAGGTGGGAGGCCCACTGGAGGTCAGAGTGGGAGGTTTGCGTGGGGACTGAAACAATGTGTTTGAATAGCTCCTTCCTATTTTCTATGTATTATTTCATTTCATTGTCACAGCTACTGGGAGGCAGGGAATCCTATCCCACCTCCTCCCTATCCCTTGATAGGGGGAATGAAGGCTCAGTAAGGGCCAGTGACTTGCCCAAGGTCACCAGTTGGGCCAGGCCCCCAAACTCAGGTTGGTCTGAACTCAGGGTCCCACCATTTCTGCTCCAGCTACGGCCTCCTTTGACAAGAGGGATTCGAGCTGCTTCGGACCTGGGGTCTAGAAGGCAGACGGGAGAAGAGCGGAGAGGCCTGGGAGGGCGTTTTAAGCAAAAGCTCAGTGGCCGCAATGAAGGGAGCCCCAAGCTAGAGCCCAGCACTGATGCTTCCGGAGAACCTGGCTCTCCTCTCCGCTCTACCTGAGAGCTCGTGACCTTGGCCGGGTCCCTTCCCTCGCTGTGCCTCCCCTTCTCCATGTCTGCCCAAGGGGCGGCCTTTGGACCAGAAACCTCTGAGGGCCTCCTCTCTCTCTCTCTCTCTCTCTCTCTCTCTCTCTCTCTCTCCCTCTCCACCTCTCCACCTTTCCTCCATCTCTCTATCTCGACGTTCTGAGTTTCTAATGACCATGTGTTCACAAGTCCAAGGTGCCGCCGATTTAAGACATGCCATGAGTCCAATAACAGCATGTTGGGGAGATGGGAAGAAATACTGTTTTACGGATGTGTACGTTTCATGACATATTTGCATTTCCAAAATGTGCATCTTGGAATGAAGCAACGTGGGAACCTCTGCAGCCCTTTCTGGGCGTGACCTGGGTCGAGGGTGGTGAGAATGAATCATGGATTCAGTGAAGTGGGTTCTTGCCTCTTGGGGAGTCTGGGCTCCTTGCACATGCCTCGAGTCAGGTCACAGAAGCGGGTGACATGCCTTCCCCAGGCACACACCTACTCCACGTTTACACACTGCCGCCCTCCCCGCCAGCCCTCTCCCAGCACACAGACTTTCCCAAACAGGCGCCCACACAGCCACGTTCCCCGCACACACTCACACCCTCCAGCTCCCACCCTCCACATAGCACCACGGGAGCTCCTGTCACCCACTGCTCCCTGCGCTGGGTGCCAAGAAGGGAGGACTCGTGGGAAGGAATGGGGGCCAGGACCTGAACACCGGATGGCGAGCTCAGGACCCAGCCAGGCTGCTTGGAGTTGATGGCGGGGGCATTTATTGATGGACCCAAAAAGGGACCCGACCCCAAAGTGCCCCCTTCCCTTTTCTCCCCTCCTCCCAACCCTCAACCAGCCCCACACGCTGTGGGCACGCCCAGCGCAAGGAAGGGCAGACGAGTCTAATTCGGTTTCCAAACTCAACTCAACTGACAATTTATTTAGGCCAATTGGCCATCCCGCCTGCTCTGCATCACTGACTCCACGCAGATTGACTCAAACGCTGCACCCCCCGCCGGGCAGGTTTAATTAGACGGAAAAGCTGACCTGGAGCCTCTGGGGGCCCGGGGCCTGGAGCCCAGCCAGGGCTCCCCGACCAGCCCCCTGCCTGAGACCTCGCCGAGTGTCAGGATCCTCAGCAGGGACCGAGTCCAGTTCTCACTTTGCCGGTGATGACACTGAGGCCCAGAGAGGGGAATGAACCTGCCAGAGTCACAGGGCGAGTGCAGTGCGCGGCCAGACCAGGACGTTGTCCCGCCATCGCCTTGTTTCTGGAATAAACTGCAAGAACGCAGATCCCCACAGCGAACCCCCCCTGCACAGTTCTGAAAAGCAAGTACAATTTTTTTTAAAGATGACTGCGGCATAAATAATTTATAAATGAAAGTCATAGCACATATTGGTCATTTTAATAGATAGTAAATTGCCTTTCTGATTTATAGTTTCAAGGGTGGGGCTACGATAAAAATAACTTGGTGATTTATAAAACATCTTCTTAAGTCAACAGATCACTAGTAGGTTTGTTTGACTTTACAGCCAACAGCCTCACCACCCTGGTTACTATAGAAATGGGATGCCTTGCTTCGTTGCCATGGCTACACTTTCTAGAACACAATTGGTGGGTCTCTCATGGTTTGTGATTTGGTTCTGGGGTGCGGGGGGGAAAGCCAGAAACTACTGGCTTGGCTTTATGCTGCATTATCAGGAGATCTTGCCTATTACTGTCTTGAAATGTCACAGGGTGGTCGCTGAGGTGACCGGGCTGGGTGACAGCTCCCTTTGTGCCCCCTCACCAGCTAGCAGCCCAGGAGGGACTGGCCTTACAGCTGGCCTGGATCCTGGCTGTGGGGACACAGATGCTGCAGGGGTGGGCTGGGGAAAGGAGACAGGTCTGGTGGGTGGCGGGAAACCAGGAAGCCTGTTGATGATGGGCAGGCCCTAGGGATGGGCAATCCAGGAACTGGCACCATCAGATCAGGAGGCAGGTTGAGGGCAGAGGCGAGGCGGGCTGGAGAGACAGACACTGAGTCAGTCATACCCTTGGGGGTGCAGTGGGCAGAGGAGGGGCCGGCTGAGTGGCAATGCCGGGATCTATTGTATCTGTAGTGGGTGTGCTGTGTGGTGACCACTTCTGCATCCTCCGTATGCTCTGAGTGTACACGCGCGAGTGCTGTGTGGAGCGTGCAGGGAGTGCGCCCGGCAGTGCAGCACCTGGGTGTGTATGTTTGGTGTGCGGCGATGTTTCAGTATGCTCCATGGGCCCTGTGTTCTCTGTGTGTGTGTGGGCGGGACACTGTGCTGTAGCTTGTGTGGCCACATGCACAGTGTATGTGCTTAGGTAATGGGTGAGGTGTGTACTCTGGGTAGTTGTGTGCCTGTGGTCTGTGAGTGACTGTTCCCTGTCCTCTGGGTGACTGGGATTGGGAGGCAGACAGCTCACATGGGGTGCAGCCCTGCCCTTGCCTGCAGCCCCTACAGGGAGCGACAGCCCAGGCTTGCTGCCCTGGGTCTGCTAGGCAGAGGTTCCGTCCCTGCTAGGGGTCCACTGATCTCAGATCCTCCCCTCCCCTTAAATTCTCCCCGCCTCCCTCTGGCTGAGCTTCTTGAACAAGTTGAAGTCATCTTCCACCTGCCTTCTGAGTCTTCAAGGAAGTGGGCCAGGTGGGGATGCAGGCTAGACCATCCAAGGCTGCTGTCAGCATTGATTCCCTGAGCAAGGTGTGGCTTTGCGCCAGCCCCCGGGGCTGCTCTAGCCCCAGGCACTACCAAGTCCTGGGCAAAGCCGCCCAAGAGCCATTCAGGTGTGGCTGGGCTCCAGCCTGTGGGTCCAGGCATCCCGGCGCTCTCGTCACTGGCAATGGGCATAGCCTGCCCTCAAATAGTCTGGGCTGTGGGTGCCAACCTCCAAGATGAACCATTCAGACATGATCAGGGTCAGCTCCCCAGTGCACAGGACTGTGTTTTTAGCCCCAAGAGCTGTGGTCACTCTAGTGGTGGAAAGAGCTTAGGTTCTGGAGCTAGATCGAATCGGGTCCAAGCCTAGCTTTCAACACTTGGTCCTTCAACCTCTCTGCACCTGGGTTCGCTTTTTGGCACAACATAGCACAGCCACCTGTCTGACTGGGTGTGTGAGGATTAAGGCGCAGAATAGGCCCTTAGCTTGGGCAGCGTCCTCCTCTCTCCTTCCTGTGCTCAGCTTCCCTGAGGCTGGACAGAAGGGAGCCGGGGACTCAGCGGGATGTGAGCTCTTGCGCTGGTTGTGCACCGTGGCTGCCCTGCTAGTCTCTAGGCTTCGGAGAATGTGGTCTGAGCAACCAAGGCACCTTCCTCCACAGCCCTCCTAAGAGCACTCTTGGACCCGGGTGTTGCTGGGGCCTCTGCCTGTGACAAAGGACCAGGATGCTGGCAGCTCAGGCCAGAAGGAAGGCACCAGGGAGCCTAGGGGCACCTTCCTCCACAGCCCTAAGAGCACTCTTGGACCCGGGTGTTGCTGGGCCTCTGCCTGTGACAAAGGACCAGGCTGCCGGCAGCTCAGGCCAGAAGGAAGGCACCAGGGAGCCTAGGCAGGGCGGGAGGCCCGGCTCCCACCTCTGCCAGCTTCCCTGGGAAGAAGGCCTAGTGTCTGGCTCGAGGCCTGGCTGCTGCTGTCCACCCCATCCCCACTCCTTTGGCTCTGGGGCCCAGAGAGGAAGGAATCTAGACAGGATCTCCGCTGATGGCTGAGAACCAAGGATTTTTTCCTCCCCGAGTTTTTATAAGACTTGACCTCTTTCTGGGCCTCATTTTCCCCATCAAGACCTGTCCTGTGAGAGGAGCAAATGGGATGACAGCTCTAGGGGCCTGTGGGGCACCTGGGAGTGAGAAGGCTCCTGGGACATCAGTGCCCTGTCTGGGTTGTTCCCATGAGCCTCCCTGGGCACTCATGAGCGGAGTTGGAGACAGGCTGGCTGTCTCCCGGGGGTGAATGTAGAGGCTCCTTAGGGAGTCCCTTTATTTGCTGCCTCGTAAGGGTCTCAGCTGCAATGAAGAGCCCCACCTGGTGAAGGCGCCCCAGGAGAAGGGCTACTTCCTGGGGTGCTGAAGGATGAGGGGTTTTTCCAGAGAAAGATGGGCAGGAACACTCTGGTGGAAGGAACAACAGGTGTGATGATGCGGAGATGGGGAGACACGGAGGTGTGGGGTCAGAAATGGCAGAGTTGCATCTGGCAAGAACATTAAGTGCATGTAAGGAAGTCGGGGAGGCCAGGGCACAGCAGCTCATACCTGGCTGAGGAGTCAGGCTTTTCTCCGTGGGCAGCATGGGCAGGCGGCATGCAGAGCTGGGATCCCAGCCAGTCGCTCCCTCTGGCTTGGAGGCTGGACTGGTGGCCAAGACTGACGCCTAAAACCTGTTAGCTTTGGTGGCAGTAGCCCTGTTGAGAGAGAGTCACATATAAGCAGAGGGGACAGAGGAGGATGGATGTGGGTCAGATTAGGAGGGTGATGCCATGGTTGGTGGGGCAGCAAGGAGAGGTGCCTCTTGCCTTCTGCCATCGCCCAGGATCGGGAGCCCACGGGTACAGTGGGCCCTACCTCTTGGCATCCCTCTCTCACAAAGGGAAGTGGGTATGGCTGGGGCATGACCTGCCCATGGGGAGTGTGGGCTGTGAATGCCAAGCTCCAAGATGGGGCCCTCCAGAGGGAACCTGGGACCAAATACCCAGCAGACAGGGCTGTTTTAGCTCCAAGAGCGTTGGCAACTCTGGTGTGGAAAGTGCTGGGTAAACCTGGGTTGGAAGTTACCTCTGTCAGGTGCTTCCACTTTGCTTTCCTGATCCTCCTCTGTGGTGACCCAGGGCGGCACTGTCTGGACCCTCGCAGAGCTGTTTCTGGAGTTGGAAGACCTGGTTTAAGTCCTTACCCTGTCCCGCCTTGTCCAAGCCTCGCCACTTCATAGGGCTGAGGGGATCACCTTTCCAGGCCACCGCATTGCCTCTGTGAGTGTCCTTTACCCTCCGCTGGGCAAGGAGCTCCCTGAGGCCTGGGCTGGAATCCTCCCTGAGGATTCCTCCCTGAGGATTCCCCTCTGTGCTGGGCATAACCTGGCGCTTGATGAGGAAGGGAAGGAAGAAAGAATGGATGCATGCATGTTGGATGGAAGAGAGAAATGGAGAAAAGGGAGGAAGGAATGGGAGGAGGGAGAGAGAGGGAAGGAGGGAAAAAGGTGAATGATGTGTGGATGGAAGGGAGGGGAAAAGGAAGGAAGGAAAGATGGATAATGGGTAGATAAAATGAAGGAAGCATAGGTGAATGGAGGAAGGGTGCATAGGGATCAGTCTCTAGTAGTCTAGATAAAGTTTTTGCAAATTGCTCAGAGCTCTAAGCCTACAGAACTATCGGCATCCCATAATGATTGCCTGGGGCAGATCTCTTCCTGTTTCTGGGCCACAGGCTTCCCCATCTGTAGCAGGTAATGTCTTGGATCAGATAATCTCTGACGGCTTCTCTATGCAGACAATCTGAGATGCTGCCTTTGTCCCTTCCCCTTAGTTCTCCCCTTCCCCACCCAGAATGTGGCTTGGAAGGTCCACATAGTTCTGGGCTTCTAGATCCCTTCCAGTTGGGTGCCAGGTCTCAGGGCCATGGTCAAACCAGACAGGGCTATTCTGGGACTTCCAGTGTGCCCCCTCCCTCCCCCCCCAAAAAAACCCCAAAAACTACAGGTGGAGGTGGGCGTCAATGCAAACTAATCACTAGAAGCAGCATGGCTGCCTCCTGCTGAAGATACAGGGTGAGACCATGGCACTCCTTGAAGTTATCTATGAGGGCACCTCTGTGGACCAAAGGTGCCACCTATTCCAGCCTGTAGCCCAGGGCTGCCTCCGGCCATGGTCTGTCTTGGCCAAGCGGAGAGAAGGAGGGTCCAGAGGGAAGGGGAGCAGCAGGAACATGCGGGCAAGACTGACCTGCTGGGCCCCTGGAGGAGAGCTGACTGGCCAGGGTTCCACCTGCCCAGGGCAATGCCTAAGGAGGCCATGGTCTGTTAGAGTTCCGGGGGACCCACCTGGAGTCTGTAAGAAGAGACCTTGCCTGGAATTCAGTCTTGAGCAGGAGGGTTTGAAGCTCAGGCAGCTACTTGATTCTCTTTCCTTGGATTCCCATGTCTGCCGTGGGCTTGAGAAGCTCAAGGGGTCATCATATGGGGCCACCAAACCAAACCAAAGGGTCTCCTGAACTTTTCTTCAGGGGCTCAGGGCCAGAGCAGGTGGTTCTGGACAGACTGGGATATTCTGGCCATTTCCTTCTCACTGATGGGGTCTGAGAGAAGCCTACCCTGTCCCGCCTTGTCCAAGCCTCACCACTTCATGGGGCTGAGGGGATCACCTTTCCAGGCCACCGCATTGTCTCTGTGAGTGTCCTTTACCCTCCGCTGGGCAAGGAGCTCCCTGAGGCCTGGGCTGGAATCCTCCCTGAGGGTTCCTCCCTGAGGATTCCCCTCTGTGCTGGGCATAACCTGGTGCTTGATGAGGAAGGGAAGGAAGAAAGAATGGATGCATGCATGTTGGATGGAAGAGAGAAATGGAGAAAATGGAGGAAGGAATGGAAGGAGGGAGAGAGAGGGAAGGAGGGAAAAAGGTGAATGATGTGTGGATGGAAGGGAGGGGAAAAGGAAGGAAGGAAAGATGGATAATGGGTAGATAAAATGAAGGAAGCATAGGTGAATGGAGGAAGGGTGCATAGGGATCAGTCTCTAGTAGTCTAGATAAAGTTTTTGCAAATTGCTCAGAGCTCTAAGCCTACAGAACTATCGGCATCCCATAATGATTGCCTGGGGCAAATCTCTTCCTGTTTCTGGGCCACAGGCTTCCCCATCTGTAGCAGGTAGTGTCTTGGATCAGATAATCTCTGACGGCTTCTCTATGCAGACAATCTGAGATGCTGCCTTTGTCCCTTCCCCTTAGTTCTCCCCTTCCCCACCCAGAATGTGGCTTGGAAGGTCCACATAGTTCTGGGCTTCTAGATCCCTTCCAGTTGGGTGCCAGGTCTCAGGGCCATGGTCAAACCAGATAGGGCTGTTCTGGGACTTCCAGTGTGCCCCCTCCCCCCCCAAAAAAACACCCCCAAAACAACAGGTGGAGGTGGGTGTCAATGCAACCTAATCACTAGAAGCAGCATGGCTGCCTCCTGCTGAAGATACAGGGTGAGACCATGGCACTCCTTGAAGTTATGAGAGCACCTCTGTGGACCAAAGGTTCCACCTATTCCAGCCTGTACCCCAGGGCTGCCTCCGGCCATGGTCTGTCTTGGCCAAGCGGAGAGAAGGAGGGTCCAGAGGGAAGGGGAGCAGCAGGAACATGCGGGCAAGACTGACCTGCTGGGCCCCTGGAGGAGAGCTGACTGGCCAGGGTTCCACCTGCCCAGGGCAATGCCTAAGGAGGCCATGGTCTGTTAGAGTTCCGGGGGACCCACCTGGAGTCTGTAAGAAGAGACCTTGCCTGGAATTCAGTCTTGAGCAGGAGGGTTTGAAGCTCAGGCAGCTACTTGATTCTCTTTCCTTGGATTTCCATGTCTGCTGTGGGCTCAAGAAGCTCAAGGGGTCATCATATGGGGCCACCAGACCAAACCAAAGGGTCTCCTGAACCTTTCTCCAGGAGCTCAGGGACAGAGCAGGTGGTTCTGGACAGACTGGGATATTCTGGCCATTTCCTTCTCACTGATGGGGTCTGAGAGAAGCAGGTACTCACATATGTTTGAAAAGCCCCAGCATCCCGACAGCTTCTTCCTCTCTCCCACCCACACCCCTACCCTGGGTCTGGCAGGCAGCAGGGAAGAAGCAGACCCTATGGTTTATGTGCCTTTGAGGATACCTTGTCCAGTTCACCTCCTGATGCCAGGACTGGCACCGTATCTCTGACAATGACCATTTAGCCTCTGTTTGAATACCCCCAAGGATGGGGAACTCACTTCCTGGTTGGGTGTGTGAGTTCCTAGGAGGATAGAGGGAGCAGTTAAAAAAAGTCATCTAAGGCCCTGAGGCAGATGAACATCTTCTTTAGATCTAGATAGGCTAGAACCTGAAAGAGATTCCGCGAGTGAAGTACAGACAAAAGATGGGAGATGTGGCCAGATACCACCGTAGCTGCCCCCTCTCATTTCTTTGCCAACTTTAGCCCAGCAAGTTGGTCATTTTTATTAGTCAGGGTGGCTAAAGGCTTTAACCAATCTCCCCACCCCAAACCACAGTGACTTAACAAAATAGTATATTTCCCACTCAAGTAATAGTTCAACGAGAGTATTTAGTGGTTTTTCTTCTCAGGGACCCAGGCTCCTTCCTCCTGGTGGCACTGCGGAAGGGTTTATGAGCTAGACCTGGCATTAATGCATACCCCTTTCATTCACTGTCCACTGGCCTGAACTCAGTCACTTGACCCCATCTAACCCAAGGGAGGCTGGGAAATGTAGGCTAGCTGCACATCCAAGAGGAAAGGAAACATGTTTGTGAAAACAAAGGAATCTCTGCCACAACCCTTTAACTCCCTGAGCGTCCTTACCCTGTGCCGGGAGGAAGGAAAAATGGCCTGTTAGCTTGGCCCTGTGTTGGCAGGGTCACTGTGCTGGCGTCTTCCCTGACCTGGCATCTGACTGGACCCAACACAAAGGCACCCCCAGTTTCTCTGCTCTGGGTGGGAGGGCCTGCCCTCTGACACTGTGTTTCTCCCCCACAGTATGTGGCCTTGGCCTCCCTCTTCTTCATCCTGGTCTCCATCACCACCTTCTGCCTGGAGACCCACGAGCGCTTCAACCCCATTGTGAACAAGACGGAGATCGAGAATGTTCGGAATGGCACGCAAGTGCGCTACTACCGGGAAGCAGAGACGGAGGCCTTCCTCACCTACATCGAGGGCGTCTGCGTGGTCTGGTTCACCTTCGAGTTCCTCATGCGTGTCATCTTCTGCCCCAACAAGGTAGAGTTCATCAAGAACTCGCTCAACATCATTGACTTTGTGGCCATCCTCCCCTTCTACCTGGAGGTGGGCCTCAGCGGCCTGTCCTCTAAGGCTGCCAAGGACGTCCTGGGCTTCCTGCGCGTCGTCCGCTTCGTGCGGATCCTGCGCATCTTCAAGCTGACCCGGCATTTTGTGGGCCTGCGGGTCCTGGGCCACACGCTCCGCGCCAGCACCAACGAGTTCCTACTGCTGATCATCTTCCTGGCCCTGGGTGTCCTGATCTTCGCCACCATGATCTACTACGCTGAGAGGATAGGGGCCCAGCCCAATGACCCCAGTGCCAGTGAGCACACCCACTTTAAGAACATCCCCATTGGCTTCTGGTGGGCCGTGGTCACCATGACAACACTGGGCTACGGAGACATGTACCCGCAGACATGGTCCGGGATGTTGGTGGGAGCACTGTGTGCACTGGCGGGCGTGCTGACCATCGCCATGCCCGTGCCCGTCATCGTGAACAATTTCGGGATGTACTACTCCTTAGCCATGGCTAAGCAGAAACTACCAAAGAAAAAAAAGAAGCATATTCCACGGCCACCGCAGCTGGGATCTCCCAATTATTGTAAATCTGTCGTAAACTCTCCACATCACAGTACTCAGAGTGACACATGCCCGCTGGCCCAGGAAGAAATTTTAGAAATTAACAGAGCAGGTAGGAAACCTCTTAGAGGCATGTCGATCTGACCTTTCACCTCTGCCCCCGTAGCGATGATTCCAGATTCAGTCAGACTGCTTCCTTAGTTCCATGGGCAACCCCGGACCCCCACACTCAATCTTGAGGTGTGGAGCCTGGGGGCCCAGGGAGATGCTGGGCAGCCAAGTTCACGAGGCGAGGGCCAGCTAGAGGAACCTCACTGGTGGCCCCGGGTAAGGAGGTTGACGTGCTGGTCTCATGAGGTTCTGAAGAGACGACATGGCCCTCGAGGTTGCCGAGGACTCTCTTAGCAGGAGCCCGGGAGCTGCTGCTCGGTGGGCAGGAGTCCAGCGTGAGTCTCTGACTCAGGCCACTGACCTGGTGTCCGGGCCGGGCGGGGGTGGGCGTGATTTGGAAATGGCAGACAGCTTCTGATTTGGTCTTTACACGGCTCCCTTCAGGCTGTGCAGACGGCACAAGTGGTGCATGGGATCTGGCAGGAGGGTCCCTGCAAAGGCAGTAGCAAGGATGCTCACCCCCGACAGAGCCTGTCTCCATAGCCGAGTAGAATTCGTGCTCTGATTCGGGCTGCCTGGCTCCAGGTGTGTCCTAGGAGACGCCTCCAGCCCTCCGTAACAAGCTTACTTCCCCATAGCATGCTGAACCAACTCATCTTCTACCATCACTCTAGAGTTTAGCGTTTATCTTTAGAAACTGTTGGAGTGACTCTAGCTTTCACGTTGTCTGTTTGGGTTGATGGTTGAGTGGGAGTTTCTGATGGTCTTCTGATGGAAGCGGCTGGTTTGCAAAGGATTAGCGGGGCCACCACCCCCGGCAGCTTAGGCGAAAGCGCTACAGACCAGCCACCACCTCCCACCGATGGTTCTCCCCACTTCCGATGGAAGGGACTGCAGCAGCAATACATGACACCCCAACCAGTGTCCAACCACTTTCCCATGAATTCGGTGGGGGTCGGGGAGGGGGGAGGGGGTGGGTGGGGCATGAAACAATACTAGTCACCGTGGGATATATTCTAATATTCCATGGCTAGTGGTTCGTTATGGGACTATCTCAGTTTTATGAGAACCTGCACATAGCACATAAAGTTGATCACGGGGCTCTGGTCCGAAGATATAAAGCCCATAGTCTACCTCTACCCATGGAATACCATCGACTTATTCTGTGGACACAGGGATTTCAAGGGAATGGATGACCCAGAGAAGAATACAGCACTGAGTGAAGCTCCGTGGGGTGAGGGGGCTGAACGAGTGATAGGTAGCATTTAGTTTGTGAGGGACATCCCGGGTCCAAAGTCTGGCAGGGGGCTGCAGGCTAGCTCAGCCCTAGATGAGCAAGTTTCCCCCAGGTTGGGTGGTCTCCCCCAGCGTATGATTGATTCTTTCTCCCTGCTGATGCTCTCTCTACCCAACCGCCCCATCCTGCTCACGATCCGGCTTTATTCCACAGCTATGCTGCCCAGAGCAGTACCTCCAAGGCCCACTTCTCTGCCCATGGGGGCTCTCCAGCCCCTTCTCCTGTCCCCATACCTTTCCCCTTCCTGGGATTCCCGTAGGCACCTGAAAGGAACTTGGTTAGTGTCCTGGGCTGGGCCAGAGGGTGGCAGGAGCTGGAATAGGAGCCAGAGGGGAGCCGGGCTTCCCTGCCAAGGCATGGCTCCTGCCCCACCTCCCTGCTCTGGGTTAACTAGCTATTTGACCTCAGGAGCCACCACTATGACAAGGAAAGTTCCTGGGGATCTAGGAGAGGGTCCAGGTTGGCCTAGCCCCCAGCTCTACTCCAGGCCCCTCAGGAAGAGCTGAGCCTGAGTGGCATCACCATGGTGCTACTTGGCCCTTCCGTCAATCTCCCCCACACTGGATCTTTCCATATCGGTGCCCCAAGCATGGGCGCCCAGGCCACCCTGTCAAGGATCCCCAGTTCACTCCAGTCCGGCACCAATTGTCCTCATCCCTGACAATGCCAGTATTCTTCGTGTGCTAAGCGCACGCACACACACACATGCATGCACACACACAGAGAGCAGACTGTGCTCTGACATGTACACCAGCCAGTCCTGGGACACAAGCCCTCTTCCCATGCTGCACCAGACCTGGGAAGCCCATGCACTCCTGTGGGATCCCCCAGGCCCACGGCCATGGCAGTCCTGCCCTTGCAGCCTCCGGCCCTGGCCCCGGGCCTCAGGAACCCAGAGCTCTGGCAGGAGCAGTCTCTGTGGCTGAGAAGGTGTTCTGGGCCCTCCCAAGCCTGTCCTCTGGAGCCCAGCTGCCGGGATCCTCCTCCTGCCTTTCCCCTCCCTCCCCACATTGGATCTCTACCCCCTTCCCAAGTACTCACCTCCCCGGCCGGTGCTGTTTTAACGTCCAGACCCACCCGCCTTGATTCTGAGACCCCCTCTGAGCTTCACCAGAACACCCCTTCCTCCAACAGCTGGCATGTGAGACCCAGATTAACTGTCACTGAGAGGGGTGTGGTCCCTAGGGGTGTGTCCCCATCTCTGCCTCCCTGAGTCCCTTCCCATTCACCTCCTTTTCTGCTTTCAGCTATGCACCTGGATGGGCGTGGGCTGGGGGTGCATTCATGAGTGAGTGGGGAGGCCAGAGGAAAGGAAGGCAAATATGGGTGGAGAACCGGCCCTGCAAGGATTGAGCAGGGTGAGATGCAGCACCCCAGGCCTTTCCAGCCTCACTCCACCCCCAGGGGCAGGGGAGCGGCCTCAGGGAAACCCGGGGGTCTCCATTTCCTCTTTTAGAAGCTGGGATGGGGCCGAGTACCACATGCTGGTCTCTGAGGGCACCTCCCCTACCAGGGCAGGATCCCTGGGACTCCAGCAAGGCCTCCCAGTCCTGCCAGCAGCCCCTTTCCCTCCCCTCTATGTCTGCTTTCTCCCCAAGCCTCAGGGCCCTTGTCTGTGAAGGATGATCTGGTGTTTTCCTCTGTACCATGGCTGGCATGGCCTCAGTGTTGGGGGGACTTGTCCTGGGGGGCTGAAGGACCTTACAGAGGGATGCCAGGAGGTCACCCCATATCATCAGAGGCTGCCTGGGGCTCATAGCCCAGGAGAAGTTGCTCCTCTCCCAGAAAGGGCCTTCCCCACTCCCCTCTGCAGCCAGGGGGCCCAGCTCACTTGCTCACGTCCATTCACGTATGTCTTGTCCCTCTCTGCTCCTGTGGTGTGGGTCAGTCCTCTATGATGTGGTGTCCAGACTACGGGGTCCCGCCATAGGTGAGCAGGGGGGCCTGCATGGGGGAGGGGTGGAGGCCAGACCCCCTTTCCTGCCCACAGGCACACAGAGCTGCAGTGAGGCCCCAGCGAAGACCCTGTCCGGGCCCCCTGGGAGCCCACTGCAGTCTCTGGGTCACCTGTGGGGTGGCAGTGGGAGGTTGTCCCCTGAGCAGCAAGTCCACAGTGCCCCTCTCCCGGCCCTCCCTTCCTGTGCTTGTCTGCAGAGAGGGCTGGGAGTGGTGCTGACCCGGGGCAGGGAGAGTGACCCCTGGGGCAGAGGTGACCAGGCAGGGTGGGCAGGGCCCCTCTGCATGAGCTGATCAAGTTTCTGCTCAGATACAGGGTCAGGGTGGGCAGCTGGGGCCCGTGTGGGGTCCGTGTGGCCCCCAAGCGGGCTAAGAGGGAAGGATCAGAAAAATGACGCAACTCTGAGGGCCAGGCCTGGTGTTCTTTCTGTGTTTTTCATATTCTCTCTTTTTCTCTCTCTCCACTAATCATGTTTCTCTCTTTTTCTCTCCTCGTTTCGTTGCATGACTTGTGCCGGTTCTCGTGACTGTACCCTGCTCCTGTCTCTCACAGACTGTCCCCCGATAGCCTGGGACTTTTTCCCTGAGCCCCCTCCTGGGCAGACCCCTTGGAGCTAAACCCAAGGAAATGCCCAGCAACCCCCCACCCCGCCCCAGCCCTGTGTGCGCCCCCGGCGCCCGCTGCTGGTCTGAACAGTAAGTACGTCGGTGGTGCCTGGAGACGAGGGCGAAAAAGCCAGCCCTGCTGGTTGAGGGCCCTGACACCGGGTTCTCCTTGCTCCAAAGTTTAAAAAAAAATGACCCTCTCGCGGACGCTCATCTATCTCAGCCCATTTCAAAGCCTGGAAACCATCTCTGCGAGCCGCTGCCCATGCTGCCATTTCATCATCGCAAGCCGCGGGGCTAGTGGGGCTGAGGGGCCCTGGGCCGGGGAGGCAGGTCTCCCCACCTTCTGGGGAGCAGGTGGGAACCGAGGCTCCTGGTGGCCAGCTCATGCAAGGGGGCGGGGGTGAGGGCATCGGAGGGGGAATCTTGGAAGAGCTGACCCTCTGGCCTAATGCGTGGGTTCCCCAGGTTTGGAGAGTTGGCCCCTCCTTTGTTTCTCTCTCTTCTAGCCGCCCCTCTGGAGCTGGGGAGGGAGAATGCTCCCCGTTTCTGACAGCACCCCAAACTGCAGATAAACCAACAGCCCAGGGAGGCTGGCTCCCTCACAGAACAAGACCTAAACACTCTCACCCAATTATAGCCCCTCCTCAAAGTCATGGTTGAGAGAAGCAGACCCAGGTGTGTCCTGGGGTCCCTTCAGGGAAGGAAGGGTGCGCAGCTCACCCACCCAGGGATCCCTGCCAGTTGCCCCCGCTCCCTTCCCTGCAGGGAAAACCAGCCTGTGGGAGCTGGATGCTCCAGGGGCCTGGCGCTGGGGGGCAGAGCCGTTGGGTGGGGACGAAGCACTCAGAGCCAGAGGAGTCTCGGGCTCCACCCCCCACCTTTGACCCGCCCCTGGGCAAGAACGGTAGGCTATGGGCACCTCCACTGACAGACGATGGCCCAGATGGAGACGCTGCTGGGAGGACTTGCTGTTTCCCCTGGAGGAAAATGTGTGCAGAGTGCTATGGGCCCCGACTTTCACACCCTCCTCCACATCCTCCTCCCTTATATCCCCCCCTCCCCACCACCCTCCTCCCTCAGCCCAGAGACCCTTGGGAGGGAAGCCAGGGGCCAGCCAGAGTGGGAGGCAGGACCCGGCTTGTCTGTACGCACAGGTGTGTGCCCGCAGACACGCCCCAAGTGCTAGGCAGCCCCCCAACCCCAGAGAGGCCCAGCCCCAGTCACGTGGTGTCAGAGTTACCTTGGTAACTGGCCCTTCTGGCTCAGCGTAAAGCGGGAAGTGAAGCCCCTGGGATCTGTGGAGAAACGCACTGTACGTGAACTGCTTTCCATCTTGTATGCAGACTTTTTAAGTTCCAAAATTATGATGGGATTTTTTTTTTTTGGATTTGCTTTACGAATAAACCTGATTGGTCCATTTCACTTTTGACTGACTGCCTCTTTGTAGTGACATGATGTGCACACGGCCGTGATCCCGCCCGCAGGCATACTGAGCGTGTGCCCGCGGAAGAGGATCACCTCTGCGTGTAGTTACATGATGTGAACAGGGTCACGGAAGAGGGTCAAATCGGGAGGAGACTGTCTCCAGCTTTCCCCCCCCTGTAGTCTTTCCAAGAGTCTCCCCTCCTGTGGTCCACTCACGGTGGGGCCTGTCTCCCCTGGAGGCTCTCACCCTAGAGGAAGTCTTTGAGAAAGCCAGGGTGCCCACTGTGGGGACTGGGTGGGCCCCACCCTGGCCAGGAAGATTCTGCTTTGAGAGCAGAGAGCGTGGGGCAGGCTCAGTCCCCAGGAGTGGTGGGCGGGGCAGAGGCCAGACAGCGCTACCTCCGCCAGGTCCAGAGGTGTCCATGGCGATGCTCCTGGACTTGGGAGAGGGTGAGCTCCCTACTCTGGCCACACTTTGCCCTCCCCCCCAAAAGGTGCCCCCCAGGTTCCTTCTCAGGCTACCACAGAGGCCAAGACTCGCCTTCCCACCTGAGTCCATCCGCTGCTGTTGTCTTTACACATCCATTTGCTCTGCTTCTCGGGGGATGCTGCTGAGAGGAGACAGAGGAATGGGAGCCCCTCCCGACTCATGACTGCTGTCACTGCCTCATGCAAACATCCCTGTCGTGCCTGTGCGAGCTGACCAGGCCTGCTTGATGTGG
This sequence comes from Myotis brandtii, assembly GCF_000412655.1. Lineage (NCBI taxonomy): Eukaryota > Metazoa > Chordata > Mammalia > Chiroptera > Vespertilionidae > Myotis > Myotis brandtii. Next base: position 2,407,388 of record NW_005371138.1, read on the forward strand.
AGCGCAGTGGAAGCCACTGGCTTGGTCTGTGTGGGCCTCAGGGCGGACTGAATGACCAGCCTAAGTCTTTGTGGAGGGTGGAGCGGATTGACTGGTCAGATTGGGACAGAGGAGGCTGTGTGGCCATGCCTAGTCTGCATGGGGGGCAGGGCATACAGAGTGACCAGATTAGATACATACGGGGGGCAGGCAGGCTATGTGGTCAGATAGGATGTGCGTGGTGGGCAGCGTGAAGTGAGTGAGCAGATGGGATCCAAATGGGGCTGAGGTAGAGGTGATGGATGGGGTCTGGATGGGGCTAGAGAAGCTTGAGCTGGATAAGGATGGGAGGCCGCTCAGCTCTGGTCAGCAGCAGAGGGGTCAGGAAAGGCTGCCTCTCTGGACTGCAGTGTTTCAGCATGTCTGTCTGTCTTCTCCCTGAGCTCTGTGTCTGGCCCTCTCTCCATGTCCGCATCCACACCATCTGTCTCATCGGCCCAGCCTTGGGCCTTGGGCCCTGGGCCCAGCCCCCAGCACCGCGCTTGCTGGGCCCGCCAACTCATCTTTTTGCAAACTTTGAGCAAACCCAGGAGCCCCTCCTTCGCAGCACTGCGGGCAGCCCGTGGGCTGCCTGAATGAGCCGGAACCCCAGCCTCGTGCCTCCCTCCGTGGCCCCTCACTTTTTGGTTCTCAGGGATGGGCTGCCCTTTGCCAATGCCCCACCTCCGGCCTGTCCCCCCCACTAAACAGTTTTCAGTGTCTCAATAGCTTCTGCTTATATGTTTGAAGATTCCAAACTGAATGGGGAGGTGGCGAAGGCCGCGCTGGCGAACGAAGACTGCCCCCACATAGACCAGGCCCTCACTCCCGATGAGGGCCTGCCCTTTACGCGCTCGGGCACCCGCGAGAGATACGGACCCTGCTTCCTCTTATCAACTGGGGAGTACACGTGCCCACCTGGTGGAGGAATGAGAAAGGGTATGTAGAGGAGGCTGGGGCACTGCATCCACCGGGCCGCCTCACCTCCCGCTCCTGCAGATGGGTGGGCGGGGTGGCGGGCGAGGGGCGCTGAGGGGCAGGCAGGCACACTGATGGGGGGCAGGGAGCAGAAGGAGCCCCCAGGGTCGGCCCCTCGGGATCTGACTTCCTCTCTCCTAAGTGGGATGTAGGCTGGCAGTGAGAACGTGAGGTCCAGGCAGCTGTGGGTTGATATTAAAGATCAGTACGTAAGGGATAGGAAGGGCTTGGGGACAGGCTGGCTGACTACGGGCCATGACCCTAAAAGCAGAGGGGTACCCAGGGGTGCTGGGAGGAGCCTCGACTGCTCCAGGCTGCTCTGGCAGGCAGGTCAGACCCAAAAGGCAGAGTGATCTTCCCATCTAGTGGTTGAGGAGGAAACGGGACGGGCCTGGCCTGGCCAGGACCCTGTGGGCTTAGTATGTTCTGGAAAAGGCATACTTTAAAGAGAATCCACAGACCATTGGGAGGGGAACCATGAAGAAAAAGGTGGCTTCAGGCCTTGGGGTTCCTTCTCAGGCTTGGGGTTGAAGCCAGTGTCCTTGCAGTCAGAATATTGCTAGTGACAGAGAATTTGCCAAGAGAAGGTTGTTAACATGGGACTCTGTGCAGCCCCTTCCATCCCCAACCCCGATTAGCCTGGCCCCGGGTGTGGTCAGCGCCCCCTTGTGGTTGGTGAAGGCTGAGCCCTGCGGAGGCCTCTGCTCAAGGACTCCTTCTACCCGACCCTTATCTTAGGCTGACACCTGGGGAAGAGCTTGATTGAGCGTGGGCTGGAGAGAGGTTGGGGCGGGAGCCCAGAGCAGCCTAGCTCCAGGCTCCAGGCAGCGGCCCAGGGCCCAGAAGGCGGAGAAAGCCATCCTCAGCACAGCGGACTGGCCGGGCAGCTCGTGCCTGTCTGGGAGCACCTCACGCTCACGTGGGATGCATGCTGATCAGGGTGAGAAGGCTGGGCTGCAGCGATAGTTGCTGTAGCCTGTGGCCATTCACAAGTGCTCCAGTATTTGAAGTGGTTCCACAATACACGGGGAGAAAATGCAGAAATGGAAATGCAGGGCAACCCCAGAGGGGAGGCAGCTTACACTGAGGTGGGAAGGCCTCTTGGTCACTGGTGCTTAGTGTGCCCACCTGACCCAGGCTGGTCCCTGCTTCCTGGCCCTGCCTGGAGGTCCCTTGGACCCCAGCGCGGCATAGCGCTCCCCGCATGGTGCTGCATGGCGGAGGGCTGCCGGCCTGGGAGGGGGTGGGCCCATCCTTGGCACCTTCCATGGATAGGCCCAATGCAGCTGGCTTCCCCCACCCTCCTCCCTGGGGAGGCTCTAGAAGGCAGGAGCAGGGGCAGGCCGGGGAGTGAGGGGGAAGCAGGTACTGTCCCAGGGGCTGTGCTCTGCCTGGTAAGGTCTCGTGGGCTGCCTGCCTCCTCCACCCTGAGTGCTGGACCAATCTGTGTGGCCTAGGAGAGCAGAAAGGAGAGTCCCTTTACTGTGCTTCCAGCAGCCCAGGGAGTGTGGGGCAGAGGGAGCCCTCTCTCCCTGTACCCACCCCCCAATCCCACAGAGGCCTGGGTGCCAGAGTCTTTGGGAGGCGCCAAGGGGGGATGCCCCCACCCACATCCACCCAGCCCTGCTCTCGTGGAGTCAGGACAGCCGCCAAGGACTTGATTTCTCAGGATGATTCCAGGCCATAAGCCATGTGCAGAGTAGGAGAGGAGTTAGGGACTCTCCCCGGTCCCCAGGAGGGAGAGGAAGAGGCGTGCTGGGCTGGCTCACTGCATGGGAAAACCAAGCCAGCTGGAGAAGAACCTGCCTGCCTCTGCATGCGGCTGTTCTGTCTTTCCTCCTCCTCCTTAAAAACTAAGTACCAAGCGGGATGGGAGAGCCAAGAAGAGACGCTCAAGTGTTAATTGTATTCTTTACATACAGATCTTTGCAAAGAAAGCCCTGTCATTGCTAAGTATATGCCGACAGAGGCTGTGAGAGTGACTTGACCAGGCGGCTTGGCCCAGGACACTGGTGGCTATTAAGCATCTGGGTGGACCTGCAGCCCCTCCTCACCCTCGGACAGAGTAAATTCACGCCATGCAGGTTTGCCGGACGAGTCCGAGTGGCCCAGGCATTGTACTAGGACGGACGTAGCTTTTTCTACGGCCAAATGGTAACTGACCGTAGAGGATTTCTTTTCCTTCTTTTCATCTTTTGAAAATTTTATTTTCCTGGGGGAGGGGGGGTGGAGGGGTTCCTTAGCATGACTTGCATGAAGTAAAATAGAAAACCCAGCAAGCCAAACCCACCCACCCCCTGCAACTGTGTGATGACCCTAAACAACAACAACGAAGAAAAGAAAAACACAGAAGTCCTCTATTTTCTTTGAAAGCTCTTTACTTTTACTCTTGTTGGAGCCAGACTGTAAGGGCGTTCGATAGAAACCTGTACATTTCTGGGGAGGGAGGCAGGGAGGGAAGGGGGGGACGGGAACACATTGCTTCCCTTTTTGTACTCGAGATCGAGAGAAAGGGTTCCCGAAAGGGCAGTCGGTCAGTCATCCATCGGTCATATTGACCTCACCTTCATAATCATCTCTCACGTGGAAACTGAGAACTTTGCTCCAAATAGAAGTGTGGAAACTCGCACTGCCGCCTTCTTCCCTGTCCGGCATGCTTGTGACCCCGCGGACGTCGCCCGAGACCCCTGACAGCGGCTAGTCTAGGTCGATTCTCTCATCTCTTCCGGTGTGTAGATCCAGCGTGACCAACTTTCATAACAAATCGTTCATAGTAAATAACCAACATCGTACAGATTTCCCACGTGTCTCTTTAGAGCACCGGAAGATCAGGACCGCGGGAGGGGCGGCCCTCCTCCGTTACTAAGGCACAACCTGGCATTGTATGCACTTTAGTACTTCAGAGTAAAAACTGCATGCCCAATGTTATGCAAAGCGATTCTAGCATGAAATAAATTTTGTATCATGGTTCCTGTAGAGTCTAAAGCAGATTTGTTTTCCTGAAGCAATGGGAGGTTTGCAGAGACACACGTCTGCATCTCGAATAAATATAGTATTTTCCCAAAAGACACAGAGGACAGTAACTTGGCGTTGGTCTGATTCTAAAAGTAGTGGCGGGGGGTGGGGGTGGGGAAGGATGATATTTTTGAAAAACACATGCTTGAGTTGAAAAAAAAAAATGCAACGTCTCGAGCTCTGGCTGCAGCTCGCAGCATTTCCTGGAAAGAGAGCAATGCTGCTTTAGCTCAACACCCTCCCTCCCTGGGCCCCGGCCCTCCCTAATAAAACGCTGACTTTCGAGATGAAGCACGGATCTGGGTTTTTATTGCCTCGGTCAGTGTTGCAATTTGGCTCTGGGCCTCTGGTCAGGCCCTAAGGAAGACGTTGCTCTCCAGACTGCGCCCTGCAGATCCTGCTGGCTGGGGAGGGAGGCTGCCCTCAGGAAGGACGGGCATGCAGGACCTGACCTGAGACAAGCGCATCCCCCAGGGGTTCACCCGCGGCAACTTCTCTGTGAGTCATGCCATATTCATGACTCCTTCAATCTGGCCATGTCAGTCACTCCCACGCCCCCCCTCCCCCCGCCCCCATGCAGACCACAGTCACCTCCTCCTAGGACATTCTTGAGTCTGATGGAGCGAGAGACAGGAGTCTGACAAGTCTGGGTGCCCTACCCTGCTGGCCCAGTCTGGTGGAGCATCCTATGCATACCCCTCCCTCAGCCTGGAGGTGTCTTGGAAGAGAGCAGAGCCCTCTCCTAGGGATCTTCATTTGCTTGGGTTGTTCACTTGGTTTTGGTTGGGGATAGAGTGGGGGATAGGGTTTCAATTCTTTTCCCAGGAATTAGGGAATCCAGGAACGCTCAGGTGGAAAAGTTCCTAGCGGTCATGGTAGTCAGCCTCTGAATGGAGGCCCACAGTGGGGAGTGATCTGCCCAGGGCCACAAACAAGTGGGTGTCAGTCTCCCCTTGATTTCAGTTCCCTCTCCTAGCCTGACCCTGAGCCAACAATCACATGAGGAGTGGTGGGGGGGCTGAAGGTGGGGCCCAGTTTTTATCTAAAAGTTTCTCATCCCCTCTCAGCATTTGCTTCAACTTCCTGGTGCCCTGTGAGGCCTGGGAACCACAGGATGGGGGTCAGTGGGGTGGTGAGTACAGTAAGGCCTCTGCCCAGGGCTCCTGCAGCCAAAGGACTGGCAGATCTACCCTGTGTATGGAACAGCCATTCATAAGCACCAGGGCGGAGAAGCCAAGCAGCCTCAGCTGCTGCAGGGCAGGTCACATGCCCTCTCCCTGGGCTCCCCCTGGAGGAAGTGTCTCTGGTGGACTCAGGTGGGACTTAACACAAAGCCACTTGGAATGTGGGTTTTCAGGGACAAGAGCTAATGGGGAAAGGAGATCAACATACACTGAGCACCTGCTATGTGTGGGGCATCTGAGAAAAGTTGTCCAATGAGAGCCCACAATAATTCAACATGCCCATTGTAGAGGCAAGAGAACAAGGCACAGTGTAACTGGCCAGAGCCACACAGCCAATGAATGATGAAGCCACGGTTTTACACCCAGGCGGTCTGACTCCAGAGCTTGGGTTAAGCTGTCCCTTCCTGAAGCGGGAGGTAGACTTGATAGGAACACTAGAGTTGTTAGTCCCAAATCCCAGGACCCTCGGGACCTGGCCTCCTGCCCTCCTTCATGAAGTGCCATGGGTGTGACCGAGAGGCCACTTCACATGCTCCGAGCTTTCCACTCACATCTGACCACCTCACTCTCCTGCTTAGACACCCTGTGGCCCTAAGAATGCAGTTGGCTACCTTAAATTGGCTACCAAGGCCGCCTCTCCCAGCTCCCACTTGCCTCGTGCTCCAGTCACTCGGACACTCTGAACTTGCGGCAGCTACTCATATGCACTGTAGGACCTGGAACTCCCTCCCTCCACCCCTCACCAGCACTTCCCAATCACCGGCTAACTCCCAATTTCCATTGATCACTAAGTGACCTCACTCAGAAGCAGTAGGTGTGCGGGGTCTGGGGAGGGCTTTACTCTGAGCTCCAGGCCTGGATTCACCCTTCCCAAGCACAGGCTCAAGCAGTCTTTCCTGAAGACCCACTGGGACCAAAGGTGGTGGGTGTGTCAAGATGGGGTACCTGCCCTCAGGATGGGGAGTGTGTGTGGCAGCTTAGGAGGTGAACACCCCACTAACCATCATTCTCAGGCGTCCTGAAGGCCCACTGGGACCAAAGGTGGGTGTGTCAAGATGGGGTACCTGCCCTCAGGAGGGGGAGTGTGTGTGGCAGGTTAGGAGGTGAACACCCCACTAACCATCATTCTCAGGCAAGACCCAAGACCTTTGAGCGCACAACAGGGTCCCACCTCTTCATTTTCCTTTCCTCCTCTCACATGGAGGAGTGTGAGGACTAATTCACTCAGTCTATCAGGAAAAAAATGTAATTTCTAACAATGAGTAGGTATTTTCTCATGTTGACTCCTGTGGCTCGTTAGCTAACCAGGTGGATGATATTGACATTGCCTGTGAAATGGTTATGTCATCCACAGCATAGTCATCAAACATGTGTAAGAAATAAGAGCAGAAGATGGGTGGGGATGAGGGGGTCATAGCTCCCACTATCTTAACCTGCCCATTCCATGGTGACCCTAAAGGCGTAGGGACAAGTTCCTCACTGACTTTTGATGGGCACTTGCTCTGCAGCAGGCCCCGTCCTTGCAGAAAGGGTTCCAGAATCCATCTAGCCCTGGTCCTGGCCCTTGAAGAGCTCGGGCTCTCTTAGGAAGGATGGGCTTGAACATCTACAGGTCTGAGAAGAACAACAGGATCAGAGGGCTCAGAAAATAACCTGGGAGACACTGTCAAAGCCCCTCACACCCCTCCACCCCCGGAGTGCTCAGTCACACACCAGATCTAGCCCATGAACTACCGTAAAGAACGCCTGTCAGCCGCTGTTAGGAGGGGCGAGACATCGGAACTGGCGGTGATGGGACGGCCTGTGGTGCCATTCATCCTTCCATGTGGACTAACTGTGCCCTGTGCTTCCAAGAGGGTCTGACTCAGGCTCTGAGTGAGGGGCTGAGGCTCAGGCTGCTGCATCACCTGACCCTTGTTTCAGGCTGGGAAGGTGCCCCGAGACACTTTCTTGTGCCCACAGGCCTCAGAAGAGGCATTAGGGCTCAGCCTGAGAGGACATGGGACTGGGTTTCTTCCAGCAGGTGCTGAAAGAGGTAGGGGGAACTCGCACTGCCACGCTATGAGAGGGTGTGGTGGTTCCTCATGCACGGAAACCCTGTCTCGGAGGTATGGGCCTACGCACCCTCCCATGTGGGACGGCCCCCTGGCCTGTGTGGCAGACGCAGACCACACAGCCTGTAGGTGTTGGCCAGTAATGGTGTGCTGGCTCCAGTATGGGCCATCAATCATGTCACCTCTGAGGGCTTGGTCACCTGGGAAAGACCAGCTCAGAGTGCACAGCGATGTCCTTCCTCCCATTTCCAGAAGCGCTTGGGGCCCCACTGGCCTTACTGGTTCCAGGAGAGGGGGACAAGGACTTTGCTGGCCCGGGCAGCAATGTTTCCAGGTACAGTACTGGGAGCAGGGCTCCGTGCATTGGTACTCAAGGCCAGCCAATGGTGTGGCAGCCTGTAGGTTCAGGCCTGGGAGGCCACAGGATTGTCCTCATCCCCACTCTCCTGAGCTGACCCACTCTTGTCCTAGGGCTACCTCCATCTGCCTCCCCTTGTCTAGGCCCTGAATGGGTCACCTCCCAATCAGAACCCAGGGCCAGGAGTAAGGTCTACGGTCTGGAGATGGTAACTTCCCCTTTTTAGGCCTGTTTTTCCACATGAACAATAAAAATATTGGATAACATCAGTGGTTTTAAACCTTTCTCAAGGACTCCTTGTCAAGTGAAATCTTATATGAAGACTAATTAATATATAATATAGATTAAAATAAAGCTGCTGTGAACCAGGTGGAGGGTGGGGACCCGGATCTCTGTTCACTTGGCCTTCCTTTAGCTACAGCCCACCAGGTGGCCCCTGAGTTCTCAGGAGACTCCTAGAGCTCTAATGAAGCCGTGTGAGGCCATGAGGCTAGATCAGCCGTGGGCAAACTATGGCCCGCTGGACGGATCTGGCCCGTTTGAAATGAATAAAACTAAAAAAAAAAAAGACCGTACCCTTTTATGTAATGATGTTTACTTTGAATTTATATTAGTTCACACAAACACTCCATCCATGCTTTTGTTCTGGCCCCTGAGTTCTCAGGAGACTCCTAGAGCTCTAATGAAGCCGTGTGAGGCCATGAGGCTAGATCATTCAGATCTTCCTGCTTTGATGTCCTGGGGTGTTGTAACTTCCTAAAGCCATCGGGGCCTAGCCCTCACAGGCCCAACCCTCTCCTGAGGCACGCAGGGAAGCTGGTGTGGGATGCGCACAGGCCCGGCTGGCTAGCTGGGGCCGCTGCCACTCAGTCCCCCAGGGAAAGCTGCTTTCTGAAACCCTCTGGCCAAAGGCTGCCAGTCACAGCAAAGAGAGAGGAAGTCTGTCCCCAGAGCCATCTTGCCACCAGCAAGCCCGTGGCCAACGTCTGGCCCATCCCCATTTCACTTGAGGGCCCTCTTTCTGCAGAGGTTCGGGCCTGGGGGCAGGGTCTTGATGTTGCTATCCCTGCAGACCCCCTTCCATGCTGTGGCCTGGCCCCCACCTGAAACTACACAGCTTGGCAACTGTAGCAAACAGACTAGCTTCAGAGCCGCGCCTGGCTCAGATGAAGTCACCAGTCTTCTGAGAGCTTCAGAACAGTGAGTTCTAGAGTCTAGATTCTGCCTGCCCCAGGTCTTCCCAGAAGTCTTGTCTCCCCTCCACTTACTCATCTCCACTTCCTCCCCCGACTCCAGAGCCTTCCTCCCTTGGTCCTAGTCATCAAGACAAGAACCTCTTCCTGCCCAGGTATCCAGGGTGCCTGGATATCGTTGAACCAAAAGCTACGCGCTCTAGGCCCTGAGGATAAAACCCAGGAGAGGCAAGCGCTGCTCTAAGCATGACTAGGAACCCTCCGTCTTGCTGAATCAAAGGCTGCTGGACCGGAACCACCATAGGGGATGGGCCTGGTTTCTGTCCCCACCAGGTAGGGAGGGCCTGGAGCTTTCCTGAGGCTTCCCATGTCCAGTGGCAAGGACCTAACCCTCATTCTCCTCTGCTGGGTGGAGAGGATGTGTGTCCCTGAGCCCAGACACCGGGCAGGCAGCCTCCCATCATTCCGGCCGGTGGTCAGCCCAGCCATAATGCCTCCTGAGCCCTCCTGGCCAAACCCACAAACTGACAGCAATTCCCCAGGAGACTCTGAGCGGGGACAGACACTTTATTAAAGGGTCACAAGCCCCCTATCTCTGCACCTGTCAGGGTGGCTTTGGGTAGATGGTCCTGGTTGTCTTTCCTTCCAGTTGCCTTGTCCGTGGCTTCCTGAGATTTCCCATCATTCCGGCCGGTGGTCAGCCCAGCCATAGTGCCTCCTGAGCCCTCCTGGCCAAACCCACAACCTGACAGCAATTCCCCAGGGGACAGACACTTTATTAAAGGGTCACAAGCCCCCTATCTCTGCACCTGTCAGGGTGGCTTTGGGTAGATGGTCCTGGTTGTCTTTCCTTCCAGTTGCCTTGTCCGTGGCTTCCTGAGATTTGGCGTCCTCGCTGGCATCTGGGGAAGGGAGGGCTGGCAGCTGGCAGAGGGCCAGGGAGTGGCCAGCCCCACAGCCCACAAGGAGTCCTGGTGACGACTGCAGAGCCTGCACAGGCTTCGGGGCTTGGACGTCGGCTTCGCTGCCGTCCCCGCACATGCCTTGCTCGTTCCAGCCCCAGGAGTAGCATGCCCCGCCTGTGAGGGAGAGGAGAGGAGATGCTGGAGAAGCCGTCTGGGTTTTGAACAAGGGGCTGGAACACTCCCCTGGGCCACAGGCTTCATCATAACCCCAGTTTACACATGAAGAAACCAACGCTCAGTGACCCCAGTGGCGTGCTCACTGTCCCTGCTCCCATCCCGCCCGTGTTTCCCACTCGCACCAACCCACACGTGCTCCTGCCCCAAACCTGGCCCTGCCCTCAGTGTCACTCCCCAGCAAATGACCTAAGACCTGAAAATGCTGTCTCCAAACATATCTCAAATCCTCCACGCCTCTCCATCTCCACTGCCACCCGCAAACCCAACGCCATTCTCCCTCATGGGGCTGCTCAGCATCCACTCGGATCTTCAAAGACCATCCAGGGGACCCCTGAGCCTGCAACTCTAATCCTGTGACTACTGCTCAAACCCTCCAATGACTTTCCACCTTCAAGACCTTTCCTTGGCCTTGACTATCTTGCTGGCCTCTCCTTGAACAACTCCACCCTTACCCTCTACATACCAGAACCCTGCCTTCTTACAGTTCCTTTAATATGCCTGTGGGGCCTTCCTTTCTCTCTAAGTGCTAGCTTTACTGGGCTCCTGACCTCCTCCTCATCCTTTGGATTCCAGTTGAAGTGTTGCTCAGAGGCCAGATTCCCCAGCTGCCCAATCCGACTGCGATTCCCGTTACTGCCCTTGTACTCTGCCAGCCCAGCATGTGGAGAGATGCCATGCATAGGGACGTGTTTACTATCCCCTCCTCACTAGAGCGTCCGCTCACTGCTGAGTCTCTAGCACAGTGCCTGGTACACAGCTGGTACCCAATAAGGGTTTGTTGACTAGATAAGAGATTGAATGAACTAGGAGCCACACTGCAAGAAAGCATCAGAGCCGGCACGCAAGCACAGGCCTCTCCGACAGCCCGTCAGCTCCCACCCACCACAGCACCACCTCCTAGGGTTTGGACACATTCCTAGGGCCTAAACTCACATTTTTCTGTAGTTGTTTAAACATTTTTTTTGATATAAAAGTAATACATCTTCATGGAAAATATGGATGAGTGTAAAGAAAAGCAGACTTCTAGAATTTTGCCCACTACTACAAATATTTTAGACAGCTCTTTCAAACTTTCATATATGAAATTTGTAAATATTTGTGTATATTTTGTCCTGGTTTTACCCCTTAACATTTTTCCATGGAATTCAAATTATTCAAAAAGTAAATTAAAAATAATTTGTTTGAAATTTTAAAATAGCTCAATATGCAAAAAGGTACAAAAAATAATTAACAGAAAAACACAATATCCCCATCAGATTTAGAACATTAGTTAACATTTTGCCATATTTGCTTCAACCCTTCCTTTAAAAAAGAAATATCAATCAAGCTGGTATACATACAATATATGTTTCTTTAATATTTTTCTACATATATATTCTTAAATACTATGTAATATTTTTAGTTTGTTTATAGGATCATGCAAATACATATCATTTTTATGACTCACTCTTTACACAGCATTGTTTTTGAGATTTATCTGAACTGATAGTTATGGATCTGGTTCATTTATTTTAACTTGTATAGTGTCCAGTTATGTATAAATCACATTTTGCTTATTGATTTCCCTTTCCTTATACATTTTTAATTATTTAATGATAATCACTGTTGCTATTTTATCAGACAATATCATATACTGGAGGCCCGGTGCATGGGATTTGTGCACTGGTGGGGGGCGTGACCTGCAGGGATCGACTGCTGTGGGAGCGCTGCTCATCCAAGTCAGCTGAGCGGCTGTGGACCCGCCCTCTGAGCTGCTGCTCCCTGGTCCAGCATCTTCCGTGGAGTCAGAGCACTCACCTCTCCAGGGGACCCAATCGGGCTGAGCCCAGGGACAATAGCATTGAGAGGCGGCAGAGTAGGCCTCAGTCCAGCCTCCCAGCCTCCAGGGTCAGCTCTGAGAGCTCGGCAGCGGTGCTGCGTGGCCTGCAGGCATCTTGAGGAGGATGTCTGCAGGGAGCAAGGAGGAGGAGCCTGGGGCGAGGAGGCAACGATCGCAGTCCAGGTTCCTGCCCATCAGCCCGGGGTTCCGCAGTGGGAGCAGCCACTCATCCCGGTCAGCCGAGCGGTGCTCCCACTGTGGTAGCACACAGCTCAATATGCAAAAAGGTACAAAAAATAATTAACAGAAAAACACAATATCCCCATCAGATTTAGAACATTAGTTAACATTTTGCCATATTTGCTTCAACCCTTCCTTTAAAAAAGAAATATCAATCAAGCTGGTATACAATATTTGCATGTTTCTTTAATATTTTTCTACATATATATTCTTAAAATACTATGTAATATTTTTAGTTTGTTTATAGGATCATGCAAATACATATCATTTTTATGACTCACTCTTTACACAGCATTGTTTTTGAGATTTATCTGAACTGATAGTTATGGATCTGGTTCATTTATTTTAACTTGTATAGTGTCCAGTTATGTATAAATCACATTTTGCTTATTGATTTCCCTTTCCTTATACATTTTTAATTATTTAATGATAATCATTGTTGCTATTTTATCAGATAATATCATATACTGGAGGGCTGGTGCATGGGATTCGTGCACTGGTGGGGGGCGTGACCTGCAGGGATCGACTGCTGTGGGAGCGCTGCTCATCCAAGTCAGCTGAGCGGCTGTGGACCTGCCCTCTGAGCTGCTGCTCCCTGGTCCAGCATCTTCCGTGGAGTCAGAGCACTCACCTCTCCAGGGGACCCAATCGGGCTGAGCCCAGGGACAATAGCATTGAGAGGCGGCAGAGTAGGCCTCAGTCCAGCCTCCCAGCCTCCAGGGTCAGCTCTGAGAGCGCGGCAGTGGTGCTGCGTGGCCTGCAGGCATCTGGAGGAGGATGTCTGCAGGGAGCAAGGAGGAGGAGCCTGGGGCATTGTTGCTATTTTATCAGATAATATCATATACTGGAGGGCTGGTGCATGGGATTCGTGCACTGGTGGGGGGCGTGACCTGCAGGGATCGACCGCTGTGGGAGCGCTGCTCATCCAAGTCAGCTGAGCGGCTGTGGACCCGCCCTCTGAGCTGCTGCTCCCTGGTCCAGCATCTTCCGTGGAGTCAGAGCACTCACCTCTCCAGGGGACCCAATCGGGCTGAGCCCAGGGACAATAGCATTGAGAGGCGGCAGAGTAGGCCTCAGTCCAGCCTCCCAGCCTCCAGGGTCAGCTCTGAGAGCTCGGCAGCGGTGCTGCGTGGCCTGCAGGCATCTTGAGGAGGATGAGGAGGAGCCTGGGGCAAGGAGGCAACGATCGCAGTCCAGGTTCCTGCCCATCAGCCTGGGGTTCCACAGTGGGAGCAGCCACTCATCCCGGTCAGCCGAGCAGTGCTCCCACTATGGTAGCACACTGATCACCAGGGGGCAGCTCCTGCATTGAGCATCTGCCCCCTGATGGTCAGTGCGTGTCATAGCGACTGGTCGACTGGTCATTCTACCATTCAGTCACTGGGCTTTTATTATATAGGATAATATTAGAGTACAACAATAATACTAATATTGTTACTATTATAAACAGCACTGCAATGAACATCCTTGAACATGTCTTCTTGTACAAATTAGTGTTTGTGCAGAGCTGATCCCTAGAAGTGAGTGTGGTAGGATCACATCTAATTTAACTAGCTCTCCACAGAGGCTGCAGTCATGTACAGTCCCATCAGCAATGGATATGAACTTGTTTCCCTCTATCTTTGCCTTTAGACTCTTGCTATTCTGGTAAGTATATTTAATTCATGTGCATTTCCCTGACTACCAGTGAGATGCATATCACTTTATGTTCATTAGCCCTACGTTGCCTTTTCTAGGATTGCCTATATCCATTCTTTGCCTGTTTTGACCTTTGATTGTTTGCCTTTTTCTTACTGATTTGTAAGTTTTCTTTGTGTATCTTTTATTTTTATAATTATTTGTTGTTAAATGTATTTCAGAAGTTGTGTGGCGTAGCTCTTGTGGTATGTCTCTTTGTTTATGGTGTCTTTTTTTGCACAGATTTATTTAAAATGACTGCCTAGCCCTAGCTGGTTTGGCTCAGTGGATAGAGCATCAGCCTGCGGGCTGAAGGGTCCCAGGTTCGATTCCAGTTGAGGGCACATGCCCAGGTTGTGGGCTTGATCCCCAGTAGGGGGCATGCAAGAGGCAGCCAATCAATGATTCTCTCTCATCATTGATGTTTCTATCTCTCTCTCCCTCTCCTTTCCTCTCTGAATTCAATAAAAAAAATTTTTAAAAAATAAAAATAAATAAAATGACTGCCTAATTGTCCATTTTGGAGATTAAACAATTTCCTTAACCTATATTCTATTGTCAGATAAGTAGGTTGTTTCTAATTTTCCATTATTCTGTATAACATTTTTATGCATGAATCTTTGTCTATCTAATTATTTTCTCAAATTAGACTCTTACAATGGGAATTCCTGGCCAGAGAGCATGGGCATTTTCGGGATTCCTGAGTCCTGTTCTGAGAACTGCTAGACAACTTTTCAGAAAGGCCACCTGCTATACTTGCAGCAATCTGGGGGAATCTGTTTCACTCCACACTGCCAGTATTTATGAGTTATTCCAGTGTTTAAGAATCTTTCCTAATTTGAAAAGAACAATGGTATCTCATTCTTTTAACTTGTATATTTTATTACCTTGAAATTGAAAAGTAATTCTTATGTTTTCTCAGGTATTTGTATTTCCTCTTTTGTGTATTGTCTGCCTAGCATCATTTTCCTGTTTAGTATAGAAAAGTTTATGCTCAGACCTCAGAGTCAGATGGCCTGGGTTCAAATCCCAACTCCTCCATTTATTAGCTGAGCATCCCTGGGCAAGTTATTTAGCTTCTCTGTGCCTCAGTTCCCTAATCTGTCAAATGGGGATAATGATAGTACCTTTATCATAAAGTTGTTCACAAGGACTAAATGAGTGAGTATGTGTAAAACAGAATGGTCCCTGGCACATGGTACCATATAAATATTTGCTATTGTTGCTGTCATTGATTAAGAGTCTTGTTGTTTTAAATATTTTTTAAGAATATTAATTTTTTCTCTGTCATATCTGGCATAAATATTTTTTTCTCAGTTTGACTTAAAATTTTGTTTTGGGCCTTGATATAAAACATAAGTTTTATGGTTCTAAGTATTAAAATTTATTGATCTTTTGTAATTTCTTCCATTGTTTGTAGGAATTGAAAGCCTGTCTGTATCTAGATCAGAAAATATCCTTTTTGATGTTTCAATGATTTCAATTTTGTACTCTTTTTAAAAAATTAATTTCAGAGAGAGGAAGGGAAAGGGAGAGAGAGAAACATCAATGATAAGAGAGAACCAGAGAATCATCGATTGGCTGCCTCCTACACGTCCCACACTGGGGATCAAGCCTGTAACCCGGGCATGTGCTCTGACCAGCAATCGAACCGTGACCTCCTGGTTAATAGGTCGATGCTCAACCACTGGGCCACACTGGCCAGGCTCAATTTTGTACTCTTTACATCTCACTCATTATCCACTAAAACCCTGTCTTACAGACCACTCTTTCAACAGAGGGAGGCGGACAGGCCCAGGGTTCCCCTTCCCCTACCCTTTCCGCAGTGTGAAGGCAATACTTGGCCAAAAGCTTGGGTCTGGGGAACACAGATGCCTGCCTGCTGGGCCCCCAAGTGAGAAGTGCACACAGAGAGGATGCACCCCAGGCTGCAGCTCCTGCGGTGAAGCGGGATGTCAGCCAGGCTGAGCCGAGTCGCGAGGTGGGAGTACAAGAGGCTTGGTACCTTCAGACCAAGCTCGGCACCTGGTGTGGGCCTGGTGCCCAGCCCTGGTGAGTGGCACCAGCTGACGGTCAGCGGGAATGGGGGCAGGAGGAAGGCAGAGCTGACCTACCAGCAGGACTGGGCACAATGGGCAGCTGGCAGGTCCCTTTCCTCCTGCCAAAGGAAACACGCTCTGAGGAAGCCGCGCTCCGGGCCGGGGTAGCCGAGGCCTTGGGCCAGGGCTTTCATGCCCACTGGGTCTAGAGGCCTGGCAGGACCCCAGAAATATCTGCCCCCAATACTTCCGAAGACGCTCACTTGAGGTTAGGTACTTTATCGTCTCTATCTCCTTTAATTCCAACAGCCCTATGAGGCAGCCGTGTTTTATAAGTTGTTCTCATTACATAGACGAGGAAACGAAGGCCTAGGACCACTGAGGCAGTATGGCCACAGAATCTGTACGGAACTTTGCATGTTCTATATCAGGGCTTCCAAAATAGCCTATAAAGGCAGACAACCAATATTTCAGGTCCGAGGGGCTCATTTGGTTCCTGTCGCATCTTCTTCTTCTTCATTATCATAACCCTTTAAAAATGATTCTAAGCTCACAAGGCCATATGACACAGGCCACGGGACAGATCTGGCCAGTGGCTCCTACGCTGCTGGCCCCTGGTCTATATGTGATATATTTGAACTTTGCGTGTTCTATATCAGAGCTTCCAAAATAGCCTATAAAGCCAGACAACCAATATTTCAGGTCTGAGGGGCTCATTTGGTTCCTGTCGCATCTTCTTCATCATTATCATAACCCTTTAAAAATGATTCTAAGCTCACAAGGCCATATGACACAGGCCACGGGACAGATCTGGCCAGTGGCTCCTACGCTGCTGGCCCCTGGTCTATATGTGATATATTTACCTCGGGCTGTGCTTGCCGTCCTGTGTCCCACATCCACACACAGCTGTGTGATACTGGTACTGAGGTCCCCACTAGCCTCAGAGGGTTGTCAGGAGGACTGCATGAGAGCTGGTTATATATATAAATAAAATGCCCCAGCACAGCGCCTGACACATAAGTGACAGCTCACGCCCACATAAGAGGCAGGCCACATGGGGAGAGAAGAAAAAGGCAGAGAGGAGAGGGAGGGGCACCGCCAGAGGGGAAGGCCTGGGGTGGAATGACAAGCGTTATGAAGGTTGTGAACACCTTAAACAAACTTTGGAAAGTGAGAGACTGGCTGCCCCTTACCAGGACTCACAGCAGGACACCTTTCAAGACTGAGCTCCTCCAGCATTTTAGCAGAGGCTCCTGCCCCCACACCTCTTAGGGCCACCTTTTCAGGGGCGCAGTGAAGACAGGAAGGGCCTCTGGACTCAGCACGATGCTACCATGTGGGCTGTTCTTATGTAGAAGGGGTGGAAGGAGAAGGTCTCGCGCCCAGTGTCTGAAACAACTGCGGCCAAAACTGAGGAAGCAGATTCCTGCTTTTACAGAGGGCCCTCTGCACTGTGCCCGGCATGTGCCAGGTCCTCGAGGACACTGACATCCCACCTGACTGACCCAGATCTACGTTACTGGCCCCCGAGCCTTGGGTGGAGAGCCTGTAATCACAGAGGGATTTCCTAGCCTCTCAGAGTTCAGGCCTCCTGCTCATGCGGCTCAACAGATTTGGCCTGACCAGGATGTGACAAGTGACGGAGCTCATGGCCCACCACACTTGCGTCAGCCTCAGAGCACTGCAGGCAGCGGAACCTCGGGACTGGCAGGGTCCCTGGCACAGGATAGATACAATACCCAAATCTGTTCAGGCCTTGTGGCACCTGCCCGAGCTTCTTGGCAACCTGGGTCCTCACAGGGCCTTATGGTGCTGGGACTACAGCCCAACGACAGGGAAGGGCCTTGCCAAGGAGGGCAAACACCTGCGCGTATGTGGTAGAGCTTCCTGGTGGTCCCTGAACCACAGAATGAAAACTTCCCAACCGCTCTTGTAGCTGGTTGGTCCTGTCATGGCTAGTGCAAGCTGAAAGGTTCTGCAACAGCTTATGGTAACCTGCCTGCAAAGGCAGATGGCATGTCCCCCTGACCCTTCTTCTCTGTCCCTTCCTTCCTCTTGTCACTGGGACTGTAGATGTGATAGCTGGAGCTCTAGCTGCCAGCTCACATGATGAGGAGGAGGGCTTTAACCTAGGAAGGGTGCTTCTCAGGTTCATACAAATGTAACCTTGATTCCCACAACAACTCTATGAGGTGTTATTATCTCCACTTTACAGAGGAGGTAGCTGGGCTCAGAGAGGTGAAATAACTGTGGTCCTATGACCAGTCTAGCCAGGACTAGAATCCAGGTTTCCCAAGTTTCAGGTTCCTCCGCTAGTTCAAACCATGTGAAAGTGGTAATATAATCAACAAACACTTGGTGTGTACCAGGCCCTGTGATAAGCATTTTTAAGTATTTATTCACTGAATCCCCAACACAAGCCTATGAGGTACAATCTAACATTACCCCCATTTTCCAGAGAGGTGGTGAGAACTGTGCAAGGTAACATGGCCAACAAGAAGCAGAGCTGGTCTCAAACCCAGGCAGCCTGCCTCCAGGACTCTTCTAGCACACGGTCCCTCTAGCAGAAACTCTGCCTCCCAGGCAATGGAGAAAAGGTACAGAGTCACGGCCCACCTGTGTGGGGACCAGCTCAGCAATGGAGGGCAGAGCCCTAGCTGGCGAGAGAAGCGCTCTGGGGAGCAGCAGACCCTCGCCGAGCCTGTGAGCGCTGCGGCCAAGGCTGAGGAAGCCGAGGAAGCCGAAGAAGGCCTCCTGCACCTGGTGGGGTGGGAGAGGAGGGAGGGAGGAGAGGGGGGAGATTTGGGGGTGGAAAAGTCAGGCAGCTAATGGTTCACCTTGTCTCCTGTCAAAGACCTCACAAAGACCTAGAGCTCTTCTGTGGAGAGAGAGGAGGGGTGAAGTTGGAGCACCTCATGGAGAGGAAGGCTCTGGACTCAGGAAGCTGGTATATGTCACTGTGGACACAGCTGATCTCAGAGCCTGGCCACTTTGGGAAAAACTTCTGAGTGTGCAGCCACCTAAGCTCAAGGGGATGCCACCCTTTTGGCAGTATTTGTTAGGTCGGTCCCTAGGGTTCTGCTGTGAGCAAGAAGCCCAGAATCCAGGCCTCCGAGGTGCTCTGGTCTGGGTGGCAACTTCAGGAGAGAAAGAGGTCCAGGCCCTCCCTCCCTCGCCTGGACAACAGACAGCCACTCTGCGTTGTAGGCTGAGGCAGCTGGCCTGGGCGAGGGCAGTTGGGCTGACACAGCATAGTCTAGGTCCGTGGTTGGCAAACTGAGGCTCGCGAGCCACATGCGGCTCTTTGGCCCCTTGAGTGTGGCTCTTCCTAAGCCTTAGGAGTACCCTAATTAAGTTAATAACAATGTACCTACCTATATAGTTTAAGTTTAAAAAATTTGGCTCTCAAAAGAAATTTCAATCGTTGTACTGTTGATATTTGGCTCTGTTGACTAATGAGTTTGCCGACCACTGACCTAGATCAACAGAGGTGTAGAAGGTGAGGGGAATGTAAAATACGTAAGGAGAGGGAAATGATGCAAACCCATTGCCCCCAGAAAAGCAACTGTAGTGGCATGGATCCCCTGGACAATTAATTCCCTGTCTCCCCTACCATCGATGAGACCAAATCACAGTGGAATGTGGCTGCTTCTCACCAGCCGAGTCACCTCCTGCAGAGGGCTTCCTAACTGGTGTCTCTCTGCTGCTGCCATTGCCTCCATGGTCTATTCTCCACACAGAGCCTGAGCGATCCTGTAAAACCCAAGTCAGACGCGGCACTGCTCTGCTCAGAATCCTCTTCCTCAGATAAACAACAGCTGGTCCGTCTCCAGCTTCCTCCCTGACCTCATGTCCTATCATGTTCCACCTTGTTGACATCACCATAGCTACACTGACTTCCTGCTCAAACAGTACTCACCTCAGGACCTTCGCACTTGCTGTTCCTGCTATCTGGAATGCTCTTGCCCTTAATAGCCACAGGTTCACTCCCTCATGTTGTTCAGCTATTTGTTCAAATGTCACGCTATCTGAGAGGCCTTTTCTGATAACATCATATAAAACAGGAATCCACACCCCTCCCCATCTCTACCTCCTCACCTGCTTTATTTCTTTATATTTTTAAAAACTATTTGTTTATTATATCTCTCTCCCGACCAGAACACAGCTCTTTGAGAGCAGGGACTCTGCTTCATTTGCTGCTGTATCCCAGCACCTGAAACAGTGCTTGGCATTTATTAGTGCTTAATAAATACCTGTTGTGCAAATGAACAAACGAGTGAATGAACAAATGAATAAGTGGCTAGCAAGAGAATGAAGCTGCCTTATTCTCTCAAGCGGGCTAAACGAGTGCCCATGGGTGTAGGGTGTGGCTGCCAAGGGAAGGCTGATTTCCCCTCACTGTCAGGAAGGACCTGCCCTGCCCCCGGAGGTTCTGTGTCCCCAGCTGGCAGGGGCATTGCTGCAGTGGGCAGAGTCTGGGGTGAGAAACAAAAGTCCTTCTGATCCTGGGAGTCTGTGTGGTGTGTGGGTGGGTGTGAATGTGTGAGAGAAGGAAGGTAGAGGCCAAGGAGCCAAGTAGGAGAGCACACACCCCGGTCTGCAGGTGGCTCCCGCAGACCCACTAGAGGAGTGGCCTTGGTTCAGATGGTAAATAAGAACACCTTAATTTCTCGGTTTGCCCTCACAGTTCTCATGCTGAGGCTGCAAGGCAGGGACTGCTCTAGAACCTATGTTAGAACCCCATAGCTCAGAAAGTTGCTCAGTCCTCTTCATCAATCTCTATCCCTTTACATAAGAGGAGACTGCGGCCCCGGGTGGCAGTGTGGAAGGTCCGCCTCTACACACCTTCCCACCGCTCTCCACCCCCCTCTGCATTACTGCAGGCTCCGCAGTTTTGATGGTTCCGCAGCCCAGGGAGGAAGGTATTAGGATCAACACTGTATGGAAGAGAAAACTGAGTCTGGGAGAGGTTCAGAAACAGCCCAGCTGGGAGAGGCAGAGGCCAGCGCTCCGCACCCTCAGGTCCCCCCGCCCCCCCACCCCCCCAGGAGTAGGAGTGCTGTGGCGGCTGCGGGTACATTTCCTCAGTCACCTGCAGAGAGAGCGTGCTGTGGCACGTAGGCTCCACTGGGTGACTATTCTTAGATCGAGGGAGCTAAGGATGATGGATTTAGAACTTACGAGGTGGAAACATGTTGGCCTGTTTTATAAACAACCGCAATCCTCCCCACAGACTCCCTTTCTGAATTCTGAGTTCTCCATTAGTACTGCTGGCTTGCTGGGCTGTACTGGGAGAGGGACAGAAAGGCCACTAGCCCTTTCAAGGGCCTGCTATGACCTCCTGTGGTGCTAAGGACTTTTGCATGGCCCACCCCGTTTAAGAGCAGCCCTGGGTATTGATCACACTCAACGGAGGAAGAAACCGAGGCTGGGGAGGGCCAGAAATGAGCACTTCCTGGGCCGAGGATCTAGGGCTGTCCTGTGAGGCACAAGCCTGACGTGGAGTCTGGGGCTGCCAGCAGAGGTCTGGCCCTGGGGATGGAGCAGCAAGGGCACCGCATGGCACCTTCGGAGTTCATTCCCGTTAAGTGTTTGCAGATAGCAATCCCATCCTCTAAGATTTCCTCACTCCAGGTGACATTATCCTCCCTCTGAATTGCCCGCTGGCCTGTCCCCATGACCAGTCAGGGCCCCTCCTCTCAGTAGGTACCAGGCCATCATCATCCCTCTGTAAGGGTGATCCTCAGAGCTGACCGAGCCCATCCCGACACACGCCTTGTCCCAAAGGCTGCCTCTGCCATTTAGCCTGAGGTCACTTAGCTGCTTTGAAGTCCAAGCCCACTGACTCTCGCTGAACCCACAGCCACGGACACTCCTACACTGCTTCCCTGTGAGCTGCTGCACTATGTCTCCCATGGCCTGGCCCGTATGTGGTGTCTGGGACCCGGATGGAATGTTCAGTGGTCTCCATTAAATGTCATCTTATTAAGTGAACACAGAAACCTCTGAGGGGCACCAGCAGAGGGGTAGGGACAGAAGTGGCTCCAGGGCCAAGAGTGACTGGCCTGCTGCCATTGCTGGAGCCTGGTCACTGTCCTCCCCAGGCCTGTTGGGAATCGCCAGTGTGGAGAGGAGGCTGGGAGTGAGAGCAATAGTGTGGTAGGAATAAGCAGGTCTGTCCTGGAACCCAGCCGGGGGGTCCAGATGAATCCACATGCAGATGAGAAGAGTAGGGTTCGAGAGCTCACTGAGAAGCCACTGATGACACAAACCTGAAAAGGAATTCTCCCTGGGGTCTCCAGTCACTTAACCAACACCTACGGAGTGTCTACTCTGTGGTGATGCACCCAATTCAGTTCCATCGACTCGGTATCCTCCCCTCTAGCCACACCGATCTCTTTGCTCTCCCTCCAACTGGCCAGTCATGCTTCTGGCTTCGGCCTTTGTTCTGGCTGTTCCCTCTGCCTGGAACCCTCCTCCCCAGGTATCCACATGGCTCCCCCCCTCTCTCTCTCCATTTGGGTCTTAGTTCAATGTCATGTTCTCAGAGAGCCTTCTCTGATCACTCAAGCCCACCCTCCTCTCCCACCACACTGCTTTATTTTTCTTCCTAGCATGTTACCACCCCACCCCACCCCCCATCATATGCTTATTTGTCTGTCTCCCCACTAGAACGAACAGCTCCGTGAGAACAATTTCATTTTGTTCAACTGCTGTATCCTGGCACTTAGAACAGTTGGAGGTACATAAAAGGAGCTCAATACATGTTTGTTTTAGGGATGAACATGTGTCATTTGCCCCCAGAGGAGCTTAGTCCCATGAGAGGAAGCCAAGTTACGGAGCAGGGCGGGCTGTCCACAGGGGTCACCAATCGAACGGAACTGTGTGTGGAGGGGTAGTTGGGGCAGCCCGTGTTGAAGGGACTTGAAGTTCATAGAGAACCTGCAGCCCCAGCTGGGGGAAGGCAGACATTCGAGCTAAAGACTGGAGAGATTCCACTCCAGCTCTGGGACCAACGCTGTCATGGTAGGCCTGGCCAGGAGGAGTGTGGGAACACTAGCTCAGCACGTGGTCTTGGGTGAGTCACCACCTCTCCCAGGGCCTCCCTTTCTGCACCTAGAAGCTGAAGGCACCAGCTTTGCTGATCTCCAGGGGCCTTTCCAGCTCTGATGGTTCATGTTTCAGGACAACGGAGAGTACTTTCCAACACACTCGGGCTGCCATTCCATAGCCCACCTGAACCTGCTGGGCTGCAGCCTTGCTGAGCTCAAGGTGGCTCACAGAGACAATGCCCTGTTCCCAGACACTGGAGTTTCAGACTTTCCAAAGCCCCACAACAAACCCGAGGTGGGAAGATCAGGAAGCGAGATGTCTAGAAGAGAGGCGCTCACCTAAGAGCTGTACCGTGGTAAGTGATGGGGTGGTGACCCATATCAAGGCATTGTGACTCCAAGCCCTGTGCTCCTCACCTCACTGGGATCATATCCTAGGAGGAACCACAGACCCAAAGAGCCTTCCTTCAGTGGAGAGACCATCAGAGTTGGAGTCACAGGCTGGGCCCACACCCCAACTCTCACTCTTCCTGCGAGTGCTTTCAGGCTAGACCCCTGGTGTGAGTCTCAGTGTCTTCATCCACAATGTGGGCTATTGCACCTGAAAACCCCAGTGCTATGTGCGAGTGAATGGAAACCTTTTGCATATTAGAAACTACATATTAATTAGCAGGAATCCCATACATTGTGCCCACAGGTCAGGAGGAACCTACTCCATCTGTCTTTCAAGAAACCCACATCCCTGGGAAGTACAAGTCCTGAGCCACAGGCAGCTGGTTAGGGGACCCAAACGGGCAAGTCACTTCACTGTGCAAGCTGAGCTACACACGCCAGACTGGGCCTGGCCTGGCTCCAGTGCTATGGAGACCAAATGGCACCAAAGCTTTATTCCAAATACTCATCCCGTTAATAAATATCCTTCTAATATCAATTCCAGATAAAGTACTATTTAGGTTCCTCGTGTGTACAAGGAAAGAGGAGGATGGAGGAGCAAGGATGAATAAGACAGTGCCCATTTTTAAGGAATTACCAATCTCTTCATAGCTAACATTTCTTAAGCACTTACTACCTACCAGGAACTGTCCTGCATTACTTCCATATCTCATCTCACACCCATAACACCCCAACAGCATAGGAATGTTCAGGATCTCTATTGCACCCCTGAAGAACTTGAGGCTCAGGCCCACCTAAAAACAAAATGGTGGCACCAGGACTCGAACCAAGGTCTGTCTGTCTCCAGATCCCAAGTTCTTAACCACTATGTTCTATGACCTCTGTGTCGCTGCTGGCCTTAGGCAAGCATTTTCTTCTTGGGTCTCCATTCCACTATGAAATGTAGGGGTTCAATGATTCCAGTGGGTATGAGATGTTACAAACAACTGTGAGCCAAAACAGAAAGCAAGAAATGCCCACCTCAAGTGGGTGCCGAGTGGGAGGAGTGGTGGTTAGTTCCCACACCTCAGGAGGGGTTAGGCATGGACAGCATCTGGGTGGCAGAAGGCCAAGGGCTGGTTTTAGCCACACGTGGCTCAAACATGCAAGTTTCAGAGGAACATGGCTGACACCCGCCCACCTCTACCGATGTCTTTTCTCCCACCAAACGCACTGCCCCCCATCTACACACTCACCTACCTCCCCAGATGGGCCTTTCCTCATCCTGCTCCCCCTACCCTTCTTCATCCTTTCTTCCTCTTCTCCTCCAGGAAGTTTTTCTGACCTTGTGGTTCTCTCAAACAGACAGAACAGCTTTAAGAGCCACTTAAACACCATTTCATCAAGAAGCCGTCATATCAATAGGAAGCATTTTCCTTTAAGATCCTGGTCCTGGGTGCATAGCTCCCTGTCTTTACAATTTGCTCTGTCTCTAATGGAGAAGGAGCAGTGGCCCTTCTCCATCTGAATTTTTCACAGCAGCAGATGCCAGTAAGGTTGCCTGGAGAGCCTGGAATTGCCATGTTGCCATGGTAACGGCAGACCAAGGTTTGGATGCTTTATCCCTGATGAGCTGCCCTGGCAGTGCCATGCCAGGCTGCTGGTGGAATCTTCCCTGGTGAACCAAAAAAAAATCCATAATGGACAAGAAACTGCTCCATGGTGCCGAGGTTTAGCTCCTGCAAACACACTTGTAGGCCACTCACTCAGCCCCTTGGCTGATAAGGAGGCCAGGCCTGGCTCTCTGCACTGTGGCTCACTCGGGGGGTAACATGGTTTTAAATGGCTCGCCAACAAAGCAGGCCCTCCCCCACTCCAGCCCCCAAATTACCACTTCTCTTGTTTGATGCCGCCAACCAGGGATCTGCCCGCGTGGACCCTGGCAATTAGCACAGCACCCGCATTTGTTGGGGAATTAAGAGCCGCTGATTAGCTTAATTCCACGCCATTTACAGGCAGTGAGTGTCAGCCTGAGACTGGCTTTTCCAAACGGTGGCCCTGAGGGTGGCACGATCATGGCCTGACTTTGAAATGGAGGCAAGGGCCTGGTGAGGCAGAATGAGCCGAGAGAGATGGCAGGACTCACCCCTGGACCTGGCTATGTATCAGCCTTTGCCTCCCCTCATCCTGCCCACCTAAGGCAACTGAAGACCAGAAGAAGGTGTGTCCACATTGAATCATGCCTATTTCCAAGCCTAAATCCCTGATGACAGTCTCCCTGATGACACCCACTGGGAATGCCCAGCCATAGGACTAGTGAGCCCTAAACTGGGACTTTGGGGGGCTGGAGTCCTGAGTCAATCTCTAAATGGCTGGGCAGGACCCTGACACTCTGCTGGGACTCTCTCACCATCCCACCACTTACTACAAAAAGGCCTGAACCTTTTATTTGTCCCCCAAGTTGCTGTCTGGCTGGAACCCTTTGGAATTTGAGTGCCCCATAATAATTTCCTTAGGATTCCTGCTGTCAGACCCCCCTCCCCCGTTGGAGGGCCCCAAATGGGTCCTCCAGAATATTGACATCCAGGATTATACAGGCCCTTGTACCTTGGATGGTTGATCCCCATCTGGACAAAGCAGGCGTCGACTCTGTAGCTAGTATGGTTCCCTGGGTTTCTACCCTCTCCTGCCAGTTTGCTTGTATGCAGCACACATGACCATGTGGAGCTGGCTCACTAATATGTGCCCACAGATATGAGGGAACTTCCCGATCCCCCCATGGAAATTCAGAGACACTGAGGCCTGGCTGGAAGGCCCGGATGACTGAGCTTCCCTAGTGCAAACCCTAGCTTGCTTGAAAATGGGCTGAACCTGGTCTTCCCAGCCACTCGTAAAACATTCATTGAGTTTTACTTGGTAGCTGATACCGGGATATAGAGTGAGCCATTCGTGGCATCTGACATCAAGAAATATACAAGCTAGGTGATTAGGAGAGACTTCCCAGCGGAAAAAAAGTTATGGACGAGGGGAGGAAGGGCATTCCAAATAGGAAGAACAGTGGGAACAAAGGCCTTGCTGGGGAGGAGACGGAGCTTGCAGAGCTAATGGTGGCAGTTCAGTCTGGTAGAAGCAGAGGAAGTGCAAAAAGTAATAGAAGGAAGTACGTCTGGGACGATAGGTACAGGGCATATCATTGCAGATGGCTCAGGAAATACATCCTCAAAATGCCTGACTGAAGATTTTGGACTTTACTCAGCAGCCACTGGAAGCCACTAGACTTTTAGGAAAGGGAGATGCAGTCAAAGCTGTGCTTCAGAAGCAAAATCCGGGCAATAACAGTCATCATCCTTGCCGTGCTGTTGTCACCATAGATAACGTCAGGGGCTCCCAGACTCTGCCAGGTGCTTTTCTGAACTTGAGACTGACTCTGAAGGAGGGGCTCTGGGAAGATCTGTTTGGAGGCAGAGGCAGAGTCCAGGAGGAAGAGGATGAGCAGAGCCTGCGCTGTCTCAGATGGGATGCAGAAGAGAAATGTTTAGAGAGAAAGCAAGGAGGCGGGAACAAGGTGACTCGGCATCTGTGAAGCTATGGGTACAGAGGGCTGAGAGGAGTGCAATGGCCTTGGCCAGGAGGTCAGGATGGAAATCACATGCAGGACTAGGATGGGCAAGTCTTTGATCCATAGGCCGGATACATGAATCTACAATCCAATCCCAAGGACACAGCCAAAATATTCTCTTGTTACCTTGACTTCAGGAGAACATTTGGGGAGGAACAGACAATAGAAGAAGGGCAGCAATCCCAGGAAGACTGACTCTTTCACACTCCACGCTGGTCTTATGAATCAAGCACCTGCCGGCTAGAGTGAGAGGGAAAGACCTGGAGAGCAGGTAACCTCTCCTAGCTTTGACACTTGCACCTTCTTGATGGAGGTCTTTCTGTCGTCATATGCATCACACAGGGGCCACCAGATAGGAAGGGAGCTCTGGTTTTAACCTGCCTCATTGCTGCTCTATGCTGCAGGTACCACTGGTACCCACCCCTGGGGACGAGGGCCTTCCTTCAGGTGGAAGGCAAGAGCTGCCTCCTCCGAGACAGATCTCATTCCCCATGAGCCACATGAACCCTCTGCTCTAGTCAGGAGCGCTTCCTGACTCCACAGTCTCCTCCTCCCCCCGGCCAGGAAGCTGCTGGTCCACTTCTCGTGGGCCAGTCCAAATCCTAGGCTAGCCTTCAAGACTGAGCTCCAGTCCTCATTCCTCTGAAAACTCTACGACAATCACTCCTTCACTGAACAACAGCACTTAAAGTGGAAGTTTCAGGGCAGGAAGGGAACTTCGAGATCCCTGGGCCGACCCTCAGCTCGAAACTGGGCCTGGAGAAGGGAAGAACTGGCCCAAGACAGAGGAAGGGCTATGGCTGGAACCCAAGTCCACAGATTCCCTGGACAGCCTCCTGTGAACTCATAGCTCGGCTTTGTTTCGCCTCTCCATGTCACAGACAATGAGACTGTCTGGGGGATGATGCCTTCTGCATCTCTGTGCCCTGTGCCTAGCACAGAGCCCTGGACTACAGGTAGCTCAGAGAATAAAATCCTCAATAGCCAAAGGCTCGGAAAGACAACAGGTCCTGAGGAAAAGCAAGACACAGGTGAAGGCGCCTAAGAAAAACCACAGCTTCCAGCAATTCTGCACTGTTCTGGGGTGCAAGCCAAGCCCGGCCACTGGACTGGGGGTGGGGATAGAGATGATGCATTCAAAGGGATTTTACATCCAAAAGAGATTTGCACATCCAATGCCAATGTTCTAGCCCAGAGCTTCCTGGGAGAGCAGCTTGGAGCGGCTGGCAGAGGGGTCATGCTGAGGTCAGCCGCCAGCCGAGGAACATTGGTGATGGTGGCAGCAGCAGCTGAGGGAAGATTTTTCTTTTCAAGTTAAATCTTCAGATTTTAAGAGCAAAGAGAACTCTTCATAATCACCCAATCCAATTCCCGATTTTTTCAAGTAGGGAATTCGAGGTCTTGGGTAAGGAAAGAAACTTGATCGGGTCATACAGGATGTCAGGGTCACAGCCAGGACACAGTTCTGGGTCTCTCTGCAGGACCACTTGTCTCAGCTGGGTCGCACCTGGGTGTGGTCCCACCTTCTGGGTCATCCATTTCTACAGTTTTTAAAATGACTACTCCAATTACTGACAGGCTGGCGATTCAAGTTTAAAGAAAAGTATTGGGTTTGACTCAGGCTCCCTGTAAAGGTGCCACTTGCTGAGATCATACAGCTAGAAAAGGGGGAGCCAAAACTCAAGCCCAGGTTCATCTGGTTCCAAAGTCCTCCCTTTCTGCACCGGCTCGGGCAGCCAGGCAGGCTGCCCCTTCACTCAGAACAGAGGAAGAAGGACAGGACAGACAGACCTCCTGAGCCGTCAGAGAAAGGATTTCATTACAGAGGAGTCCTGGGTGAGCGCCCGCCTTGGCCCCAGGTCCTGTGCTGGGTGCAGGAGAGAGAGGAAGTGAGGTCCAGGCGTGTAGATTCCAAATGAGCAGTGATCAAGGTTGGAGGGGAAACAAACCCAGTCCTTTCAATTCTGAAGTGAGAGCGAGGTGGAGGAGCAGGAAAGGGATGGGTGATGGAACTCGCTGGCAGGGCCCTGCCTGAAGACGCTGTGGCCCCAGCACAGTCCTCTTTGCACTCACAGAGCACAGCAGAGTGCCCAGCACATCAAGGCACTGAGTGTAGAGCTGAGAGTCAATGCACGGAGACAGAAGTCTCCCATCCCCAAGGGAAGAGAGATGCAGCTCTGGTGCCTGCAGAGAGAGGACCTGCCCCCCAGTGGGCCCTGTGCCCCCTCCATCTGGACAAGGAGCAGGAGGCAGCTGGCAGGTCCAGAAATGCTGACACAGGGGGACAGAGCTTCCAGTCCGACTTCTCCATGGCAACAAACTGACAGAAAACTGCACAGGGGACTGAGAATCCAGTTTTTAAATAACGACACAAAACACTCTCAGTCTAAAATTACACATGCAAAGCAATAGCTCCTGCCTCTTAGCCCCTAGGAGGGGAGACACAATCACTAGAAAGGTGCCTCCTTCCCTCCCGCCATTCCCCTGCCGAGGGCCGGCGTGCCCCTCCTGCTGTCTATTCTTCTGAGAGCTGCCAGGCAGACTTGCTGTGCAGGATGCACTTCAGGGCATTGCATCAAATCTGACAAGTGAGGATAGAGGCTCCACCAGGCTTGGGGCTGGCCAGGTCCCACAGCAAACAGGCTTTGGCAGCTGGCTTCCTGTCGCACCACGGCAGCGATGGCCAAGAAGAGCAGGGGAGAGACCCTTTTCCTCCGCTGTCTCCTGATGGTCAAATCCTGCTTCATCCTTCAGGGCTCAGCTGTATTTGCCTTCCTGTCCCTGAGATGATGACTTAATGGCACACACCTTCCACTGTAAACCCAAAGCCCTCTGTTTACAATTCAAATATAAAACTTTTCATTATACTTCTGCTTACAGAAGTAGACAGACGGTCTACTTTGCATTTTACTTTTGCTTACTTATTCTGCCCCCAGTAGAGAACCTGCTCTGTGATAAAGCCTCAATAAATGTTTTCTGAATTGAATCAACAGCATCAGAAAACATTTTAATTTGAGTAGCTAGAGACCAACCCTCCTTCAGTTGACACGAGTCCACCCAGACTATGGTTCCCTCTGAAGCCTTGGTGCTTGGGGAGCGGGAGCAGGAAAGCAGGGTCACCCCCCTCCTGTGCTGCTATCCTTCCCGCTGG
This sequence comes from Myotis brandtii, assembly GCF_000412655.1. NCBI lineage: Eukaryota > Metazoa > Chordata > Mammalia > Chiroptera > Vespertilionidae > Myotis > Myotis brandtii. The sequence goes on from NW_005371138.1 coordinate 2,437,299, forward strand.
ATCCCCCACCAGCCATCTGCCAACTCCACCGTGTGCTCTCTCACAGTTTTACAGACTTCGCCATATTCCAAAGGGCACCCCAAACAAGCTGGACTAAGGATCCTGGGTTCAACTGTAGCTGCATCACCTCCCATCTGTGTGAACTCAGGCAAGTCACCGAATCTCTCTGAACCTTGTCTGCAAAATGGAGACACTCCCTCCCCACGTCTATATCCTGCCCACTGCACCAGGTTGGTGAGGAACGGAGGTGATGAATCGTGAAGATGTTCTGAAAGCTGGAAGGTAGTCTCTGTGCAAAGGGAAGGTGAGTGCTGTTTCCGGGACCTATGAGACGTAGCTGGGCCTAAACTCATGAGAGACACACGGGGAGGTAGCGGCCGAGGGTCCGGGTCTTCTAATCCCTGGTCCACAGCTCTCCTCCCAACCTTATGTTGCTTTAGAGATCCCATCTAGGCATCCTTCAACTTTGGCAAAAGCAACCCCATGTTCCATTAAAATGAGAAGCATTTTGGATCACCTGCGGAGTATAAATCTCTAAAATGGAATGCAGTCCAGCTCTCTGCTTCCAGGCAGAGTGCCACCTGGAACACTCGAGGCAGGGAGTTAACTCTTCCTCCCCCACCAAGCCTTTCCTTCCAGCCCTGTCACTGCAAACTAACCCAGCCAGAAAGGTCATCCTGGTGGCTGAACCTCTGGCTGTGGCAGAGCTCAGGTCTTCTCATCGAACCTCAGAAACAAAAGTAATAAGTGCAACTGCGAATATTAGAGCAGCAGATCGGGAATGACTTGGACAGGACACAGAGGAAAAGGGTACGGCCTGTGCAGACTTCAACGGAAAACCACTACGGTCTAGGACTTGCCTTAGGAGGTGGGGACACTGATTCCTTGGGGTGTGAGGTCAGCAGAACAGACCTCAGAGAGACAACAGGAACGCACAGGCCCACTGCTCAGATTCTCACGGCAGAGAGGTCACTGAGTGGAGTCTCTCTGACCTCAGCAACGACTTGGAAAAGGAGGGAGGACAGGAGAGAGGGAAGGAAACCTCCTTGTCGAGAACCCTGACCCTTTCATGGTGTGATGGCTAATTCTGTGTCACCCTGGCTGGTCACCAGTTGTTTGGGCAAACATTCATCTAGTTGGCATAAAGGTGTTTTTTTCAGATGTGATTAACACATACAATAATTTTTGATGGGCCTCATCCAATCAGTCGAAGGCCCTTAAGGGCAAAGACTGAGGATTCCTGAAGAAGGAATTCTGCCTCAAGGCTGCTACATAGAAACCTTGCAACATCAACTCAGCTCTTGCCTGAATCTCCAGCTCTAAGGATTCTGGACCTCCCAGCCTCCATAATCATGTGAGATAATTCTTTAAGATAAATAAATAGGTAGATCCTCTGTGTTGTTTCCTTGGAGAACCCTAATCTGTGGGGAGCTGGGTGCTTTCATCTGAGAGATAGGTTTGCTGTTCTGATGTTGTTTACAGATGAGGAAGCCGAGGCTTGGAGAGTTAGGTCTCATGGTAAGGGAGCCCTCAGAGTCCTTGCTTTATCAGTATCCCCACTGTGGATGAGGAAGCAGGACCTCTCTGAAGAACACTGGGACTAGAGTTCCTGACCGGAGCAGAACTGCTGACCCCTCTGAGCTCTCCTTCTCATGGAGATGCGGTTAATGCCAGCAAGAAGCAGGGGTCTGCATCGGTTTGTTCATTCAAGCATCACAACCTGCATCTGTCAAATGCTCTTTAGGCTCCATCCCTTCCCGGAGATCAGGATCTGGAAGGAGGATCGATCGGGTCTGCACAAGGACCTCAGGGTCTCATCACGTCAAAACCCACGCCTGAGTGTCAGGAGAAGACGAGGGTATTGTTAGTCCCTGAGGGGTCTTCCTCCTGAAGGCAAATCCAGGCTGAGACCCTTTTCATTTGACTCCTGCCGGGAAGTGGGAAGCTTATGCTCTGCTCAGACCGTGAGCACTGGAGGGGCTGCCTTCTCTGGGGCGGTGACTGAGCAGGCTGCCTTCACTCTGCCTCCTCACCTGCCCTTTTCCAGCCCCAGAGTCTCTCACTGCCACTGTCTCCTGGGGAAGGGAGCATTCCTCCCCTGAAGAGCTTTCGCCCAGGGATGGATGAAGCCTCTCTCCTCGGTCCCCATTAGTGCAGCTGAGACAGGTCGCATTTGCAGGAGGAAGTCTACTAAATGCGAGGGGGCACTGGAAAGGAAATCATCGCAGCAATCCAAATACATCCCCAGGCGCAGGGCTGCCAACACGAGGGTTCTGACTCTTTAATAACCCCCTTCTCTCGCTCCAGAGGGCTGGGACATACATCTGCAGCAGCCTTTGCTCAGTTCCCTGTCATCTGAACTTGCAGCAGCTTCAGCCTCAAAGGCCTGGCTCCCAGAGCAGTGCTGCCCAACATGTTCAGGCACACATGAAAAATGATAATGGTTGACACACTGGGTAAACAGAGAGTGAACAGACCATCCCTGCAATGGAGCCGGCTAGCCCAAACCGGAGCTTGGAAAGATGAAGTACCTTGTCCGAGGTCCCACAGCGAAAGGCAGAGTGGGACCTGGCTCTCGATCTTTTTCTGCTCTGCCTCTGAGACAAGGACCACAAGATGTGCCTCCCCAAGTGTCCAGTGCCTCACTCGTGGCCGTGCTCAGGAAATGCCAGAGGAAAAAGGACAGCAACCTAGAGAGCCTTTCCTACATGCTCGCAGGCCCTCCAGCTTGTATCAGCATCTTTGGCCAGAGACCTCCCAAGCTGCAGGCCAGCACAGAGCCCTCACACCAGAGAAGGTGCTGGCAAAACTGTAAGATGGCAAAGCACGGCCCGCTTCTCCTTTAAGCGCTATTTCTCTTGCTTAGTAGGTATCCCTGCCCCGACCCTGGGCTCCAAGGCCCCCTCTTCATTCCCAGCCCTCCAGCCCCTCATCTCTCCTTCCCCCAAATGTCCTGTCCATCTCTCAGCCAACAGTTGTCTCAGCCTAGTTCCCACTAGATTGTAATACCTGGTAAAGCTAAGCATGGTCTTCCCATAGCCATTTATGTGTTAAACCAAAGGAGAGACACCTCAAAATTTCTAGTTGGTCAGGAGGCCACAGGAAGAAAAGAATGGGCCTCAAAGTCAGACAACTCCAGGTTCCCAGCCCTAGTTCTGTTACTTTGTTTGAATGACCTTGGGTAAATCCCTTAGTGCCCTTCTGCGGAAAACGACAATAAAACCACCTCACAGGTGAATATACAAAGTCTTACAGCCTCGCACTCTGCGGCGGGTTGAACAGTGGCCCTCCAAAAGATACGTCCAGGTCTTCACCCCTAGAACCTACAAATGTGACCTTATTTGGAAAGGGAGTCTTTACAGATATGATGAAGTTAAAGATTTTGAAACGAGAAGACTGTCCTGGGTTACCTGTGTAGGCCCTAAGTATCATCACAAATGTCCTCATAAAAGAAAGGCAGAGGGGTGTCGACACACACAGGAGGAAGCAATGTGACCACAGAGGCAGAGCTTGGAGTGATGTGGCCACAAGTCAAGGAGTGCCAGCAGCCACCAGCAGCTGGAGAAAGCGATGCATTCTCCCCCAGAGCTGTTATAGACGTAACTAAGTCAGGGACCAGGATGCTCATCCTGGATTATCCACGAAGGCCCAAGTCCAATCACAAGCGTCCCTGTAAGAGAAAGACAAGGAGAAACAGACACACCAAGGAGGGAGCGATGCAAAGACAGAGGCAGCCACGGAACACCTGGAGCCACCAGAAGACAGAAGAGGCCAGGAAGGGTCCTCCCCGGGCGTCCCCAGAGGGCGTGTGGCCCTGCTGACACTCGATGTCTGTCTTCTGGCCTCTACAACTGAGAGTAAATTTCTGCTAAGCCACTCGACTGTGGTCCTTCATTACTGCATCCCTGGGATACTAATATCCACTATCTCCCTAATTGATTACATATCGTCCCTTAGCACCAGCTTTATGCTAGAGCCATACAAACCTCGTGTATAAGAATGTAAACTTTGGGGGAGTAGGACTTTGTCTGTCTGGGTCACTATTATAACCCTAAAAACTAGCATGGTGTCAGATACATGGCAGATGCTCAGTGCATTTTTTTTAATAAATGAATGAACTGTAGTTCACAGAGGGCAGCAGCCGTATGTGATTTACTTCTACATCCTCAGCACCCAAAGTACAGGGCACATGACTCTCTACCCATGTGGAACCTCCTCCTCCTCCCATCTATTCCAGCACTGAAGGGGCACCTCTCTGAAAATAAAAAAAAAGGAGGGGGGGGTAAATCTTATCATCCTGGAGCCCAGGGATAAGCTTGAGGGTCCAAAGGGTCCATAAGCCTTGTCTCCAAACTCCCTCTAAACAGGAGCCCTGGAGAGTCCCGGGGATGATATTGTTTAATTAAACAGAGACTCAAGTCACCCGCGTCTGGCTCAGGCTGGGCCTCTGGGACCTGAGCAGCAACATTTCATCATTAGGAGAAAAGGAGATGACAAACTCTTTCCTGAAAGAACCCAGCAGGCAGTCAGAACTACTGAATGTGGGTAAATAAAACCATTATTTTCAAATACATATCCCAGGCAGTGCTGCCTGCGCTCCTGGTATCACAGGCGATACTAAATTTAGAACTGGCGGTTTGAGTCATATGCTGATTCCTGAAGAGAAAAACTAAATTCAAGGGGGAAAAATGAGGTGACATGTAAAAATAAAAATGAGACCTTGGTCCCTCGGAGCAAGCTGTCAGGAAAGGTTAGGGACACGTTTCCTGCACAGAATGTTGCCTGTGGAGGGATTCCAGCGGGGTGGGGCCTGTTTGCGCAACCCCTGGACTGCCTCCCGGTGTGGAGCTGCAGAGGCCGGAGGGGAATCTGCATGCTGAGCAAGAATGCGGGGACACTGTTTCCAAGGACCGTCACGGTCTCAACCCTGCCATGCGGTCCTGTCCCCCTCACACAGCTGAGGAACAGAGCGCCCAAGTCCTACAGGCAGCAAGCAGGAGAGCAGGAATTTCTTTTTATAAACTTTAAAAATAAATTTATTGGGATGACAATGGTTAGTAAAATTATAAAGGTTTCAGGTGTACGATTCTATAATACAGCAACTGTATATTGCATTGTGTGCCCACCACCCAAAATTCAATCTCCTTCCATCACCATGTATTTGACCCCCTTTACCCTTTACTACCCTCCCCACCCCTTTCCCTCCGGTAACCACCATTCCATTGTCTGTGTCTATGGGTTTTTGTTTGTTGTTTCTTTTTTTTGTTTGTTCATGTGTTGCTTTCAGTTTTATATTCCACATATGAGTGAAATGATATGGTTTTTAACTTTTCTGTCTGACTTATTTTAATTTTCGGAATCGATTTACAGAAAGGTTGAAAAGATCCCAAATACCCCTCCCTCAGTTTCCCCTACTGTTAACCCATGCCTATGGTATATTTGTCACAACACAGGAACCACCTACCATTAGTACATTACTACTAACTAAACGCCACACTCTCTTTAGATCTTGTTTTCCCTAATGTCCCTTCTCTGCTCCAGAACACCACAGTGCAGTGAGTTGTCCCATCTCCTTAGGCTCCTCTGCTCTATTCCACTTCCTCCAACTTTCCTTGTTTTTGAGGACCATGACAGTTTTGAGGATTACTGTCAGGTATTTTGTAGAATGACCCTCCCCCATTTGGGTTTTTCTGATGTTTTACTCATGGTTTCAATGGGGTTATGGGTTTGGGGGAGAATGACCACAGAGGTGAAGTGCCCTCATCACATCAAATCCAAGCTACATACTATCAACACAATATATTGTTGATGATGTTAAATGTGACCACGTGACCATGTGACCAAGATCAAGTTCACCAGGTTTCTTCACTGTAAAGTTTTTCTCTCTTCCACACCCCCTTCCCTGCCCCCTACTCTTTGGAAGCAAGTCACTAAGCAAAGCCCACACTCAGGGGGTGGGAAGTTAAGTTCCAGCTCCTTAATGGGGGTTGGGGGAGTCTACATAACTTATTTGGAACCCTTCTGTATGGAGAGCAGAAATTTAAATCCTGGTCTATCTGATCACACCATCTATGCCCTCATTTTCTCCCTATTGCATCCTGTTGTGAGTTTTTTCCTTGACAGCATTTCTCACAATTTGCAATCATATATTTATCAATATTTTATGCATTTATCATTTTTTTACATTACCCTTATTCTCCAGTATGTCTCTACAAGGCATTCCTTGCTTAGAAGAATCAGGTGAGCAGCCCAGGATCACATAGCTAGAAAGTGATGGAGATGGGATTTGAACCCAACTAGTTTCAACAGACTATGTCCTTCTATACCTTGTTGCTTCTCATTCAAATATTGAGTAGACAACTGGGTTTTAAAATGCTGAAGATTTCTTCTAATCTTAAGGTTTTATAATTCTGAATTGGGGTGTGGAGGACAGAAAGGTCAGATGTCCCTCTTCTTGAAGGCTCCCTGCACTGCCAAGGCATTTAGGTAAATCCAAGTCTATGATTCAACATTCAGGTGTCCATCCTATCAGAATAGGTATCCATTCTGATATGAGGTACCCATTCTAATCTTTGAAATTAGAACCAGAGGCAATACCAGGTAATGCTGGTAGGGGCCTACCTCAGGGCCCATGGACCTCCAGCTCCCATGGGCTGGGGAGAAGACCGTCAGCCAACAGAGAACATATAGCAAGCACCAAACACAGCAGGAGCTACTGGAAGCATTTTTCCCCCATAGTGTAGTCACCACATCCCAGGAGAGAAATTCTGAAGAGGAAGGAAGATGAAGTGGAGGAAGGATTAGAGACAGGTAAGAGGGTTCTTGGGGCTGTAGCCTCTATTCAAACCCCAGCCTAATGTTCTGTGGTGAGAGCAGACTTGCAATCACTCTGAAGCCAGAGCACAATCTCATGCTGGCCTTGGGAGTCCTCAGAAGGCCCTTGGCATCACCTTCTCTTTTCAGTCACCTCCCTCCTGTCACTGAATCTTGCCCTCTATGGAAAATGGATTTGGGAAATTGTCCTCAGGTCTAAGTAAGTATCACGAGCACCCACATATAAAAGGTATTATGGCAGAGGCAAGGGATGAGTGACAGGTTTTCTGTAACACTGGTCAGAGACCCCCAGATACTGACCCAGTTTCTTCCCCACTGGACAAAATGCAGACTTGCTGATCCTGAGTTTATGATGTTGTAAACATTATTTTAAAAGAAAACATAGAAATAGCTGTAACTTCAAGAATGAGCCAAACCTTGAGTACAAAAGACCTGTGATGCAACAAGAAGTGGCTGTTTCCTGGAAGCGGTAGGACTGACTCCACATGGACAGTGTCACCAGCAGCTGCATGCTCCATACAGAACCAGGGCCAGAGGCAGCAAGGCAGAGAGACCCTGTGTCTACCCCTGTCCTGCCTGGCCTCCGCTCCCAGTATGCACCATACCTTAGGTCAGGAATGCAATATAAACTTATAAATGGGGTGGGAGTGTGTGTGTGTGTGTGTGTGTGTGTGTGTTTTCCCACCAATCCACAGACTCTCACTGCATTTCCTCCACTCTCCTTAAAGAATTTCTTATTTAGCCCGGCGGGTGTGGCTCAGTGGTTGAGCATCGACCCATGCACCAAGAGGACACTGGTTCAATTCCCGGTTGGGGTACGTGCCTGGGTTGTGGTCCAATCCCCGGTGGGGAATGTTCAGGAGGCAAATGATGGATTCATCTATGTTTCTATCTCTCTCTTCCTCTCTAACATCAATAAAAACAAAATTAAAAAATAAAAGAATTTCTCATTTAGCTGATCCCATTGCATGCACTTGTAAGTTGGGACTCATTTGTACAAGCTGCACGAGCTGTCCTATATTTATCAGCAGCTGGAGCCACTTCCTGAGAAGGACCCTTGGAATACTGAGCAGAGCCGGCTGACCAGCCTGCCATGTGAATCTAGTCGGAGTCTGCTGGGCTCCACTCCACACAGCGCTCGGCTGTCGCCTGCTCACTTTGAGTGGAGGATCCAGCACTTTTTTTAGGCCCTTATAAATAATACATTTTGTCATCTTGATTCTTAGTTTAAGCAATTTTTTTCTCTTTGGGAAAACCACTTTCACTCTATGAGACAGTTGTTCATAAATCAAGAGGAGCTGCAAGTGACCGAAGCCTGAATCCCTGACTTCAGAAGGAGTGGGCAGCCACCAAACCTGATGATTCAAGGAGGAAGCTGGCCTCGTTCAGGAAGAGAATCTTATTTCAACCACGAAAAAAACATTTATGTGTTTGATTCCTTGACCTCTGACCCAGGAAGTCCTACTATCAGAACTTTAAATACCACGTTCAGCCCCTGCCTCCCTGAGTCCCACAGGCTGGCTATGCTCGGTAGCATGCTGAGGGTCCCTTCTATCTGTAAAGTGAGACAAGGCTTTCTGTCATGCAGACTTGTCCAAGCACCTGGCAAAAAGTCACAGCTTAGTGATGAGCTCCCCTTGAACGCTCCTTGATACCTTGCAGCTCCCAAGAAGACGCATTTGTACCTTGAAGAAGTGTCATTTTTTCCCCTCTCTTCACTGACCAGGAACACTGAAAAAGGATGCTTTAATTAATATGGCATAAAGAAGCCCAGCTACACAATGGACCAGGCCTTGAATCCTGGGTCTGCTACTTGTTACAGGATCTTGTTCTTTTACCTCTCTGGACTTTAGTGTCCTGATTTAAAAAAAAAAAAATGGGGAGAAAATTAATTTCAAAGTGTCTCTCAAACTTTCACGTGCATATGAATTGCTGAAGTCAGATTGTGATTCGGCAGGTCTCAGGTAGGGCCTGAGGTTCTTCATTTCTAATTAGCACTGGCCAAGGTCAAGGCCACTGGTTTGTGGAGCACTTTTTGAGTAGAAAGGACATGCATGGTGAAGGGCTCTGTCAGCTTACGGTCTGACTCATTCACCACTGTTGTCCTACCTTAAACACAAAGGTCATCCTACAATTCCACTTAAACCATGTATTAATCCTTGATTCTTTACAGTTAAGTAAAATAGTGATTAGTTATCTAGTAAAATAACAAGGACTAGGGAAAACCACTTGTCACCAATCCTCTCGCCCCGACAAAGCACAACAGCTCTATCAGCAGGCAATGTCAGAGGCAAACATACAAGTCTCCAATAAACCTTAAAACCACTTCAGATATCCCTGGCCAGTGTGGCTCAATTGGTTGAGCATCATCCCATGCACTGAAAGGTCGCCAGTTAGATTCCCAATCAGGGTGTATATCCAGGTTGTAGGTTCGATCCCCAGTCGGGGAGGTGGGGGGGTTACTGTTTTAAACCCAGATGTTTAGGACTAAACCTAAGTACTGACTTGAGTGAAAGCTGGTTTTGGTAGGGTGAGGAAGGAAGGAAAAAGCCGAGAATGCTGACTCTCGGAGACTGATTTGAAGAAGGAGGAGGGGAGGAAACTGGAGAGGATTTGATGGAATGAAAGAAAGAAACCAGTGATAAGGACTGTGAGGGGGGCTTCCCTCCTGAAACAATGATGCTCATGTTCAAGACGTAGCACCAGTGTCACCTCCTTGATGACACCTTCCCTGACAGCTGGCTCCTACTCTTGTTGCCAAAGCATTGGTACCCACCCCTCTCCCCACCCGGAGCCGGAGCTCATCACAGCGGATTGAACACTCATTTCCGTATTGATCTCCAACCCCTTGGGGTCAGAGACCATATCTTATTCATCTCTATATTCTCAGCCTGGCACAGTGCCCTGGCACGTATTAGGCACTCAGTGAATGATGCTGACTGAATGCATGCATGAGGTGGAGGGTATTGAAGAGAAAGCTTTAATGGCCTTGCTTCAGGGCCTCTCTTTCCTAAAGGTATTCATTCATATATTCACGCGCTTGGCGAACATGCATGCTCCAAGTGTGAGCACTCAGACCTTTTACCAGTTTTCAGTGTATTTCAATCTGAGAAATGTTCCAAACTTTCTTGACCCCAAGATTGTAAACATAGTGATATATATACTGGTAATAATTATAGCTATTTATTAGTTTTATAAATATATGTAAAACTTGTAGCATTTTTTCAAAGTGATTTCCTATTTTCACTGTAAACTATATACATCATTTTCCCATTTTTCAAACAAGGAAACGAGACCAGACAAAAAATTAAGTGATTTAAGGCAGAATCTCAATTTTAGGTGTAGACTTGATTCTTATAAAAAATACAGATTCCTGGCCCCACCCCCAGAGATTCTGATTCAGTAGGTGTGAGATGGAGCCGAGGAATCTGCCTGCCAGTGCCCCTAGGTTCTGAGGCCAGTGGCCTACAGGCCTGAGGCAAGGCCCTGTGATTAGAGGTCAGCCCGGTGCCCCCTCAGGCCAGGCACCTGGCCTGTTATGGAGCTCGTGTCTGTTGGAGGTCGTCTCAGGGCTTTGGTTCCAAAACTACAGTCATGGGATGGGAGACAAGTCACACAGACAGCACCTTACCAGGGCCTGGCAGGAAACCTAAAACCAGAGACACTCAGGTGATGATGGCAGTGCCAACATCCCACGCGCAAAGCCATGAGGCCAGAGTGGTGGCTGGAAAATGGATCACATTTCTGAAGACTTAAGACCTGGAAGCCCAGATTTTAGAAAAGGACCAGGCCCCTAGACAAGAGGGATGTGAGAGAGAGTGAGAAAGAGAGAGAGAGAGACTCAATTTAGTAAAGAACAGCAACTAAAGAAAGTACCAGTAGCCTTCTCCCTCTCACCTGCCCTCCAACCCAAGTCCCACTAACTGCACCTCTGTGTCTCCTCCATCAGCCCTGTCCCCTTGCCCACTGTCAAGGCCCTGATGAAAGACCTCCGGGGTTACCTTTCACCCAAAGTTTATAAAAAAGCCCCCCAAGGCTCTCGCCTGCCTCTCGCCTCTCCTTTCCTTCCCACTAAAAACTCTCTCCATCTACTTCCAGGAAAAAGCCTCATTAATCTTCCCAGAGCACAGATCGCATCACAAAGTGTGAGAGACCACTGTATTTGAAGCCAGAAGATCTGGTTCTGGTTCTGGCCCTGGCTCCAGCTCCATCATGAACTAGTTGTCTGTCCTTGGATTAGTCAATTCCCCTTTTGGGATTCATTCTTTACCTGGGAGACAGAGAGCGGGACTGGGTCATCTCTAATGTCCTTTCCAACCCTAGGATTTCATGCATATTCCTACTTAGAAAGGATCAGTGACATCTTATTCCCTACAGAATTAGATACAATTGCCTTACCCTGGAACATCTAAGGAGGCCCTCTGTGACCTGGGCCTGCTATGGACTGAATGCTTGTGTCCCCCCAAATTCATGTGCTGAAACTCTACTCCCAGTGTGATGGGCTTTGGAGATAGGTCCTTTGGGAGATAATTAGGTGATGAAGGGAACCCTCACGATGGGATCAGTGCCCTGATAAGAGACAGGAGAGAGAGCCTGCTTCCTCTCTCTCTGCCCTCCACCATGTAAGGACACAGTAAGAAGATGGCCATCTGTAAACCAGAAGGAGGGTTCTCACCAAGAACCCACCATGCTGGCACCCTGACCCCAAACCTCCAGGCTCCAGAACCATGAGCAATGAAAGTTTGTTGTTTAAGCCTATGGTGTCTGGTTATAGCAGCTGGAACTGACTCAGACAGGCCCAAACTATTCTTAGGCATTATTCCCCTTATGTTCCCTTTGTTAGAGTCAAACTGATGTATCCCCAGGACCCTAAATGTGCCAGGAGTTTTTTTGCTTCCTCAATGCATTTGTCATTGTTTTATTTCTGAAGACCCACTACTACACCTATGTCAACCTGTTTGATTCCTACATTTGTCGAGGTCCAAATCACATGGGTCTCTTTTAGGTTTGCCCTCTATGCCCCTGGCCTAGGAGCCAACTCCTCCTCCCTGACCGCCAGTCCCCGTCTGTCCCCTCTCACAGCCGGCAGTGCAGTCCCTCCTGGGCCTGGCTCACACACTTCTGCCAGCTCCGTGAGGGCGGGGCCTGTGAGTCTCCTACCCATGCAGCACACGGCTCTGCACAGGGAAGGGCTGGCCAAGTGAGTGTTGGATAGATGTCAGAAAGCAGACGTTCCCATTTTAGTTAGACCCTGAATTTCAGTGGCAGCCAAGGCAAAACTATTTGTCACATGGGCAAATAGTTTCCAGTCTCACACAGCAAAGAATACAAATTCCAGTTCCAGTGAACAACCTTTCCTTGAAGTCAACCCCAAGGATGTGAATCATAAAAAGGGCCACCGTGTTTGGCAGTGCCGGGCACCCACTGCTCAGAAAGGCCCGTGGCCGGATGCCTGAGACGATCTTCCTGCCAACAACGGCTGGGGCTGAGGTGCTCGACTTGGTGTCTGCAGGCTGACTGGGAGCTCTCGGCACCTGTGCAGAGCACATGCTCGTGGCTGAGGCTGTTCAGTGAATTCTGGTAAAAGGCAGACTGTGTGATGTACTTGATGGGGTTTCCTCCTCTGACCCCACTGGCCCTGGATCTGGCCCATCCCAGCTTGTTCTCTGTTGACCTGGGGTCACAGTCAAGTGTGCACGTCTTATCCTCCTGACTAGACCGTCAGTTCCTGCCTGGAAGGATCGTGCTCGTCTCGTGTCTTGCTCATCTTCCCATCTCCCGCATGCCTAGCACAACGCCCTGCTCACAGCAGATGTCAATAAACGCTCTCTAGATGGATACTTAAATTTAGATCAAATTGACTCAAATCCCAATTAAAATCCCTAGTCAGAAAGACAAGATTTAATTCATTTTCTCTCTACAAAAAGGACAATCTTGCTGTTTTAAATAACCTAATACGTTTCCTTCACAACTCAGAGGCAGACGCAGTTTCTGTTTTTAGAAGGCATATCTGAGATGCTGTGAAGTAGAGCTTGATTTTGATATTTTATTCTGATGAAATTTGAGGCCTATCAGTGATATGAGCGATGACTTGGCTTGCTCTGAACCATCCTATTCATCATCCTAGAATCCTAGGGCAGAAGCTTGTGAGGGGCCTCAGAGGCCAAGTGGGTCGTTATATAGCAAAGAGAACTGGAATCCAAGAGCTTGGATTAGCACTCAGGTTGGATGACTGATGGGCTGGCTAGTTGGTTAATTTCTTTTCCTTGTTCATTTAGTCAACAAACAACACTGAGCACACAACGTGTACCAGGCCCTGTGCTGGGTGCTGGGGATATGGAACTGGCAGAGACAATCACATCCACCATTGAGATCTCAGACTAATAGTCACCTCCTGGTTCCTTGGTCCAGGACATTTTACTGCTTCAAAGGAGCTACATGGCCTTCAAAAGATCTTTCTGGGGAAAGGACCAATGCAGAGCAGCCTTGAATTAACTGGAGCACCGCCCTTCCCTACAGGTCCGGAGCATCCATCAAGGGCTAGGGGACCAGCATTCCTGGAAAGCCTGGTACTTTATGCCTCAGCACTGCCCCCTTGGAAGCCATACAACCATGGCTGCACTCAGAAATATGTTCCTCAGGACTAGGTTGTTATTTCTCCCTTCAGCCTAATGGCCACTCTCCCTTCGGCATCGGGAACACTGGGTTCTCGCTCACTGTCCTCCACCCTGTCTTGCACAATGTAGGCAATTTCTACTTGTGGCTGATGAGACAACTGTAGTAAAAGGTAGTTTTGGGTCCTAGACTACTTCTCTCTTTAAACTCATCCACAGACTCATCTCCTTTCGGGAACGGCAAAGAGGCCTCATCCTCTGCCAATTCTGGTTGACTGGAAGTGACTGCCTGCAGTGCTATGTTGAGAACGTTTCTGAGGCTGCATCCAGACGCAGTAGGAAATGAGGAGTTGATTGATCGGCAGTCAATGGGACAGCTATTTGCTTTCCATCAACTAGACCCTGGCTTTAAGACCTCTGTTGGTTCCTGGATGCCTGAAGGATTAAGTCCGACACTCTCAACGTGCCCTACAAGACCATTCACAGTGCAGTCAACAACCTGACACACCAGCCTGTACCTCCCACCACGCACACCATAATCCACCGACACTGAGTTGTTTTTTAATATACCCCTCTCTTGTAGGATTCCCAGCCTTTGCAAATGCTATTTCTATTTTCAGAAATGCTCTCTTTTTACCCCCTTTTGATGTCCAGGTTTTCTGTGAAGCCCTCCCCCACTTCCCCTATGAAAAGTCCTCTCCTCTGTGCTCCCACATCCCCTTGTTTGTCCCTTTGCCGTTACACTGACTCAGTGAGATTCATCTATTTACATTTCCACCTCTCTAAGAGATGGGAGGGCCTCAAGAGCAGAGCCCTATCTTAATCACCACCAGCAGAACGCCAGCCGCAGGTAAGGCACTTGCCATAGGACTACTGAGTGAATGAACTATTTCACAATCTTTCCCGGTCCCTTCCCCCAGCTTTCTTTTAGATGCAACAACCAACCTCTGTCTAGAGTCTCTCGAACTTGCAGAGGTGCACCTGGCAGTGAGGTCTGTTGCCTCTCGAGTCTACCCACTGCCAGATGCCTCCACTCCCTTGCCCCAAGTTTAGGAATTCAAACTAGATGTCACTGCCCTGGCTGGTGTGGCTCAGTTGGTTGGGTATCGTCCCAACCAACTCGGTGTGGACCAAGAGGTCATGAGTTCAATTCCCAGTCTGGTCACATGCTTGGGTTGCAGGCTTTATCTCTGGTGGGGATGCATACAGTTCATGGGGAGCAACTGATCGATGTTTCTCTCTGACCTTCCCGCCCCCCCCCCACTTCCTCTCTCTCTAAAATCAATGAAAGCATGTTCTTGGGTGAGGATTTAAAAAACAACAACTAGATATCACTTTGATCTACACTAATTGGGCATTGAGTAGACTGAGCAGAATAGATGATTTCATCTAATCCTTCATTAAGACCTGTTGTCCTAACTTCAACATAATCACAAATGTATCTGCTTCTGTCTCCACTGTCATAACCAACTCCAGGCCCCTATCAACTCTCCTGGGCTATTGTAACAACCTCATAACTGGTACTTCTGCTTCCCTGTTCACATTTTACAATCCATTCTCCACTTAGCTGCCTCAGTGTTCTTCAAGGCCCCATCACTCCCTTGTTTAAAGCCCTTCCCACTGATTCTTGAAGAAAATCCAAACTCCCCTGTAGCTGCCAGGGCCCAACATGACCTAGCTCTTGCTTCTCTCTGGCCCGTCACCTGTCCCTCTGGCACAACGTGTCCAAGCATGCAGATCTCCTCGTCACTCCTTGCATGGCCTCGCCCACTTCACCTCTGGGTCTTCTTCTCATTGCTCCCTCTGCCAGGAATACTCCTGCCCAGCTTTTCATCTGCGGTCTCAGCTCAAAATGTCCCCTCCTCGTGTTCTGTCCTGACCATCCTTCCAAAGCACACAAGGCATCTCCCAGTTACTCTCTATCCCAGAGGCCCTCTTCTTTCTTCCATGGCACGTAAAACCTAAAATTATCTTACTGACTTGCTCGTTTATGCTTCTAGTGTCTGCTTCTCTCACTAGAATGTGAGCTGCCTGAAAGACAGCCCTGTCCCCTTCGCTGCCACATCCAGTGTCTACCGCGGGTCTGGCTGAAAGCAGGTGCTAAATATTTATTCAGAGCTGAAGGAATACGTTTCTGGAGCTCTCCAAAGATGACCTACTGCACACTCCCCTTACACATTAAATAATAATAAGCTGCAGAACATGACACTGGACGTCAGGAGACCTGGGTTCCAGGTCACTTCCAAATGTGGCCCCTCGTGAAACACAAGGTAACAACATCAAAGACCTAGGCAAGATGCCACAATAAGAAAAACAGCCTGTAATTGCCTTAGAGAAAGCCAGCAGAGGGGAGAGCCCTGTGGCTGGAGAGGCTTTAGCAGTCCAGAGCACAGGCTCGGGGCAAATGTCAGGGGTGTGATGCAACACGCCAGGGGAGGATGGTGTTTCCTGAACTGGCACAAGACTAAACACACAGCGCTCAGCCTTGAAGTGGCCTCTGTGGAAGGGGAGGGAATGTGATGGAGAGGACTTCAGCATGACCTCAGCTTCCAAATGTATTAAATGGGAAACAGCGGAAAGGCCGCTGGAAGAGGAGTCAGAGAGGGGACGAGAGAGAGGAAAGATGCACTGCTGGGCACCCCTCCACTGCAGGGTCTGTGCTACACCCTTTACCCACATCACCTCATTCAGTCCTCGTAATCACCCTCCCACGGAGGAGGTAATATTCTCACTGAGAAACCGAGGCTCAGACAACCTATTTTCAGGATGCTTACCTGTAAAACGTATAAATAAATCATATAATAAAATAAAAATAAAATAAATAAAACCCACCTCACAGGTCTAATGTGAGGATGCAATAAGATACGGTGTAGAGTACCTACACTGTGTGGGTGCTTTGTAAATGTTACTGTTATTAGTATTAAGAACCACTTGGGAGATGGGTGGTATCTTCACCATGTCAGGCTGCCCCTTAGAAGACCAGGATTTGAAACATAGTTCTGCCAGTAATTAGCTGCATGACCTCAGACAAACTATTGCACCTTCCAAGAGAGCCATGCCCTTACCCTGAATAAAGGGGCCAAGAACTCCGCCCTACAGAGCCCGCAGAAATGCCAGAGGAGAAAATAACCAGTGAACTCGAATCCGCAGAGTGTGTGAGGATGGGAACGATGATGACCATGATGGGCACCCTGAACAGGGACAAGTGTCTTCAGGTTGGCATGATCCTAATGTGGTAGACAGTGACATATGAAGCCAAAGCCATGCCTGGGGTGCCAAGGATTTTACAGGCAGCACATGGCTGTGGGTTTACAGTGACTATGCTAGCTCCACAGTGTGTATCTGGTTTATGCTCCCCTGGAAAATTAAGCAAGTGTAAATCTCCTAAGACACCATCAGAAACATGCTTCAAGATTGTATCCAACACATTTGGAAAATATCTCCTCCTAAAACCAGCTTTAGGAAAGAGCTGGCCTGGGTAAGGGACAGAGCCAGCATTCTAACGGGGTCAGATTACAAGCTACAGCCACCCTCGGCACCTGAAAGGATTTCTCTGTGGTGAGGACTGGGTTCTCTGGGGAAACTTAAGCCGGGTGGGCTAACTGCTTGCTGAGCGGTGTCTCCTGAGGCAGAATCAGGACAGCGTGTCCCAGCCCACCCCAGGCTGCCAGTGAACTGACACATGCCAGTGAATGTTCTCCCCGAGCAGAGCATGGGGCTCGGGCCATGCGCACACGCCACAGAGCTGACAGCTGATCAGAGGCAGCTGATCGGAGGCACCACAGGCTTCTCCCCTTCTTACCTCCTGGGCTGCTGGCTGCTAGGCTTAACTCGGTTGACCCGGGCACACAAAGCTCCGCACGGTATTTATGAACCTGCTTTTGCAGGCTGACAGAAGGAGGTTCGGACGGCACCTCGCCCAAGTCACACTGTCAGAAAATGTGGAGCTGGGATTTAGCCGAGGTCCTTCTGACTTCAAGGACACCTCCGTCCTTGACAGACTTGCCTAAGCAGGCTGGCTTTTCAAGATAAAAGGCAAAACCAAGAACCAGGGGGTCCTAGAGATGCAACTCTCAGTCTACCATCTCCTGGAGGGGTCTCTCTGTCCCCCCCACCCCTGACACATGGTCACTCACATGGGCACCCCTGCAGGAGCACCTGCCTTCACAGGGGCACACCATCTGTCCCAGTTGTAAGAAGTTCTTTGTTCCACGGACATAGGGAATATCAGCTTCCCTTGAGCACCAAAACTCACATAGCTTTCCCCCTTTCCCTCTGCACTACATCTTAAAGATACCAGAGGACTTTTAAAAGAATACCACGTCCCCTTTCATGATGGTAACCACTGGCCTGAATTCATGTGGCTCGTGTGTTTAGATTTTCACAAGGCAAACATGTTCTTAGAGAGCCTGTATCTACCCCACATGGGCATTCTCAGGTCCTATCACATGGTGCCAGGGCCAGATGGGTCACTCCTCTGCCCACTACCCCCTGCCCTCGGAGCAACCTCCTTGGCCACTCCACAGGAGGACACAGAGCCTGCTCTGCCACTTCTCCCACACTCACCTGAACACAAAGATGCTCTCAGACAACAAACCAGAACACTTGGCACAGGGGCGGGGCTAGGGGGCATGAGGTGGGGGCTCAGAATGCCCATCTGAACCCCATTCAAAGTCAAGAACGAGCATTGTGACTGGTTCTTTAAAGTTACTGTCTAGGAAGACTGTACAAAAGAGGAGGCCCAGAGAGAGGCCTGGGAGTCACAGCTGCCCAGGGAGCCCCTGAAAAACCAACTCTCTGAGTTAGCATTCAGAGGAAGAGCCGCATCCTGCTTGATTTCTCCATGATCATGAGAACAGCAATGCTGGTGGGTTCTGGTGATGTCACTTCTCAAAGAACCAGGGATCCTTTCTGACTTTGCATTGCACCTGCCACATTATACATATATATTAATAGCAAATATTTTAACTGATAAATGAATAATGAAATAAAAGAACACATACCAAACACAAGTATCTCACCTACAGGTTTGGAAAAAACACTCACATGACATGCATCAATATCGGAATTACCAGTCTCTCTCCCTGGACTGGTCATACCCTTCCTAGGCGGAATTTCCCATGGCACCCTTTTCAGAATGTTCTGGTAAAAGGAAACAGAACCACGAGGGATGGAGAGCAAACCATGAGTCCTCCAACCAACTGGACTAACCAACCTGACCCCATAGAGGCTGGGGCTGGGTCAGACAGCACAAAGGGATTCCAAGGCCTTTGTCCTACTGTTGGTGGCGGGGCATGGAGCATCTGCACAGGATGTCTAAAAGGCCCCTCGAGTGCAGTATGCTCAAATTCAGATCAAGATCTTTCTACCCAAACCTGGTCTTCTTCCACCTTCTTTCCTTCCTCTTCTTTTTTTTTTGTTTGTTTGAGTTTAGAATGGCAGGGTCACGATCCACTAGTGCATTCAGAAACCTGGAGATCATCCTTCCCACTTTCTCCTTCCTCGCAGCTATATTTAACCCATCATCAAATCTTGCCAATTTTATCTCCTAGATATCTCAGAACTCCTCTTCCCTCCCATCCTGCTGTCATTAGCCCGATCCAGCATCATTTCTTACTGGGACTAAGGCAAAAGCTTTCTCTTCACTTGTTTCCCTATAAGCCAGTGGTTCTCAACCTTCTGGCCCTTTAAATACAGTTCCTCATGTTGTGATCCAACCATAAAATTATTTTCGTTGCTACTTCATAACTGTAATGTTGCTACTGTTATGAATCGTAATGTAAATATCTTATATGCAGGATGGTCTTAGGCGACCCCTGTGAAAGGGTCGTTCGACTGCCAAAGGGGTCGCGACCCACAGGTTGAGAACCGCTGCTATAAACACTCATATCCTCCCACCTATTCTCAAGATGGCTGTCAAAAAGGTCTCTTGTAAATATCAGACTGGTCATATCTCTCTCCACATGTAAACACACACACATAATATCAGCCTTTGCTCCAAATCCTCCAGTGGTCCCCATGCTCTTAGAATAAAGAAAAACAAAAATCCTTAACAAGGCCTACAAGGTTCTGGTCTCCCACTCCAGCCTCTTGTCCCACCTCACACTTTCCCCCACCCTCTGCACTTAAGTCATACTGATCCTTTCAGTTCTCAGGAAGCACTGAGCTGCCACTCACCTTAGGGACCACATGCGTCCAAGTACCTCGAAAGCTTTCCCCAACCTCATCTACTCTGTTACCTCATAAACTGCCAATGATCCTTCAGATCTCGGCTCAGATGTCACTTCCTCATCCGAGCTATCCCTGATCACTTGAGGTAGACCAGAACCCCTATTATATGATCTCATGGCAACCTGTCCTTTTCTTTCATAGCATTTATCCTAATTTGTAATTTTATATTTATTGCAATTATTTTAATAGTCAGACTCCTCCAAAGAGACTGTAAGCTACTTGAGGGCAGGGGTTATGTGGATCATGTAGGTTTTATCATCATTGTATCTCCAGCTTTTAGCAGCAGGTCTGACACATAGTAGGTGGTCAATAAAACCCCACTAAATTAATAAATAAAATGCAGCTCTTGTCTGGATTTATTGCAACCAATCCCATCAGGTCCTTTTCTAACACCATTCCTGGATGCTCTTGAATTTGTCTTAGGCTACTTGGAAGTGTCAATATTTTGTCATCTCTCCTCATCCCGCTGGTGTCCACTATAGGGGCCTACCTTTTATCAAGGAAGAGATCATGGCATCATCACTGTCACCACAGTTACATTTATGGGGGGATTTACTTACCATATATTAGACACTGTCGAGGACCACCCATGCGGTATTCACATAGTCCTCACAGTACTATGAGGTATATATTATGTAATCCTATTTTGCTGATGAAAAAAAAACAAAAACTGAGATTCAGAGGGGTTTTCTTAAACTTGGTGGGGCCAGATTTTGAACCACAGTCTAGCTCTAAAGTCTACAGTCTTAATTACAACCTGTCGCCTTGTGAAACGACGCTAATCATACCCACTCATAGTGATATCATGAGGATTCAAGCACAGAGGGCATTTGGTAAAGGCATTTGCTGTGGTGCTGGAGGCTTTGTGGGGAGGGATAACCATGTACCATTTTACCCAAAGAGAGCTAATCTGACTGCCCTTCTGGGACTAAAACAGCTGGACTTGGTCTGAAAAGAGGCTTTTATGAAAAGCAGCATGCTGTGGCAGTTCCAACACAGAGCGTGTGGAGAGGGGAGGTGATCTACTAACAAAGACAACCCAAGGATCTCTGGCCCAGGGAACTAACCATTCTGTGGTTAGAGAGGGAGGGAGCGGAGACTTGGGAGAGCTCCATGTTAAGGAGGCTAAATGTAGAAAGGGTTCCATGGAGAGGATCAGTGGCAGTGCTGGGTGAGGAGGCAGCTGCTGGAGGCTTGGAGATGAGACTTGGACCTTATAGACCAGCCTCCCCATCCTGGCTCTGTCCCTGATACACTGGGCAAGTCATGCCCTTCTTTTAGCTTCATTTTCCCCGTCTGTAAGTGAAGAAGTTGAACTAGCTTGTGTCCACGGTTCCCATCCAGATTCTGAAATTTGAAAATTTCATTTTTGTTCTCTTTGGCATTGGGTACAAATGACTAAGACTGACACTGTGATTCAACGACAAATGTTTATAATCCAGAATCACAGATTCTGAAATCTTATAGCTAGGATAGATTAATGAATCCAGTTCTCTCTGTCCTACCCATTTGATGATAAGGAAGCTAAGGCCCAGAGAGGGACTGTAAGTTCTGGGAGGACAGGAACTACCTGTCTTGTTCTCTACTGCACACCTGGTACATTTTCAAAATGTTTATTTTTTTTAAATATATTTTTTATTAATTTCAGAGAGGAAGGAAGAGGGAGAGAGAGATAGAAACATCAATGATGAGAGAGAATCATTGATTGGCTGCCTCCTGCATGGTCCCCACTGGGGATCAAGCCCGCAACTTGGACGTGTGCCCTTGACCGGAATCGAACCTGGGACCCTTTAGTCTGCAGGTCAACACTCTACCCACTGAGCCAAACTGACTAGGGCTCAAAATGTTTATTGAATGAATGAATGAACGAATAACCTCCCTCCAGGGTCATGCAGCCTGGGGGCAGGGGAAATACCCTCATTCCTTGCCTAGAAGGAGGGAGCAGATAAGGCGGAAGCCTCAGCTGCTTCTGGCCCCTGCAGGTTGGTGCTCTCCAGCTAGAGAGCCAGAACGAAGCCAGGAACAAATTCTCAAGGCTGGTGGTGCTAGCAGCGGTTGGCCACCAAGTGGGCTTCTGCTGGAGTCCTCCGTGCTGTGCATAAGGAATCACGTGATGTCAATTACTGCATTCTGTGAACAAGCTCATGTCCGCCTGCGCATCGCCAATGAGTACCCTGCAATTTGCCACAGATCTGCAGTTAGTATGTGGCACAGCAAGTGGGGCAGAGGATTTTGAGACACTCCAGGCCCAGGGAAATCAGGTGGTGTGTTCTGGGCAGCTACTGGCCTCAATGATCAGGCAGCAGTATGTAGGGATGTCCTTTCCACTCGCTGCGGAAGAGGTCTGTGTCCTGGGTACCCTTTCCTGTCCTGGAAGGAGCAGGTTGTCGGACTCAGTAAGTCCAGCTGGAGAAAGCCATCACTGTACTGTTTCCTCTGAAGTGTCAAACAACATGGGCAGGGGCAGAGTGGCAATTCAAAAATCACCGCCAACGTGTCTTGACGGACTGGTCATCCGGCCAGTGATGTCTCACACAGGATTCAAAATCTGGCTGCGCTAAACAGGAGCTGTGTAATCTATCTCTGTGACTTTGTTTCCACATCTGCAAAATAGGGATAATAATCCCTACTTTGCAGAAGTATTTGCAAGGATTAAGTGAGATCATGCGGATCAAACCCAGATTAGTGGCTGCCATGTATAGCAGCTGATACTTAGTGAGTGTACCATCCATGAGCCTCATCCATGTTCGAGATCTTTTCTGAAGGGATTCTCACCTCTTGAGGAAGATTGGGGCCAGGACCCTGGCAAACCCAGACAAGAGCCTCCGTGTCTCAGATGTGTGTTCCCCCCTGGGTGACTCCACAGTGACAATTACAACTGCAGTCGTGTGAGGATGTCAGATCTGCCTTCTTCACCTCCACCCTGGCTGCCAAGAGAAGTGAGCGAGCCTCCCCGTGAGAGGGGAGGTTGCTCATTTCTCCAGCAGCACCGCTGCAGCCCCTGACCTACTTTCCTACTAAAAATAGCCCCTCTTAGGTCACTGCCGCAAATTGAATTCCGCTGCTTCCCTGTACCCAGTAAGCAGGTGGGTGGGCGTCAGAACACATTTGGCGAGCAGGAGCCTCCGCTTATGTGGTGCATGGCTGCCCAATAACCACGCATGCACAGAGGGCAGAGGGCTCCGGGGCCCACCCCACCAGGCACGTCTGCACACAGCAGAGCTGCTCCTGACCCTGCTGGGACGCCTTGGGAGTGGGGGGAAGGGGCCGTGAGGGAGATTCTAGTTCCTGGGCTCTCAAGTCTGCTAGAACTGAATCCAAATATGCATTCTTGTTATTTAAACTTGGGCAAGACCCTTAACTTTTCTTTGCCTCAGTTTCCTCACCTGTAAAATGGGGATAATAAAACTGACCTTAAGGTACTGTACAGATAAAATATGCTGTATGTAAAGCAGTCCTTGGCACAGCATAGGTGGTCAACAGTAAAACTATTACTGTTTTCTCCATTGTGGGGGCTGTCACTCCACAATGCCCTCATGCTGAAGCCCTCACGGTGGGGGTAGCAAGGGACAGGGGCCCCTCCCAGAACTAGAGAGGTTGCAAGATGAAAGTGCCTTGGCGTTACTAAGGTTAAGGGTTCCCACACATGGCTAAGCAACACCATACAACTTGACTTATGAGTGTCCCGACTAACGAGTTTTTTGAGATACCAGCTGTCTCTTGGCAGATTTTTTGCACTGAGTTGACAGAGTAATTTGAGTTAATGAGCTCCTTAACGAGCTCGGTCTCGGAACGAATTAAACTCGTAAGTCAAGGCCCCACTGTAATCAGTATTAGCAATACTGACTCCAAGTCCTTGCCCTAGAGACTAGGGATCAGGAAGCCTGTCTCGGGATGTAGGGACCTGCATGGTAATAAGCTCTCCCCCTGACTCGGATGCACTGCCAGGTCTGAGAACCTCTGAGTTAGTCCATTCATCTCCTAGCAGAGGGGGGAGCCTCCTCCCAGGAAGTCAGGGAAATCTGACCCTGGATGGGAGGACAGTAGGTTCACCTGCTGGACCGGAAGGACTGAATAGGGCATACAAAAGCACAGAAGGGAGAAAGCTGTTAGGAAAATGTCCTAAGGTCATCAAAGTGAGGTCACCACCATGGTAAACAGTGACAACACAGATCACAAAGTGTCTTGGATGACGTCGATGATGTTGCCTACATCCAAAAGTATGATATTTTCCCCAATATTTTTTAATATGTGCCTTTTTTGTTTTCATTTTTACATGGCCAATGCTGTTGTCTCAGTAAATACTGCAAATTAGTCAAGCAGATGGGCCATAATTTATCTAACCCTAATTGTTGGACATTTAGGCATCTAATTTTACGAAATTATAAAAACACTATGCTGAACATCTCTAACCATAAAGCTTTTCTAAAGATCTTTCCTCAGGAGACAATTCCAGGATGTGAATTAATAAATGAAAGTGAATGGACTTTCCTTTCACAATCCTCAAAGCGCTTGATAAATAGTTACAAAGGATTTTCTAAAAGTGACCAGACTGTTTTTATGAATGAGGAGGTAACGCCCAATGAGGCTGCAGGTCTTGTCCAAGTCACACTGTTGAATGGGGTGGAACCAAGAGCAATATCGGAGTCTCCTAACTTCAGGTCCAGTGCTCATTCTTCCACATCACATCACAGACCAACGCTGGGTGCAGTAGACCTATTCGGCCAATGCCTCTGATCACTTCTAACTAAGGATTTTAGGTTAGCAATGTACATGGGTAGGAGATGAGAATAATGTATGTATGTTCACATGTACATGTGAAGCACTATGTGTGAGTCTATTTTTCCAACCTTATCATGCATGCTCCCCTAACAATTAAACCAAGCATCTCTTACACTGTCTTACCTCCACTCCTTTGACCCTACATAAAATGTCCCCTGTTCTATTCAAATTCTGAGTCTATTTCAAAAAGACAGACCTACATGATCCAAAAAGCATTTCCAGACTGTGGGCATTTACTATCAATAACATCCATATATGATACTTATTTTATTGTTTTGCAGCATCTCTTGTATAAATGTAAAATTATTTAAGTTTACCTACAGAATAAAAGTTTGTTTCAAGCCTCTGTTATTAGAAAGAAACAATACAACCCTCCCCCACCCTCCTAAAGCGAATGAGAATAGTTTTACTTCTAGAGTTTGGTGGGTTCACAACAGGTCACTGCAACCCCCTGTACACCTTCCATATCACAGTAGCAAACATTTGGTAGATTGGAAAGAGCGCTGGACTAGGAGACAGAATACGTTTCTATGAGCTGAGGACCTACTCTGACCAGGCACAATGCTAGTTGA
>NW_005371138.1:2462345-2474509 GCF_000412655.1 Myotis brandtii
TTAGAATAATCTTAAAATAATCCCAGCAAGGGAAATGTAATCTCCATTTTATAGATTGAGTAATTTATTCAAAATCAACACCATTAGTAAGTATCAAATCTGGGATTTAAACCCAGGTATGTCTGACTAAAAACCAGTATTTTCTGCTTTGCTACACTGTCTCAAAACTGAAGGTGCCCTACATCAGGCACATTATGAGAAGGCAGGGTTCTTTGGAAGAGATAATAATGCTGGGAAAAATAGAAGGCAGCAGGAAAAGAGGAAGACCAAGTATGAGAGGGACTGATTCCATAAAAGAAGCCAGAGGCACAAGTCCACAGGAGCTGAGCAGGCTGCTGAGGACAGGACACTGTGGACATCACTCATTCATAGCGTCGCCAGGAGTCGGAGCTGACTCAATGGTGCATAACACACACACACACACACACACACACACACACACACACACACACACACCGCTATTGCTGTGATTAAATGATACAATGAGTGTAAGAGACCTAGACAGACAGATTGTTATTAGAATCCTGAACATCACAACTTGTCATTCTGATGATGACCAGAGACCCTGCCAAGATCCCCTGTCACTTCAGAAGGACTTAATTCCACTCACTAGATAGCCCCTTCTAGCATCAGAAAGTGAATGGCTGCAATGCATTTCCTAATAACCCTCAACGAGACCTGAAACCAAGAGGTGAATATTCCAAGAAAAATGCATTAACCACATGCTGCACTGGGGAGCACTCTGGGGACCATGGTTTCCCAGGACATGTTCCGGCTCCATCATTTATGTGTGTGCATCAGCACACAATGTACCCCAGCAGCCTGTTTCTAGAAAGCAAGAATCAGCAGGAGGGGGCTGGGCTCAGACTCCACCATGAGGGCTCAGATATAGATGGGTTTGGGGCATTTATTCCAGCTTTCTGAGGCTTCTCGCAAAATGTCAGGAGACCTGGCTTATAGTTCAGATTCTGTGGCTTACTGGTTATACAACCTTGGGCAAGCTCCTTGACCTCCCAACCTTTCACATAAAACGGGGACCACGCCTATCTTAGACAGATGAGCTGCTCTTTGCTATAAAACTGATGCCATGGTGACTGTGTATCACGTGCTGTGTGCCTGGCCCTGTGCTGGGGCTCCCCATGCATTCTTTGACTCATCCTCACAGCCCTGTGAGAAGGGTACTATTCTGTCGAGTTGACAATGTGGAAACTTATGTTCCGAGGAGTTCAGTCATCTGCCCTGGGTCACACAGTGTTAAGTTGCAGAGTTAGGATTCAAACCCTGGTCGCTTTGATTTGAAACCCTGTGCTCTTAACCACTAAACCATATTCCTGCCTACCAGAGAGCCATCGCAAGGAAGACAGGAAATAACACTTACTGTTATGTGCCCCCTGGGTGCCCAATAGTCTGCATCCCTCCTCTACACCATGTGAGTGCCAGGAGGTGCTCCAGGCTCTGGGACTATGGGGCCCTGTGGGGTACATATGCATCTTGAGAACAGAGGGGAGAGACAGGACCAAATGCAAAATACTGACTACTATGCTCCCCTAATTCGTGAAGTCAGCCTCATTGTGAACATGAGCAGGGGTGATATAAGAAATTCCTCCAAAGGTACAAAAGTTGGAGATTTGGCCCAACCGGTGTGACTCAGTGGCTGAGTTTTGACCCATGAACCAAGAAGCCCCAGGTTCAATTCCCAGTCAGGGCACATGCCCAGGTTGTGGGCTGGATCCCCAGTAGGGGGCATGCAGGAGGCAGCCAATCGATATCTCTCTCATGGATATTTCTATTTCTCTATCCTTGTCCTTTCCTCTCAAAAATCAATAAAAACTTTTTTTTTTAAAGTTGGAGATTTGAAGGCTGGTTTGGCAGTGAGAGAACTTGCTGAATTCTAGAGTAAAACACTCACGTTCATGCATTGTCACGGATTTCCTTATGCTGATGGTGCCCAAGGCGACTGTGCTGGCTAATGATGAGGAAAAAGACGTGACTGTGAAGTCTTCTGTGACATGACCTCTGATGGGGGCGGATGGATCGTGAGTATCACCGAAACCCCAGCACGGGGGCTGGGCAGACACTGCTGACACAGAAAGGATATGTGGGCTGGATCCCCAGTAGGGGGCATGCAGGAGGCAGCCAATCGATATCTCTCTCATGGATATTTCTATTTCTCTATCCTTGTCCTTTCCTCTCAAAAATCAATAAAAACTTTTTTTTTTAAAGTTGGAGATTTGAAGGCTGGTTTGGCAGTGAGAGAACTTGCTGAATTCTAGAGTAAAACACTCACGTTCATGCATTGTCACGGATTTCCTTATGCTGATGGTGCCCAAGGCGACTGTGCTGGCTAATGATGAGGAAAAAGACGTGACTGTGAAGTCTTCTGTGACATGACCTCTGATGGGGGCGGATGGATCGTGAGTATCACCGAAACCCCAGCACGGGGGCTGGGCAGACACTGCTGACACAGAAAGGATAAAGGGACACTTGAGGAAGACACCACATTTTTAAACCTCAGGCTGGATGGAACTAAAAATAGAACTGTGATTCAAATGCCTATTACTGCTGAGTCTTCTGCTTTTGCATTCTAAGCCAGACTGCTTCACCCCTCATCAACTCCTCACCTCCCTAAGGTGCTCCTTCCCACAACTTAGAGACACAGGGAAGAAAGAAGTACTGAGAGTCTAATGAGCACTTGGTACCATGCTGGGCCCTTCACACCTACAATCTCATCCGCGCTGTACAAGAACCCTGCGAGGCAGGTATGAGCACTCCCGTTTTACAGATGAGGAAACTGGGGCCCAGGGAGGTGAGATGACTTGCCCACGGTCACTCAGTTGGTAAGTGGCAATGCTGGGAACAGAACCCACGCTCTTTTAAATACATATGTTACTACATGTCACAGTAAGAAGCCGAGCTTCGTTTTAGGCTTAGTGAGAGATGAAAGCAGCACTGCTCTCCAATCTGCCCCTTGGCTTTGGGAAGGACTCAGCAGAGCAGCCATTGGACTCATTCCCTCCTGTGACTGACAGGAAGACTGCTCTTGGTTATAGCCCGGCAGCTGCTAAATCTGCCACACCACCCCCTCCAGCCGGCTCCGCGGGTGGAGTTATTCATATAAGAATTTCAGTGGCCTCAAGGCATGATAATCGGAGCCTTTTAGGTGATAAAAATGTCATAAATCATCATAAAGGACAAGAGGAGCCTGGGTCAGGAAGATAGCAGGAGGGAGGCTATTCTGGAAAGCAGGGCAGTAGGCACAGATGCAATAGAATAACTCCCAAAGTTCACAACAACACTCTCCTCGCAATTTCTTCATGTGGTTCTCACAACATGCCAGGAGGCAGAAGATGATGAAAGTGTGGTTCTGGAAAGTTAAGGTCTCAGGTCCTAAAGCAAATTACTGAACTCCTCTGAGCATAAGTTCCCACATTATCAACTGGAGTTAACAGTACCCATTTCACAGGCAGAGGCTGGGCTAAGAACCTGTCTCCTAATCCCCACGCAGTGCTTCTCCCAAGCCAGCTACTCCTAAAAGTTGCAGAGACAAATCTGTGAGGCCTGTAGAGAAAGAACCTGTATCGCGCTGCCCTGCGTGATGGGACCCAGGAGGGCAAGTGGTTGTGTCGGTATCAGAGTCTGAAGAGTCTGGAACCTCACGCTTGGCTATCAGAACACTTTTCCAAATCCCACCTTAGATATCTACTCATTTTGTGAACCTGGGCAAGTCACTTAATCTCTCTGCCTTGATGTTCTCATTTATAAAATGTGGCCAATAATAGTACTTGTTTTACATAGCTGTTATGACAGTTAAATAGAAAAAAGAACCCACACATGCCCAGTGCCTGGCACTGAGGCACATACTTGGCAAGTGTGAGTTGTCACTGTTTTCATCCTCAGCATTATGCAGATAGAGACCCAGCACTCTGCTAGGCATATAGGAGGTGCTCAATGAATATCCATTCCCTCTCCTTCCTCATGTTCCCAAACCTCCCAGGGCACAAACCTCCTCCGTTATCTGCAGCCCTGTGGGGAGAAGGTCTAGGGTTGGAAACTGGGAAAGCAGAGGGTGGTCCCACCCAGGCAGCTTGACTGGGCCGGCCTTGCTGCTACACCAACTCATTCAGGATAGCTTGTGCTGTGTGCTTTCAGGTCACTCCCCAGAAACTAGTGACTCCATCCTGGATTGTCCTCAAGGAGACAGAGCCTGCACAGGTATGTGCTCCTCCTGAGGACTTAGCCCTCACAATGACTTCTTTTTTATTCTTTTTTTTTTAATCCTCACCCGAGGATACATTGATTTTAGAGAGAGTGGAAGACAGAGGGAAAGATAGAAACATCGATGTGAGAGAAGCACATCGATTGATTGTCTCCTGCACGTGCCCTGACCAGGGCCTGGATTGGAGAGGAGCCTGCAACCGAGGTACATGCCCTTGACTGGAATCAAACCCGGGACCCTTGGGTCTGCAGACCGACGCTCTACCCACTGAGCCAAACGAGCTAGGGTGACTTCTTTACATCTAGGGACAAAGTTTTGCAGAATGGGTAGGTCCCTGCAAAATAGGGATAGGAAAGCAGTCTCTGCCCTGAGCCAAATTACAGCTGCAGCAGAGATAATCACAGACCAGTCACATTGATATCACATTATCAAAGGCATCACAACACCACACCCCACACCAGCCGTGGGCAAACTACGGCCCGTTTGAAATGAATAAAACTAAAAAAAAAAAAAGACCGTACCCTTTTATGTAATGATGTTTACTTTGAATTTATATTAGTTCACACAAACACTCCATCCATGCTTTTGTTCTGGCCCTCCGGTCCAGTTTAAGAACCCATTGTGGCCCTCGAGTCAAAAAGTTTGCCCACCCCTGCCCTACACCAAGGACATCTCACAGAAACACTATCCACATATACATGACGAAAACATTGCTTAAATAGATCTACTTCACTAACCTCTACAATACCAACTCCCTGACCTTTCTAAAGAACTAAAAATCTTCATTCCAATCTCCTAGCTCTATTTGGATGTTCCTCAGATATCTCACACTTGGTTATGCTCAATATCCAGGCTGGTGTGGTTCAGTGGTTAGAGAGTCAGCCTGCGCAAGAAGGGTCTTGGGTTTGATTCCCAGTCAAGGGCACATATCTGGGTTGCAGGTTCACTCCCCAGCCCCAGTTGGGGTGCATGCAGGAGGCCACTAATCAATGTGTCTCTCTCACAACAACGTTTCTCTCTTTCTCTCTCTCTCACTTTCTCTCGCTCTCAATCTCGCTCTCTCTCCCCCTTCTTCTTACCTTCCTTCCCTCCATTGTACTCCCTCTAACAATCAATGGAAAAAATATCCTTGGGTGAGGGTTAACAAAAAACAAATTAATCACCTTGCCTTAGGCCTACCCTTTCCTCTCTCCAAGTATTTCCCTTCTTAGTCAGTGATGACACACCTACTTAGTCTACCAAGCAGAAAACTGGATGCCATCCTTGATCCTGCCCATTGTTCTTCCCTCCTCAACTCTGTTCACTGTTAATCCTGACTCAGTTGCCACTACTTAATTCAGGTCCTCACTACACCCTTCCCTTAAGATAATTCTCTGATTTCTCTACTCTGGGTCTCTCTGCTTCCAGACTTCAACTCGGCCTGTCCCCAGAATGATTTTCTTAAAATACAAGTTGAACCATATGATGGTCAGTTTTCATGCCAATCTGTACCCAGTTAGTCAATCAAACACTAATCAAGGTGTTGCTGTGAAGGTATCTTGTAGATGTGATTGACATCTATAATCAGTTGACTTTATGTCAAGATGATTATTCTGGATAACCTGGGTGGGCCTGACCCAATCAATTGAAAAAAACTGGGGTTTCTCTGAGGAAAGTTTGCCTGTTGACTGTAGCATCACCTGTCCTTCCTGAAGATCTGCCCTAAGGATTTCAGGCTTGCCTAGCCATCTTGTATAAGCTGACTCTTTGCATTACATCTCTTAATATATATCTCCTACTGAGTTTGTTTCTGGGATGATACACTGCCTCTGAAACAAAATGGTTACTTTGATAGAACCTATTAGACTGGTAAAAATTGATAGCCGGATCTTTCCAAGTTGGCAAGGATGTGGAGCTACAGAAATCTTCATGTACTACTGGTGTCATGTATCAGGCATTAAGCTAGGTCCTTTACATATATTATCCCCTTTGATTGTCATAATAACTCTTTTGAGTATTCTCATTCTCTTTACGTTAGGAACACTGAGGCTCTGGGAGGTTGTAATTCACTCAAAATAACATAGTTAAAAAATGGCAGAGCTGAGATTTTGAAACCTAGTCAGGTTTCTTTTGTGGACTTAGTGTCCCCCTCCCCAACATTAAATCAAATTTATTTGAGAATTATAATAAAACAATATTAAACCTATGATGTTCTAACTTGCTTTTATGCAAAATTATAACCTTTCTTTTATAACCATGCTTACACTTTTTACAACATCAGGACGTCTCTATAAAGCAAGGTCAGGGGTTGGGGGATCAGATTATTATCTTAATTTTTATACTTGTGCAATTAGAACCCTTGGGAAACAAGCAAACTACTTAAAGTCACAAAATATAGAAGATTAACAAAAGCATCTGAACAGTCTAAAGCAGCGGTCACCAACTGGGTGTCCATGAGGTCTGAAAGGTTGGCGATGCTGGTCTAAAGGGCCAGATTAAAAAAACATCTTCCCTTGGGGCAGCCAGTCCTGGACTTGGGAAGGTGTCACAGTTTTAAATACTCCCTTCGGAAAAACAATAGATAATAAGACAATATATTTTTTAAAGGATAAAAGAATAAGAAAGAGCCCTTGGAAATTAAAAATGATAGCCAAAGATATTTCAGATAAGGGTTTAATCTCCAAAATTTACAGAGAACTCATACAACTTAACAAAAGAAAGATAAACGATCCAATCAAAAAATGGGCAGCCCTAACCGGTTTGGCTCAGGGGATAGAGCATCGGCCTGCAGACGCAAGGGTCCCAGGTTTGATTCCGGTCAAGGGCATATACCTCGGTTGCGGGCACATACCCAGTAGGAAGTGTGCAGGAGGCAGCTGATCAATGTTTCTCTCTCATCGATGTTTCTAACTCTCTATCCCTCTCCCTTCCTTTCTGTGAAAAATCAATAAAATATATTTTTTAAAAATGGGCAAAGGACCCAAATAGACACTTTTTGAAAGAGGACATACAGAAGGCCAAGAGATGTATGAAAACATGCTCAAAGTCACTAATCATCTGAGAGATGCAAATCAAAACAACAATGAGATACCATCTCACACCTGCCAGAATGGCTATCATCAACAAAAGACAAGTGCTGGCGAGGATGTGGAGAAAAAGGAACCCTCGTGCACTGCTGGTGGGAATGCAGACTGGTGCAGCCACTGTGGAAGACAGTATGGAGCTTCCTCAAAAAGTTAAAAATGGAATTCCCATTTGACCCAGTAATCCCACTTCTAGGACTATATCCCAAGAAACCAGAAACACCAATCAGAAAGGATATATGCACTCCTATGTTCATAGCAGCACAATTTACCATAGCTAAGATTTGGAAACAGCCTAAGTGCCCATCAGCAGATGAGTGGATTAAAAAACTGTGGTACATCTACACAATGAAATACTATGCCGCTATAAAAAAGAAGGAACTTTTACCATTTGCAACAGCATGGATGGAACTGGAGAGCATTATGCTAAGCAAAAGAAGCCAGTAGGAGAAAGATAAATGTCAGTGGGAATGACTTGGGGGGAGGGGATCAAGCGGGGAAAAAGGAGACATATGTAAAACTTTAGACAATAAATAAATTTGAAAAATAAATAAATAAAACACAATGGAAAAACATCCTCCAATGAGGATTAAAAACAAAAACATTAAGGGAGGAGTGGGGGGAAATGTTGAATCATTCCGGGTTCCCTGTTAGTCACAGAACAAGATACAGAGATCTCTTAAGTAGGGTTGCTTTCCAGTGGGTCATTTGTTGCCCAAGTTGATGATAGCAGGAACTTTAGAACCCCACTTGTTAACAAGTCTGTATTCATTAATCACTTACATTCACACTAATAACAAAACCAACATAAGGGGAAAAAACTGCTCAGTACCAGAGATTAAATAACCATGTATAGTCTCTTGAAATAAATTTGATTCCTTAAGAAAAAAAGAAAACGATAGCCAAAATAATAATTTTATTAGAAAGGTTGGAAGATCAAGTCAAGGAGGTTTCCCAAAAAAATAATAAAAAAAGTAACCACATGTCCAAGAGAAACGGAAGCTAAGGAAATTAGATGATGAGTCTAGGAGATTCAATGTACATCTAAAATTAGTCCCAGAAGAAAAAAAATTATCAAAGAAAGACTTCTAGAATTTAAGGGCATAAGCCTCCAGATTGAGGGGGCTCAATAAAGTACCAGAACAATGAATAAAAAAGACCTGAACCAAGGCACATCATCATAAAATTTCAAAACACTGATGATAAAGAGAAGTTCCTAAAAGTTTCAAAGAGGGAAAATAACCTGGTCACAGACAAAGGAACAGGAATTAGGGGGGGGGGGGGGGCCTTCTCTATATTTACAGAGGACAATGGAAAAATGCCTCCAACAATCAGAAGGAAAAGTATTTCCTACCTAGAATCCTACACATAGCTAAACTATCAATCAAGTTTGAAAACAGGGTAAATGTATTTTCAGAAATTCAAGGAACTAAAATATGTATCCCCAACTAATAGGTGTTCAATCAAAATGAGAGATTGACCAAAAAAAGAAGGAAGCTAGGAACAGATGCAACAGGGTAAAAAGAAATCACTGGGTGATAGCCGTGCAGCTAGAGTAAGGCTAGAGACTCTCTGTTTCCAACACACCAACCAATGAGTGAGGGGCCATTTCCCATGTCCTCTCACCCCCTGCCCAAGGTCCAGTTTTGTGCTTGGTACAAAGGAAGAATGTTTTCATTAATACATGTCTGTGGCATTGATTTAAGAACAGAGAAGTCCAGCCGACATGGTTGAGTGTCAACCCATGAACCAGGAGGTCAGGGTTCAATTCCTGGTCAGGGCACATGCCCGGGTTGCAGGCTCAATCCCCAGTCAGGGGCATGCAGGAGACAGCCAAGCAATGATTTTGCTCTCATTATTCATGTTTCTATCTCTCTCTCCCTCTCCCTTCCTCTCTGAAATCAATATATATATAAAGAATAGAGGAGCAAGAGAGATGACAAAGAGGGGCATATGGGAAGCAAGAAGAAACACCAGAAAGAGCACTGACATGAGTCATAAACAGAGCTGCCGAGTACCTACTCTATGCCAAGAGCTTTTCCATAAACCACATAATTCATTCCAATGAGGAACACTTACAGAAGTTATTATTATCTCACTCCTTAGAGATGAGAGACTCACAGGCTCAGAGAGGGTAGGAGCCTTGCCCACAGTCACACAGACATTATGCAGCAGAGCTGGAATCAGAACCCATGACTTCCTAACTCTAAGGCCTCGGTTCCTTGGGGCAAACCATGCAACCTTTCTGAGATTCCATTTCCTCTTCTGTACAACAGGGACTGTACTTTCTAGCAGTGTGCACACATACGAGGCTAGTGACATATGCAACATGCCACACTAGGGCTACACTGTGGAGTTTCATGACTAAATTTAACCTCTTGACTGCCATGGGAAGAGGGAGGGACTGGCCTGGGCTGGGTTTGTAGTTGCAACTAGGTCAGGGCAGAGTCTGGGCCAAGAAGTCTGATGGGGATTCTAGAGGCACAATGCCTAGCCAGAACAAGCAGACATCCAGTGTGCTGAGGGCCAAAAAATCAGCAACCTCTTTCTTGTCTCAAACTGAAAAGCACAAACTTACTGAATTAATATCCCTCAGCACCCTTCCTCCACTCAGGAGCCACCTCTTTCATGCGAATTTCCAAAATTAATCATTCCTCCCTCTTCACTCTTTCTCCTAATTCTTATCACTCTCTGTGTTGTATTCATTCATTCATTCATTATTTATTTATTAAGTGCATATTATGAGCCAAGCTTAACTCGTAGCTCTTTCCCATTAAATGTTAGCCCCATGAGGTAACAACGCTTGTTGTATGCCTCCACAGCATTGAGAATGCTACATTATCAGCTGCTAGCAAGCTAAAGGGAAGGGATGAGGGAAAAGTGTAAGATTCATGCAGTGTTTAATAAAGCACCTACTGCCTGCAAGGCAAGTGTAGACAGCGATGGTCTATTAGGATGCACAACAATTTGTGGATGTGAGAACAGACTCACATCCTTAAGCCAACTTTAGAAACATTTCTCAGGCGGGATCCTAAGGCCCAGAGAGAGAAACTGCCCAGGATCACACACTCAACAGAATGGCCTAAATTAGTGAGACTGAAAATACCCGGCAAGTTTATGGCATAATTGGAACTCTCATATATTTCTGGTGGGAGTACAAATTGGTTTACTACTTTTGAAAACTATTGAGCAGTACTTACTAATGCTATACTTATGACCCAGAAATCTTAATTACACACCCAAGAGGAATCAATGTATGTGTTCACCAAAAGGCATGTATAAGAATGTTCACAGCCATTTTATTCACAATACTAAACTGGAAACAAAACAAATGTCCACCAACAGCTGAATGGATAAGTTGTGGCAAATTTATACAGTAGAATATGACTGATCAGTAAAAAAGGACTATTGCTACACACAAAATGGATGATTCTTACAGACACACTGTGTTAAATAAAAGAGTACACACTGTATGACACCATTTATGTGAGGTTTAAGTACAGGCAGACTTCTCTCTGGAGACAGAAGTCAGAATAGTGGTCACACCTGAAATAGGTATTGATGAGAAGGGGTATGAAGTGGCCTTCTGGCTGCTGGAAACATCCTGTGTCTTGTGCTGAATGGTGGCTTCTAAGGTACATACATATGCCAAAAACTCAGCAAACTGAACCTTTAAGATTTGTACACTTTACTTCAATTTAAAAAGTAAAACAAACAAAACCACCCTAAGTAGTTTGTCATCTATCAAACTGGCAAAAATCCCAACATTCCTTAGTGTACCCTGTTAAGGAGACATCCGAAACAGGCACTCCTATACACTGCTGGTGGGAGTAAAAGTGCTATAATTCCTATGGAGGCCAATTTTGCAGTATCTTGCAAAATAAATACACTTAGTCTTTGATATGATAACTTCACTTCTAGGAATTTATGCTACCACTACACTCTGCCATACATGAAATAAAATATATACGAGGGTATTCACTACATCATTACTTGTAATAGCAAAAGACTGAAAATGACCTAAATGTCCAATCAACAGGGCACTGGTTAAATAAATCATGGGACACAGGTACACTGGAACATTATGTAGCTATAATAATGAATTAGGAAGGCTTTTATACTGATATAGAAAGATTTCCCAAATAAACTGTCAAAGAAAAAAAAATCAGACACTAAAAAATTTGTATGGTATACTACCATTTATATAAAAGGAGGGATAAAAATATATCTTAGTATTCATTTATATATGCAAAAAGAATCTAGAAGGATCCACAGGAAACTAATAATAGCATTAGTGGGCATGTGATAGAAGCGTTTGGGGACACTGGACAACGAGGTATACAGAAGGAGGGAGGTTGTACATTCCAAATCTTTCTATGCTTTTTAAGTTTTGAATAATGTACATGTATTAATTATTTTTAAACTATATAAGTAAACTAGTAGCCCAGCACACGAAATTCATGCACATTAAAAGGGAATTAATTGCTTTAACTGGTTTGGCTCAGTGGATAGAGCATCGGCATGCGGACTCAAGGGTCCCAGGTTCGATTCCAGTCAAGGGCATATACCTTGACTGTGGGCACATCCCCAGTGGGGAGTGTGCAGGAGGCAGCTGATCAATGTTTCTCTCTCATCAATGTTTCTAACTCTCTATTTCTCTTCCTTCTTCTCTGTAAAAAATCAATAAAATATATTTTTTTAAAAAGGGAATTAATTAGTGGAGATATTTTAATATTGCTATTTGCCCTTTTTCTATAATAGAAGTGTGAGAGATGAAAGGAAATTAGTAAAATGTATATGAAAATAATATATAAGTTTATTAATAAATAAACAGTAATAAAAGGATATAACAACAACAGAGGCATGATATAAAAATGACAAAAACA
>NW_005371138.1:2475463-2497990 GCF_000412655.1 Myotis brandtii
TTGTTTCTTTGTTATGGGGTGGGGCCACAACATTAGTAACAAAGAAACAGAATTTTCGGAGGATGAGGCCCAGAAATCCGGATTTAAAAAAGATTCCCAGGTGATTCTAATGTGCAGCCAAGGTTGAGAACCACTGATCTATAGATATAGTATTTCCAAAGTTAGCTTCAATAATAGATCCATTACAAATCATTTCACTTGCATGCTCTGCTCCGAGGGCGGGTTCCTGCCTGAAACCTCACCCTGAGGGAGGGTTCCTGCCTGAACCTCGCCCTCCAGGAAACAGCTGGGGGAGGGCACAGCTGTTGCCAAGACGACCGCTGCAGGAATGACTTCCTTCCAGTTGGACAAGCTTCTGGCTGTGATGTTACACCCAGGGTTTTTATATAAGTAGATTAGAATTTTATTGTGGGGAGCCGCTAACAGTGTTTTGGACAGGTTCAAGCCTTGGACTGATGAGAGGGCACAGTCCTCTCATTGCCACGTGCAAGTCCCAGCTTGGAGGGCAGGGCCCTCCCAGCACAATTATAGCCAACAGCTATAGTTGTAAGCTTGAACCTACGGTCCAAACACGTGGCCCCACGTGCCTGAGTGATGTAGGCTTGATAGAGTTCAGGTGCATGTAGTTGAGTAGGATTGAAACCCAGGAGAATGTTGTAAACATCTTGGTCACACCCTTACTTTGCCTCGTGGCATCTGCTATAAAATAAAGACACTGCTGTGGGCGTGGTCGCTGTCTCTCAGAGAAGCAGCATCCCACCGAGACCCAGCTTTCATTCTCTTGTCTGTCTTTTCTAAGCCTTTCAGCCGCCCCCACTCAGGTTCACCCTTGGCTGTGCTGGCGCAGCACACTTTATAAAGATATACCTCCATGCTCCGAGGGCAGGTTCCTGCCTCAATCCCCGCCCTCACTGGAAACAGCTCGGGGGAGGGTGCAGCCGTTTCCAAGACAACCCCTGCAGGACTGACTTCCTTCCGCTTGGTCCCCAGACAGGTCATGATGTTACACCACCCAGGGCTTTTATATAAGTAGATTATCTTTTAAAAAGAAGTAAAGGACAATGGAGGGAGGAAGAAGAATCCGAAAGGGGGTGGTTTTCCAAAACAATGCCATAGATTTCACAACTTTATCTGGTTGTTACGCAGAGCACTGCTTACTCTGAAGCAGAGGAGATTCAGGCTGGATGTACTGGTGGGATGTACAGAAGGAGAACGGAACACTGAAATGAGCAGAGGAAATCAGGTTATCTGATGGCCTTAAAAGCAGGCAAGACTGTCACTGGTATGCAGGAAGGCAGCATCAGGTAGTAGACCTCCGGCTTCGAAGTTAGAGGCTTGGGTTAAAGACCTGACCCACAGATTCCTCCTGACCACCTGTGACCTGTGTGGGATAAGCTGCTCAGCGGAAGCTCCAGCTGCCCTCATCTAGAAAATGGGGTGGACAGTAGTGCCAACTCACCAAGTTGCTATAATTAAGTGGATAATAACACACTTTGTCCATCACACGGTGCATAGGACCACACAAGTTTGTACGTACGTCTAAGCTCTCTACAAGGCCCTGGGGTTTGCAGGTATTACCTCTCAGAGGAGCAGCCAGTGTCAAAAAGAGTTCTGTCTATTAAATTCATACGTGAAACTGTGATGGGTTTCAAGCCAAGATCAGACATCTGCCACGCATATTACAAAGATACAAAGGTTCAACAATTGGAACTCATCAGTGAAATGGGAAAAAAAAATCCTTGCATAGATTATTGCTCCAATTTGATAAAAAGAACTGGCTTTGCTTGGAGGAGGGAAAGGAGGAGGCGGCGGCAGTACCACAGTTTCCTGCCAAATATCTAACCCTTTAACAATGCCTGTCTGGTGAGCCTGAGCGCTCCAGGAAAAAGCCACCAATAAAATCCTTTCCAAGGGTCTGTGTGGAGCGGGGAGAGAGGAAATGCAGTCAGCTCTTTTTTCTCTGCAGGAAGGGAAGGCTGAACAACTGCACATCAGGCGAGAAGGCAAACAAATTGCCCATTCAAGCCAAAATAAGCTGCTCCTGGGGGAAGCAGAACAGCTGGAGTCCATTCAGCCAGACACAGAGGTGAGGGCCCCAAAGACAGACCCGGGCCTGGGGAGCCGGCCTCTGGCAGGCAGGGATCTTCTGAGCAAGTGGTGGCCACCTGCCCTCATCTCACCTCTGCTGCCCTCAGTCTATGCCCACAAAGGGGAGCCAGCCAGCAGCTTTGTCAGATGTGGGGGAAATCCTGGGTGGAAAGGAAGAAGAAAGGCAGCAAACTAGTGAACCTGCCAAGCGAGCGAGCACCTATTATGTGGCAGGCGCTGAGCAGGCACGAAGCAGTCACTGGTGGGACATGCCTGTGCCCTTTGTAGAGACAACTTTTAGGGGTGGGTATTGTGATGGTGATGTTAAAGGTGAGGAATCGGGCTCGGTGAGGAAGAGTGATTGTACAAGGACATAGCTAGAGAGTGGCTGGACCAGCCATGGCAGGGGCCTCGGAGCTCTCCTTCCTGCTTGTCGCTGGAGTTTGCCCAGCTCCAGCAGTTCATCTGAAGCAAGAACTGATCATCCTTTTTAGCGGTGGGGGTGTCTGGTAGCAAACGGAACATATCAAGAGAGGCTTCATTAGAAAACTAAGGAAAGCACCAAAGCAAATTGCAAAAGAGGGGGTGAGGGGATAAACCTGAAAGCAAATGAAGTAGCAGAGTAGAATTACTTTGATCCCTAAGAAACCTGAAATGTGGCTGCTGTGGAGCTTGCCTCCAGCTGGACATGCAGGTCTGAGTCCCTGTCTGGGACAGTGGGTAGCAGCATCCTGACGGGCTAGCAATGGTTCCAGATCTGCTAGATTGGAGTCCCAGGCTCCAGTTTGAAAACCCGTTCTGCAGCTATGCTGAGCTCCTGCCCAGGCCCCTGACGTCTGAGAGTGGGGGAGGAGAGACACTTCCCTCTCTAGCTCCTGGGATTCCCACCCTGAGTCTCAGACCTTCTTACAGTCATCTTACAATTACTTCCTTCCTTGAGGTAATAATAATAATAATAATAATAATATCAGCTAACATTTATTGAGCCTTTACTTTTGTGCCAGGCAGGTTCAGCCACATATGTAAGGCGACATACTCAAGTGGAGGAGCCAGAATTTGCACCCAGTGCCCATACTCTTCCTCAGCACTACCCATAGTGCCTCAGGCCTTAGGATCTGATAGAACTGAAAGAGCAATCCTGAAGTCAGGCAGATAGCTCTACATTTTACTACTACTGATCCCTGGGCAACCTGGTTAACCTATCTAATCTCTGAGTCTCAGTCGTCTCCTCTACAGAGTAGATGTAATTAATATACTTGTGGAGTTGTGTCCCCTCTCAGACAGAGTAGGTCCTCA
The DNA here is from genome assembly GCF_000412655.1 of Myotis brandtii. Taxonomy (NCBI): domain Eukaryota; kingdom Metazoa; phylum Chordata; class Mammalia; order Chiroptera; family Vespertilionidae; genus Myotis; species Myotis brandtii. The sequence goes on from NW_005371138.1 coordinate 2,478,848, forward strand.
ATTATGTCCTTCACCCGTCTCTATTTCACCTCCCCTTCCAATGTCATTCATTAAACACTAGGGCTGCTTCTACCCCTGAGCAAGGTTTGGCTTCTTCATATTCTGTTCTAGTCTACTGTGTGCCTATGACGTGTGGGACCCAGCATCAGGCCCTGTGGGGCTGGGTCTTGGGAATGAGACTGGAGGAGAGGAATCCATCAAAAGTGGGCAATGCACAGGGCTGAGGGGAGGCGCTGGCTGTGAGAATCAGGCTTTAAGCTGGTAGGAGCTCTCCTCCAGCTTGTCTCCCTTCTGCTGGCCTCCTGCCAGGACTAACAGGCACGTCTGGTTGCCTCCTGGTGCACAGCTTGCACCCTGCAGGGCACCCACCAAGGGCCCCGTTCCTCCCATGCTGGGGTGCCTTGACTCCCAGCTCACAGGCAGGCACGTAGCCATGTACCGAGCCCTGTGATCCGGCCCTCCTTTCCTGATCTGGAACCATTCATTCTGCACACTGTGAGCCAGAGCCCAGGCACTGGGGACAAAACGACAGGTCTGCCCTCAGGGAGTTCCCCAGCATGCCCTGCTATCCACTGTTCTCCTCACTCGGGTAACACGGGACACACCTTTCCAGACACTATCATTTCTCTCTTCCAACTAAGAATTACTTCACTAGAACAGTCACACTAACACATGAATCGCCCCTCTCCCCACCTGAACAAGAGAAATGAGAAACAGACACAATTTTAAATGCATATGTACATATGTGTGTGTTTCTTATGCACCCACTACTTACCAGCTATTTCACATACATTATCTCACCTCATCGTCACAACAACAATCCTGCAAGGTGGAGTCATCCCCAGGACATAGAGGAGAGAAAGCTGGAGGCTCACTCAGAGATGGAGCTGGTTTGAACCAAAGCTGTCTGCCTGCAGAGTTTATGCTCTTTCTACAGCCCCGGGCTGCCTCTCAGCTCAGCTGCCGCCCTGCTAGCTCTGGCCCCTCCTTCGCCTCGATTTGTTCTTTCACATATTTAGATTCCCTGCACTCTTCTTTTTTGTGTGGTTCCAGAGGAGGCCAACCTCTCCCAGACCAGTGACAGCAGCAGCAGCAACATCCTAGGTCAGTGGTTCTCAACCTTGGCTGCACATTAGAATCACCTGGGAATCTTTTTAAAATCCTGATTTCTGGGCCTCATCCTGTCCTAGGCACTTCCTCCGACTCTCTGATTAGCTTGTCTTAATTACACCCAGGCTGGAGCAGTTCCGGGGCTGCTGCAAAGCAAGCAGGCTCACTGTTCCGTCTTCTCGCTCCTTCTCTGACTCCAGCCCCTTTCGCTCCCCACCCCCTCTGCTGGCTGGCAGCCTGCCTCCTCTGCTGTCCTTGGTTCTGCCTCCTTGCACATCACATTCAGGCCTGCCAAGGAGTGCTTCAAACTGCTGCCACTCCAGGCAGCTGAGCCAGTCTAGCTCAATTCAGAAAAGAGAGCTCAAGTCTCTGCTGAGTGCCAGGCACCGCTCTGGGTGCCACAGGCAGGAAGCAAAAGGAAAACACAGGGGCCTTGCCCTCAGAAGCTCAGAGTCAGAGGCTGGAAGGGAGCAGGAGCTCAGCACAGGGAGCGGTGAGAAGGTTGTAATACAGTCCTAAAATACCAGAGCTGGTCCAGCCGGCAGCGTGGCTCAGTGATTTGGCGTTGACCTATGAACCAGAAAGTCACGGTTCGATTCCGGTCAGGACACATGCCCGGGTGGTGGGCTTGATCCCCAGTAGGGGGTGTGCAGGAGGCAGCCAATCAATGATTCTCTCTCATCATTGATGTTTCTATCTCTCTCTCCCATCCCTTCCTCTCTGAAATCAATAAAAATATATTAAAAAGAGTATCAGAGCTGGAGGGAATCTTGGTTTCCTGTTTTAACCCCTCCATTTTATAGATGGGGAACAACAGCCCACAGGAGGGCAATTATATGAATAAATGATGTCTGTAATAACAACCAGCACTTCTCAAACCCTTACTAGGAGCTAAGTACTGTTCCACGTCCTTTACATGTATTAACAACCCCCTCAACAACCCTCTGAGGTAGGCACTACTGCCCTCCCCATTTTAAAGATGAAGAAAATGAGGCATTGAAGGGTTAAGTACCCACTTGTCCAGTTCACACAGCTAATAAGTGTGCTGAACTTAGGCAGGCAGGCCCCACATTGCTGTCTCTCTAATGCACCGTGAGAAGAAGACAGTCTACCTGTGGAAGTAACAAGGCTCCTTGAAGGAATTACATAGGCCCTGGTTATCCAGAGTCAACTAAGAGGAAGCCTTACTTAATCAGAGGCTTCAACGGAGCTCCCAAGCACCACAAAATACAAGGCACTGGGTGAACAGAGCCCCATATTTCCAACGAAAGAGCCAACCAAGAGGAACAAACTTGGTGGAAGGGATTTCCTCAAGGAAGGAGTAGCAGCTCAACCCTCTTCCCCTTTTGTGTCTTTAATATCCTTCAAGATCTTTCATACCTCAAATGCCACTTCCTCAGGTAGGAAGACCAGCAGGCAGCTTAAAAAGATGCTCGAAGATGTGGATTGAAATTTGTAGAAAAGGAGGTTCTAGAAAAGCCTTGGTCAACCAAAGACTCCCATTTCTCAGAATCTCCCCAATACACACACACACCACCACCACCACACCACACACACACCCTAGCGGCCTAGCCTCTGGTTAACGAAGAGTCTTCTCCAATTTGCCACATGAGTTTCAGAATAAATAGCTACCAGTATTTTAGCTACTTACCAATCACTGCCAGATTATGTTCCGAGCCACAGGAGATCTGTAAAATGAAAGGAAATAAGTTATACTAAAGAAAGAAAATGTTTCAGTATTTTAGCCTGTATATTTTATGATCAGTTAGTTTTTAATAACACTAACATCTATTTTTGGCAAATTTTAGGAAGTAGAAAGCGGCACCATATACAAAAGTTGATTATAATTACAACATACTCACAATTACATAAAAAGAAAAAGTGATAAAAATTTGAATGAAATACACAAGATGTTAATAATATATTTGTTTTTAGGCAGTGAACCATGAGTAATTTTTTAAAAATCCTTTCTTTGTATGTCTTTGTACTTTTTCAAACTTTCTATACTGAGCACATATTACCAGAAAAACAGAAATATAAGGCAATACAAATGACAGTTTTTGAAAACTAAACTGAAAAAGACCACCACTCTCATCTGGATGGAGAGAATGAGCAGAGAATTTGGTGGAAACTGACTTGTCTAAGGACAAATGTTTGACTTTTCCCATCTGCTCACTCTCTTTTCACCTTCCAGTCACACAAACATCTGTAGTTCTCTGGATGCGTTCATCATACTTCTGGGCCTTTGCACATGCTGTTCCTCTGCTTGGAATGACCTCTTCTCAACTGCCTACCCAGAAAACTTCCACTCATCCTTTAAAATCGCAAACCGTCCACTGAGACTCCTTCACACTTGCTTCTAGGCAGACTCAAGCACTCCTTTCATTGAACAACTTATATGTACCCCCATTGTGGCAATCATTTTGCGGCCTTTTATGTTTTATCTGTCTCCTCACTGCCTTTGTCTTGAGAACAGGACTAAGTCTTATTCACCTCTGTATTGCACAGCTGAACTGTAGAAGGCCACAGACTCAGCTAACATCTGCTAAGTAGGAGAATGAATGAAAGAACAAAATACATAAAAGAACAAGTAACTAATATACAATGGATAATCATTTGGGGTTCTGAATCCAGTGTCCACCCAGCCAGAGGCCCTTCTTGCCTTTCAGTCTCTGCACCTCCCAACTGCTACCAGGAGGAAGTGATTGAGAATACAAAAGCAGAAACAGTTCTCCGGGTACTAATTAAAAGGAACTCAACACTCTGGAGAAGCATCCTGTGACCTTTATCAGGATGTTCACTCCAGCTCCCAGCAAGAGGGAGTCTCCAGGTACTCACAGAATGTCAATGAGGGGAGAACCCTGGAGATCTTCCAGTCCAATCTTTCTACATTACGAATTAAAAACTGAGGCTTGGGAAGAGGACAGAACTTGTCTTGGGTGCCAGAGCAAGTGTGTGTCAAAACTAAGGCGAGAGCCTGGCCGACGTGGTTCAGTGGTTGAGCGTCAACCTATGAACCAGGAGTTCATAGTTTGATTCCTGATTGGGCACATGCCTGGGTTGCAGGGACAATCCCCAGTGGGGGGCGTGTAAGAGGCAGCTAATCAATGATTCTCTCTCATCACTGATGTTTCTCTCTCTCTCTCCCTTCCTCTCTGAAATCAATTTTTAAAAAACTAAGACTAGAACCATTCTGATTCTCACACCAGTTCCTTCCCTGATGCTATAACTGCTCACTCTTTGCCAGTGAAAACCATTCGAAGTAATCAGCATAGGCCCCTAACAGTAACAGATTCAAAAGGCATTTGAGCACTGACAGCCAAATAACACGTTGGTGGATGAGAATGGGCAGCAAGGCGTCTGAAGTTTTTTCCTTATAAAAGCTGTGCTGCCCAGATCTTAGCTTCTACAGGGAAGAGGGGTGCCCACACCTGGGTGGACTCCCTGACAGTATCTGGCAAAGAAGCCCCTGTATATTTTATCCCAGTAAAGATTCCCAGGTTGTCTAGGCTCTGAGGTCCTTTGGGACAGGCTCTGGAGATAATTTCTCTAAGAGGCTCCACCATGTGTCATACACACAGCACAAGTTCATTGTATGCTTCCTGGTTACACGGAGGCTGATTCCCTAGGTTCCATCATAGAAAGATGTTTAGATTGAAAGACTGGAAAAAACTTAGATATCTAACGTTAGGAGAATGCTTACGTAAATTATGATAGAGCCATCTGATAGACTATTGTACAGACTTGGAAAATGATGCTTACAATAAAGGAAAATAGTTATGATATCCTGTGAACTGAAAAATCACCTAAAAACTGTAATATGCAATATGATCGCAACTCTATAATAGAGTATGCATAAAAGACTGGAAGGAGATACATCAAATTTTGACAGTGATTGACTCTGGACTAGGGATGAGACAGGCATTACAAGTATGGTTTTTCCTTTTGCTTTTTTAATGCTTTCTAATTTTATACACTATTTTTCTAATCAGAAAATAATCTATTAAAAACAAGTACAATGCACTACAGAGGAAAAAAACCCTGCCTGGTATAAAATCTGATATGTTTTGTTGCGGGGGTGGTGGGGTGGGGGCGAGAGGGGGAAGATTTGAAAGAAATATAACTAAATTACAAGGGCAACTTCTAGTCCCTATTTTTGAAATGTTCTTTAACGGTGGTGGTAGCAGTAATGGTGATAATGGCAGCAATAAAAGCAGGAATTAAAGCCACCATATACTGAGGACTCATGTGCCAGGCATTATGCCCAGGTACTTTATAAACATCACACATCTTAATCATCACAATAATCCTTTTCAGGTAGATTTGACTTTGCTCATTTTAGAGATAAGAAACTGAGCTCATACATATTAAATGATTTCACAGCCAGCTAAGTGGCAGTGGTAGAACTGAAACCCAGGTCTGCCTCATCTCCAAGCTCCTGTTCTGTGGTGCTAGATCATACTACGTTTGTTTTTCAAAAATAAAGTTATTTCGCTTGAACGTCGACCTATGAGCCAGGAGGTTGCAGTTTGATTCTGGCCAGGGCACATCCCCGGGTTGTGGGCTGGATCCTCAGTGTTGCACGTGCAGGGGCAGCTAATCAATGATTCTCTCTCATCGTTGATGTTTCTATCTATCTCTCCCTCTCCCTTCCTCTCTGAAATAAAAATTTAAAAAGAAAAGAATACAAAAATAAAGTTATTTAATTTCACAACATGGACAGAGAAAGGGCCTGCCTCTCTGACTGCCAGGGCTCAAGCTGGGGCTGTGGACTGCACCTTGAGGACCAGATGCTTCACCCAATGCCAGTATTAGGCAGCAGGTGCTTCTCTGAATTAATGAGCAAGACAGTGATGAGTGGAGGCCACATAGAGCTTGGAGCCCAAGGCTCCCTGCTGCTTCCTGCTGGCTGGGCATTGGCGCAGAGGTCAGGACACTGAACACCACAGGCCACAGAACCCCAATGCCACACTCCTTCAACAAGATTGTATCAATGACCATTTGCTTCATATTGCTCCTATCAGCATCTTCCCACTGCCCAGCTGCAGGCAGCTTTCTAGAAGATGCTGTTAACAATGGCAGTGTGCCCAGAGGAAGAGATTCAGAGACTGGAAGCCAGGTGAATCCTCCGTCCTCTACTTCCTGGACAGTTAGCCAGGTATCCTCGGGCCTCAGTGTTCTCAGGTGTAAACAATGTCCTCAGGTGTAAACAAGTACATAACAATATCTGCCCCATCTGCCTCACAGAATTGCTAGAGGACAAGTGAGACACGCCCCTCTCCTCACAGCCAGATGTCTCAACTTTCTTACACACAAATCTGACCATGTCATGGCCCTATACAGAACCCTTCACAGGCTCCCAGCTTTGGAAGGGTAGACTAAACTACCCAGGAGGAGGCTCCAGCTTACCTCTCTGGCCTCATTTCCTCCCTCTGCTACCCATGAACCCTCAACTCCAAATAACATACTAGTATTCCTTTGGTTCTATTCACACCACATTATATTTTCTCTAAGAACACTATAGGGTTTCAGGCTTTTATGCATGCTATTCTCTTTGAATGGAATTCCCTTTCTCCCACTGTCTACCTAGCTAAATCCTTCAAGGTTGCTCAAATATCACCTCCTTGCCTAGCCAGTGTGGCTCAGTGGTTGAGTGTCAACCTATGAACCAGAAGGTCAAGGATCGATTCCCAGTCATGGCACATGCCTAGGTTGCAGGCTCGATCCCCAGTGTGGGGCGTGCAGGAGGTGGCCAATCAATGATCGTCTCTCATCATTGATGTTTCTATCTCTCTCTCCTTCTCCCTTCCTCTCTGAAATCAATTATTTAAAAAAAAATTTTAATCACCTCCTTGTAAAGCGGACCCTCACTGCCCAGGCAGAGCCAGCTGCTCCAGCCTGGCTACTCCCACAGCATTATGCATCACAGCCCTTATCACACATGAGGTATCTATTCATGACCCAAGCATGAGTTAGGCCCCACTGTCTCTCAGAGATCTAGCAAAGTGCCTGCCTAGCAGTGTCCCTGCCACACTGCCCAAGTGCAGGGCATGAAGGGGTGGGAGGGGAGGAGGAAATAAAAGGTAAGGGGCCCAGAGAAGTTAGATGATCCCAATACAAGTGTTAGTAGTCATGTGGCCATTCTAGCCCAAGTGAAGACAGGCACTGAGATGCACAGAGGGCAGGAAGGGAAGGGCACTACAAGAATAGTATAGAGATGACAGGAGCATCAATAGCACAGTAGATTGTTCCAGGAACGCACAGTAAACCAGCCACAGAGGTCAGTCCTGGGAGACAGAGTCTCACTATAGAGGAAGTGGTTCCAGCTTGCTGGATGAGGCCTTTAAGAGAAGTGGGCACGCCTCCCCAAGGGTGAAGAGTGGGACAAAGGTGGCTGTGGAAAGCTGTCTGACTCAGTGCTGCTCATATGCTAGAGCAGTGGTTCTCAACCTTCCTAATGCTGCGACCCTTTAATACAGTTCCTCATGTTGTGGTACCCCCAATTTCATTGTTACAAATTGAACATAATTAAAGCATAGTGATTAATCACAAAAATAATATGTAATTATATATGTGTTTTTCGATGGTCTTAGACGACCCCTGTGAAAGGGTTGAACATAATAGCATAGTGATTAATCACAAAAATAATATGTAATTATATATGTGTTTCCCGATGGTCTTAGGCAACCCCTGTGAAAGGGTCGTTCGACCCCCAAAGGGGTCGCAACCCACAGGTTGAGAACCGCTGTGCTAGAGGGATCTTCTCTGTTCAGGCATCTCAGCCTCAGGAGGCAGAGCTGCAGAAAACAATTTCCAAGCCCCACTCCCTGCCACCCCCCAGCTACCACAGGGATAAGATCTCCCAACAACCCTCCTCCCAGGCTAGACTCCATCAGTTCTGATGAGAGGAGTTGCTCAGCGATCTCCCATGGGCTGGACCCCACTAACTGCAGCTGGATGGGGATGAGCTGGGGCAGGAATTGACTGGTAGTAGATGCCCAGGGAATATATGCTGAACACATCAATGAGTTAAATGAATGGATAACTAAATGAATAAGCAAAAATTAGATTAACATGAAAATATTTGCAGGATGTTGAATGTGAGCACTTCAGTTCTCAGCAGTACACTTGAACCATTTCTAAAAACAGCTGACTGGCCCTTTTGAGTGCTTGGTGCCAGGCACCTGGCTAACTGCTTTGCCTGTTTTATCTCATTTAAACACATACCAAACCTAAGAGAGGGACTCTTTTGCTACAGCTGCTTTACAAATGAGGCGACTGGGGTTTAGGGAGATAAGGTAGCTTGCCCAGTGTCTTACAGATAATGGAGATGCAGGATTCTGTGATCATTCGGATTCAACCTTTCTGTCCTCCCAATTGTTTTAACCTTTCTTGCTTGTACACAGGATGGAAATACACTGCTCACCCAGTTTCCTACATCCTGGAATCCTGTGTCAATTATCAGGGATCTAAAGGGGAAGATTTCTATATTTACAAGGCCCAAACAACATCATCCTAGGGCTAGAGGTGTCCTCCCTGGACCGATCAAGAGACTGCTCCAGGGCTCTGGGGGAGGGGCGGGGTGTGTGTAAAATGGCAACAAGGCTTTGTCCCCTGCCCTCCCTGTGGAAGCTGTCACCTCGCGGGGACCTCCACTGGATTTTTCAACTGAGCCTGGGGAAATCAAGGCGGGGAAAACAGACTGGGGTGGGGTACAAACAGGACCCAGGGGAAGAAGCACTGAGATGCCAAGGAGAAGAAGCCAGGGACCGCCCTGATCTCCTGATGAGCAGCTAGTGACAGCCCAGGGACCATCCTCAGATGCACGGGAGGCCTGCAGGGCCTGTTGATTGGTTCCTGCAGGTGCCAATGCACCCAGCCCACGGATACTATGGCAACGAGGTGCCAGTGCGGAGGCACGTGACACCGGGGGAGGGGCGGCCATTCCTCAGGAATCGGAGGAGGGATTCCAAGCCTGAGCTCTCCCCTTCACCGAGAGTGCTAGGCAGGCATGGCCCCCAGGAAGGAGAAGCAGGAGAAGCGCGCTGGGAACAGCTCCAGAAAGGCAGCCTCCCTTGGGGTTCAGAGGGAGGGAATGGGCGCCTCTGTGCAGCCTTTGCTAGAACTCCGCCCAAACCCAGTTGCCATGGGTGTAGAGCTCTGGGGAGACAATCAGAATTTCTAAACCTGTTAGAAAAGCAGGGCTGCGAGGTTGGGCATGTTTCACAGGCAAAATGCAACCCTGCTAGCCAACGGAATTTTGCCCCTTGCTCAAATAGTGCCAAATGGAGCCCATGGTGACAGCAGAGAGGCAGCACAGCTGCTTGCTTCTAGAAGCACCTCGCCTTAGAAAGACACCTTTAACGCCCAGTGTGAGGCCTGAATTTTTTACTGAAGCCTAGATGCCAAAGGAGATAAAAAAAAAAATTGAAACCTCCAGGCCCAGTGGCTTCCTCTGTCCTCCACCTCAAAGTCCTGGAGTAAGAACCCATATCCTCTGTAAAGCCAATTCCTTTTTTTCAAGGCACTTTATATACCTTAGAAAACGAGGCTTAAACTAGGTACTACCTTCTCAGATAGAGAGGTGGGGATGGGGAGGAAGAGCGCTAAAATTTGGAAAGTGCCTGGATGCCAGGCATGTGACATGATAGAATTGCACTTTACACACAGCCTCAGCCCCTGTGAGAAGTGGCTCTCCGTCTCCCTACTCCAAGGAGTTAAAGCCTAGTCCCAGGTCACACGGGGCTATACACCCAGGCTGGCCTTGATCCAAAGCCTGTGAGCTCAAGCACTACACATACTGCTTCCTCTTCTGATACTGGTACCAGAGTGCCTGGCAGTAAGGTCCAAACTCACGTGACTGGCAGATCTCTGACTCTCTCTTCTTCCTACTCTGTCTCCACCCAGTTAATTCATTTTCTCAAAGACTCTCCAATCTATGTCTTGATTTACAGCTGCTACCATCTTAGTTCAATCCTTTTCATTGTAGCCCGATTCTCTTAAAAGACAGCTAAATGACATCAAGCCTTCTCTTTGTCATGTCATGATCTCATTTTTCTCTCTCTGTGTGTGTGTTTTAATTACTCATTTTTAAAACAACATTTTTAAGTTGTCATAGTCTTAAAGCCTCCTAACTTCCTACCACACTTGATCTCTTACCCCTTTTCTGCATAAAGCCACTATCTCAGCAACATAAGTCTCTTCTCTGTCCCTGGAAAATTGGTTTCCCCACTTTTGTACCTTTATTGGCACCATTCTCCCTTTTCCATACCATTCTAAACCCAACCAACCCTATAAGACCCAGTTAAAACCCACTGCCTTGAGGAAGCCTCCCAGATTACCTCGGCCCCATGGAGATCTGCCTTATCTCAAATCCTACCACCTGCCTTGGCTACAGTTTGCCCTGGTCAAGTCTCCTTTGTATTGTCAATCATTTGAGTATGGATATAGGACATGTCTTTCTAGTCAGGGTGAGAAAGTGGAAAGAGCTCTTGTTATGGAACCAGGAGACCTGGATTTGAGTCTTGGCCCTGCCACTTCTTGGTCAAATAACCTTGGGCAAATCTCTGCCTGTGTGGCCTTCAGTTCCCTCACCTTTAAAATGGGGTAACAACAACCCGGCATAACTCAAACATTCTAAAACCCTTTCACAGCCTCCCTCCCCTCCCCCCAGAATCTATAGAATAAAATTCACTTTGAACTTAACCCTGTTCTATACATACATTTCTAGAACCTGTAAAAAGAAACTATAAGGCCCTAGTTAGTTTGGCTCAGTAGATAGAGCATCGGCCTGCGGACTGAAGGGTCCCAGGTTTGATTCCAGCCAAGGGTACATGCCTGGGTTGTGGGCTCGATCCCCAGTAGGGGGTGTGCAGGAGGCAGCCAATCAATGATTCTCTCTCATCACTGATGTTTCTATTTCTCTCTCCCATCCCTTCCTCTGGCATAGGTTCACTATGAACAGTTCATTTCCTTTTTCAACAGTTACTCTATTGGCAGATAAGGAAAGAGCTTCAGAAATGTCTACTGAATTAGACTATGATATACACAACAAGTAGAATATAACACACAATTAAACTAGCCAGGCACCCAGAATGCTTGCTTTGCCCTTAGTGCCCTTCTAAGGCAATTTCTTTTTCCTAAGTTGCTACACTGATACTACATGCTCCTGCTCTCTCAGGCCACATCTAATTGGACTATGGATGGATACCTGTCCCAAAGTAGGTTAATGCATAAATTGGCCACAGTCTGTGAAGTGATTTAATGTGAAAATTCTATCTGAAAATGGTTGTCGGCAGTGAGTCCTCTAGTCTAGTTGGTAGCTAGAGCAGTAGCTGGAAGAAACAGACACAAGAAAGATTAAAATGAAGACCTACAGGCAGAAGAATCAGAAGCAGCAAGAACAGTCAAAGTAGAGATGAGTAGCTACGTCATCAGAACGTGAGAGTTCCAGGGCTTAAGAAGGTCTAGATGTCTAGCTGCCTTGTGTTCTAAATGACCTTCCAATTGTTCTTTTTTTAAAAAAGAAAGAAAAATCCTCACCTGAGGATATTTTTCCATTGATTTTTAGAGAGAAAGAAAGGCAGAGAGAAATATCAATGTGAGAGAAACACATCAATAGGTTGCTTCCTGCACGCACCGTGTCCAGGGCCCACGCTGGGGAGGAGCCTACAACCGAGGTATGTGCCCTTGACCGGAATTGAACCAGGGATCCTTCGGTCCACAGGCCAAGGCTCTAGCCCAGTGGTTCTCAACCTTGGCTGCACATTAGAATCACCTGGGAATCTTTTTAAAATCCTGATTTCTGGGCCTCATCCTCCGGAAATTCTGTTTCTTTGTTATGGGGTGAGGCTAGGTGATTCTAATGTGCAACCAAGGTTGAGAACCACTACTCTAGCCACTAAGTCAAACTGGCCAGGGCCAGTTGTCCTTTTATGAGACATTTGTTTCACCTGTTTTCCTTACTTATGCCCATCCTTACAACACTAACGTAACCTGAGAGTATCTCTGATCCTTGCAGACTAAAAGAACCTGACACAACAATGCATTTACTAGATTTCAGAAAAGCAAACCATTAAGTTACTTATACCCTTGAGAACAAGTGGAACCATGTGAGCTGAACAACCAAACTCAAAGACAGGCAATTAATAGATTCAGACCAGTCATATTATAGCATGCTTCTCAAAAAAATGTAACGGTTACCCTAATAGTCAAGAAAGGCTGAAATTTAAAAAGACTGCCAATACAAAGTGCTGGTAAGAATGTGGAATAAATGGGACTCTCTTACATAGCTGGCAGGAATGTACATTCAACAACTGCTTTGAAAATCTACATCTACTAAAGCGCGCTCTCTCTCTCTTTCTCTCTTTCTCTCTACCTAAGTACCCGGAAGGAATTACTTACTTCCATTAAAATACATGTACAAGAATGTTCATAGAAGCTTTATTTATAATAAATAAAAACATAAAATTACCCAAATATTCATCCTCAGTAGAATGGATAAAGGGTAGTATATTCAGAAAACTTTATAGTAATGGGGGGGGGGGGAACAGCTAGTCACAGCACAGATAAATCTTCAAGAATAATGGTAAACTAAAGAAATCATGCACAGAAGAGTAAATATTATATGCTTCTACTTATTTTAAATAAATAATATAACTGTTCTGAAGGGGCAAAAAGAACTAATCCTGGGAACTGTTTTTAAAAATATGTTTTTATTGATTTCAGAGAGAGGAAGGGAAAGGGGGAGATGGATAGAAAGATCAATGGTGACATAGAATCATTGATCAGCTGCCTCCTGCATGCCCCCTACAGGGGATTGAGCCTGCAATCCAGTCATGTGCCCTGACCAGGAATTGAATTGTGACCTCCTGGTTCATGGGTTGATGCTCAACCACTTAGCCACACCGGCCAGGCAATCCTGGTAACTTTTAAACATAGTACTGTAACTAAAAACTTCTGTTTAAAAATAAAAAGCTGCAAAAAAAAGTATTTAACTCTACTGAGTGGATTTTTAAAAATCATAGTAGCATGCATGTATCAACTTTAAACGTATTTAGTATGTACTGTAGGAATGAGCAAATGAGGAAATATATTAATGTTGTCGGGAGCCAGAGTTTTCAATGTAGATGAAGGAAACACAAATATGAGGGATGGCAAAAAGGAACCCTGTGGACACTGAATCAGAAATAGAGGTATCAGTATGAACTCACAGTTTTACACACACACACACACACACACACACACACACACACACACACACATTGAATTAAACCAATATGAAATTCCTAGAATAAGTAACACCAAAGAAGCAATGAGTTCACTTGGTGCATGATCTTAGCTTTTGAGTGCTATTCAACTAAGATAAGTCAGAGCTCCTTAGAGAAGTGGCTGGTTCTAGGATTGGGAAGGGGAAGAACAATTTGAGCCTGAAACATCTATTTGTGCCAGGAAAAAAGGAGTTGATCAAAGAATTACAGGGGCATGTCAAAAGGATATAAGAACCAGCTTGAAGGGTCTCCCAGTGGCTAAATCAGGGAGAATTTGAGCATCAAAATGAATAATGACAGCAGATTATAACTCAATGAATAAAATAAAAATTCATGAGTACACACTGAATAATAAATAGGGGAGCAGGAAAAGCTCTTCCTTATAGTACAATGTCAAGAATAATAAATGTAAAAGAAGAAAATAATTTTGCAATAGTAATAGCTAATTCAGGGAAGAATTATTAATGGATGGTAGAACGACTGGGCAAAAATCTGAAGAGGAACAAGATATTTACATAGTCTCAAAGTATCTCTTCACAGATTACTTCTTTTTTATGTTAATTATATACTTATTCACATATTTATTAAATATGTGAATGTTATAAATAGAAATATCTACAAAGCTTAAAAATATCTATATAGTTTTTTTAATTTTCAAAAAAATAATTTTTTATTGTTGGAAGTATGCCCCCTCTTTTCCCCCATTGACCCCCTCCAGCCTGCCCTGCCACCCACCCCAGGCTTTTACCACCCTATTGTCTGTCACCATGGGTTATCATTTCTTTATCTCCCCCACATTTCCTCTGAGATTCTTCTGCATTCTGTTCCATGCTTCCATGTCTCTAGATCCACTCGGTTCATCAGTTTGTTACTTAGATTCCACATAAGTGTGAACATATGATACTTGTCTTTCTCTGACTGACTTATTTCACTTAGCATGATTCTCCAAGTCCCTCCATGCTGTTTTAAAGGGTAAGAGATTACTTCTTAATAACAAAGGAGAAATGGTGACCTTAGGAGGGAGGCAACACCATCTTACCCAAGTAATCTAAATTAGCATCACTATTAATGGGATAAACTGACATGAGATGCCTCTTCATGCAATACATTAAAGACACAACCTCACTTATTTCCTATTCCTGCCAAAAGTGCCTAAGTGAAATCTAATCATGAGGAAAAATCAGATAAAACCAAATGGAGGGTCATTATATAAAACAACTATTCTGTACTCTGAAAAAAATGTCAATGTCATAAAGATTTTTTAAAGCTATTCCAGATGAAAGGAAGCACAGAGCGATGACAACTAAATGCAATATATGATCCTGGACTGGCATCTGGATCAACGTGAAAAAGATATCATTGAGATGATTGGAGAAATATGAAGATGCTCTGTAGATTAAATAACAGCATTCTATCAATGTTAAATTTTCAGAAAAGAGAGAGAAGACACAAATGTGGCAAAATGTTAATACATGCTGTGCCTGAGTGAAGGATTTGGAGAGTTCATATTATTGCTGCACCTCTTCCATAAATTTGAAGTTATTTCAAAATAACCTAAAAAGTTTAAATAAGCACAACTAATCTAAGGGGAGAGTGTAGAATAATGGTTATCTTTAGGTGGATATATTGGAGAAGAGGCATGAGGGAGGCTTGCTGGGGTGCCTAATTTGGGTGATTACACAGCTGTATACAAATGTAAAAGTCATTGAATTTGGTCCAAAATCTGACATTTGTTAAGTCATCTGACCTTGGGCAGGAGGCCTGCACTTTCTTTTCTGAGCCTTCATTGTAAAATGGGTTTAGTAACACTAGCCTCAGAGGATTGTGAAGAGGCAGTGAGAGCCAGTATGCCAAAGAACCCAACCCAGCTCCTAGTACTTAGGAGTTCAGTGTTACTTCTATCTGCCTTGATATCCCAACTCTTTTTATATTATAAGGCCTCTGAAAAATATGTCTTCATATGCCATCAATATCAAGGTAATTTTCATTGCTGTGATTTTAAATACTGGGCCTCTCTTCATAAAGGCTCCCCTGCAAAGCAATAAGGCTATTTCAGATTCCAGCAGGCTCCACAGCTGCCCAGCTCTGTGCAAACCACTGGTGTGCATGTGCAGTAAGTCTCGAGTATATGCTCAGCTCGCATGCAATACAATGAGTGCAGTTAAGCAGGCAGGGATGTATGAGTGGCTCAGCCTTGAGGTCAGAAGGCTGAACATAATCTCAGAATATTAAAATTTATGGGCTATCTGGAATAATCTATCATTCAAATCAATGGTTCTTCAGCAAGAAACCCGCAGGCTCAGAGGAAGAGAACTAAATCTCTTGCTCAGCCTCCACCACACTGAGAGCGTCAGAGAAATGGTGGGTCTTTGTTCTGCCCTTAGCTCTTGCCTAGAATTCTGCAGCAGCTTCCTGGTGTCCCTCTCCTCCCCAGTCTCTCCCTGCTCAGCCAAAATACTTTCTTCTAAAAAATATTTTTTTTATTGATTTCAGAGAGGAAGGGAGAGGGAGAGAGAGAGAGAGAAACATCAATGATGAGAGAGAATCATTGATCGCCTGCCTCCTGCATGTCCCCACTGGGGATTGAGCCGGCAACCTGGGCATGTGCCCTGACCAGGAATCGAACCGGGACCTTCTGGTTCATAACTCGGCACTCAACCACTGAGCCATGCCAGCCGGGTCCAAAATACTCTCTAAAGTACATGTGGATTATTTTGCTCCCTGTTGCTCAAGCCCAAATTCCTTTGTCTGGTATTGAAGATCCTCCATAGTCTGGACCTAGTGTAGTTCTCTAGCCTGTTTCGCCAGTAGAATTATCCACCAGTACTTGCATTCCAGCCTCATGAGACCCCATACACAGCAACCCACTTTCCCATTCTCATCTTGCCCAGCTCATGCTATCCCCTTAGTTCAGGGTAACCTTCACCACTCATCTTGGGAAGGAGGGAAAAAGGAAAAGGAGAAGAATTGCTAACATGTATTAACTACTGAATCCCATTCTAGCACTTCACGTGAATTAACTCATTATATCTTCATTTGATAGATTAACTAAGGAATAGAGTGGTTAAATACCTTGACTGAAAGCACATAGCTAGTAAGTGGTCAGGCCACTTCAGAAGTAACTGCTCCTCCCTGTGCGCCCTGCTATAGAAATAGCATTTATTCCAGTTATTAAGTGATTCACACGTCTGTCTCTTCCCAGATTATATAGATTCTAACTTTCATAAGCATGCAGACTACATCTCATTAATCTCCTTCCTCAGTGCATTGCACAGAGCCCTGCACATAGTAGGTCCTGATCAGATGTTTGCTGAATTGAAGCCACTCATCTGTGTACCTCATACAGCTCTTGATTCAGAATCTGACAGAGTAGGTACTCAGGAAATGCTACATGAATGACACTGGATCTATCTATAAATTTCCTCAGCTCCTTTCCAGGGTCTCGTAAATGCTTTGAGCTCTAAAGTAATGGTTGAATTCAGAGACTAGATGATCCTTCAGATGTTTGGAATTTGAGTCAGCGGATAAACAGAATGTACTCCCAAGATATGAGAGGTAGATCCCACAAGATCTGAGAACGAACCACTGGGTGATGCCCAGGATGGGAACAATTAGAAATTGGGACCTTTAGCATGTGGAGGGCAACAGCACAGCCCCTGCCTATTTCAATTCTACCCCCAACAACAGTAACAGCAAAAACAAGCCAAAAGACTGACTGAGCTATGTGTGTGCAAAGCTCAAGAATCATTGTCTTTGCTGCATCAGAGCTTGGCTGGGCCACTGCCAGGCACGGGCAGAAGCACCTGAACATGGCCTCCAACCAAGAGGTGCCCGGGGACCTTGGAGCCCCACACACTGAGGATCACTTCTGCTTTTTTTACAAGAAAAAAACAAAACAAAACAAAATTAGGAGTGTCGATCCCAAAGCTGTATTCTTTCTGGGATTAAAAAGTCAAGAATGCAGAAAGATGTGAGAGAGATCAAAGCTTATCATAACAAGCATGTGTAGCGTGACAATGAACACAGCACTAACAATGACTGTTTCTGCCACCACTGACTGGTGTGCTGTGTGCCCAGCCTGACTGACTTCCCAGGCACAGCCCACAAGTCCACAGTCTAATGAGTGCTGCTGTCCGGTTCCCAGAGGCCGCTTGCTAGGATCCCACTGCCTTCAGTCCAGTTCCCAGCTGAGTGGCCATCAGCAGATCATCTTCTTGGACTACGGATGGGACTCTGAAATTTCTCTGGTGCAAGATAAAGGTGTGGATTATCATGTTCTGTTCTGGACTACAAATAAATTTAAAGTACAGTTAACCTACTTTTTGAGATTATAAAAGTTATATGCAGTTATTGCAAAACAATATAGTAAGAAAAATAAAAAACACCTATAATTCCACCGTTCACATGGTGTATTTCCTTCCAATATTTTCCCTATCAATATTTGTCTGTGTGTGAATAAAATATATATAATTTCAGAAATATAGTTCATGCTATATATGCTGTTTTATATCATGATTTTCGCACTGAACATAATGTTATGTTTCCCATGTCATTACTTTCATTAAGAATGTGATTTTTAGCATGTGCTTTATAGCATCATAGAGATATGCCCTACTTTCATTATTTCCTTATGGGAACCTAGATTGCTTTTACTATTTTGCCATTATAAATTGCATTGTGATGAACATTTTTGAAAAAATATTTTCCTACATCTCTGATTATATCCTTAGAATAAATTTTCCAAAGTAGAATTACTGAATAAAGGACTATGCACCTCTTTAAGGCACTTGTACAATTCAGGCAGTACATTTTATTTGGATCATTGACAAAACAGATCACATCCAGAAGAAAAAGAACAAAATGGGGACAGGGTAACAATACTGAAATAATAATATTGGCTAACACATTTTGTGTGTATATAATGTGACGGGAAGAGCTTTGCATGCATTGGTTCATTTAATCTGTGAATTAATCCCATGAGGTATACATTGACAGGTAAGGAGACCAAGAAGTTAACTTGTCCAATATCACAGTTAGTAGGTGGCATAGCTGAATTTAAAGCTAGTTGTGATTTCAGTAGATACACTTAATGCTATGCTATAACATGTCATGTGAAAAAATAGAGGGAGGAAATGGGTATTTTCCATCTAAAGAGAAAACCTGGATGGTATAAGGGCCACAGGAAGAAGGGGGATCAAGCTGTAGAATGAAATGGCATACAGTTCGATGGACAGAAATGCTTAAAATATCAAAGTTCAGCTTAATAATACAAAGGCCTTTTTTTAAATCCTTACCCGAGGAATGTTTTCACTGATTTTTTTTTTTTTTTTACAGAGGAAGGGAGAGAGAGAGAGAGAAATATCAATGGTTGCCCTGACTGAAGATTGAACCTGTAACCTAGGTGTGTCCCCTGACCAGGAATCAAACCTGCAACCTTTCAGTGTATGGGACGATGTTCCAACCAACTGAGCCACACCGGTCAGGGCAGAAAGACCATTCTAAAACTGAAAGTTTGGCCCTAGCCAGTTTGGCTCAGTGGATAGAGTGTTGGCCTGTGGACTGAAAGGTCCCGGGTTCGATTCCAGTCAAGGGCACATGACTTGCGGCTCAATCTCCAATGGGGGGCATGCAGGAGGCAGCCAATCAATGATTATCTCTCATTACTGATGTTTCTATCTCTCTCAATTCCTCTCTGAAATCAATAAAAACATGTTAAAATAAATAAAATAAAATCCTTCATTTAAAAGTAAAGGGAGGGAGGGAG
>NW_005371138.1:2498118-2503324 GCF_000412655.1 Myotis brandtii
TCATTGATGTTTCTATCTCTCTCTCCCTTCCTCTCTGAAATCAATAAAAAATATATTTTAAAATAAAAAATGAAACTTTACAAAAAATGTAAGGGCTGCCTCCAGGTAGGCCTAATCTAAGTACTCTAGGAACTCTTTAGAAGCAGAGAATTTCCTCTGGCTGCTAGCAGAGGAGAATTCAGAAAGATATGAAGCACAAGAAGACTCTGAGGCTCCACTGCTGGTTTTGAAGATGAAGGAGCCATGTTCAAGCACTGGAGAGCATTGACTAATTTCTGAGCACAACCTTGAGTTAACTACTAGCAAGAAAATGGATGTCAGTCCTACAACCACAAGGAACTGAAATATGCCAATAAGTTGAATGAGCCTAGAAGCAGACTCTTCCCTAGAGTCTCCAGATAGGAATCCCATCCAGCTTGATTTTGGCTTTGTAACCCTAAGCAGAAACCCAGCTGAGCCCACCCAGGCTTTTGGCTATAGAGCTATGAGCTAATTAAGAATAATATTTTAAGCCACTAAGTTTGTACTAATTTGTGAAGCAAGAGAAAACTAACACCTGTTGCTTAAAGCATCTCGGGGTGTCAATTTTCTGTGAAAGAAGACTGTGGATCATATTTCTAATGAAAATGAAGTTTAGAAATTTTGAAGAACCTGTTCATCTTGGATATTCAATAAAAGCAACTGTGACCACACACAAAAAAGAAAACTAATAAATGGATGAACAAATGGATACATGGATGAACAAACTGATATAACATATAATGAAACACTACTCATCAATAAAAAAAGAAATAATACTACTGATACACAAAACATGAATCAATCTCAAAAACAGTATGCTGAATGAAAGAAGCCAGGCACAAAGTACATACTGTATGATTTTGTTAATATGAAACTCTAAAAAAAACAAAGCTGATTTTTAATGACAGAAAACAGAAAGACAAATCTAATTTTATCTAATAGAAAGGCTAAGGTTGGGGTGGGTGGGTTGACTGGTCCCATCCCCTTCCTGTCTGACTTTTCTGCCTCCACCTGCACCCTCAGCCCAGCACTGGAACTGGAGAGGCCCACTCACAAAAAACACCACTGCACATTCATTTCTTTCTCTGCCACCCTAACAAGACTGTGGGCCCTAAAAGCCCCTAATGTGGGCAAACCTTCTATCAAAAGCACACTCTATCAAAATCCTTAAAACACACATTCCTAAAGGGAGTAACCAAGTTTTCAAAAAGTTATGCTGCATAGATTTCTCTTTTCAAGTTTCTTTTAACATTATGTCCTATTTATAGAAGGACTTACTGGGAGGGCTAAGTATTCACAATCATTTAACACTTATTTTTAAAATTAGTATTTTAAATCAGTGGCAACCCGCAATGGTGACTGAGGAAGTCAGGATTCTGGCCCTGCCTTCAAAACAGAGGACCAATATGGTTTAATAAATTACTTGTTCTAGCAGCTCTAATGTGAAGCTGTAAACATAAGCTGCCACCTTCTGCCACATGTGGAAGGCTGCATGGCAGGAGGCAAAGGGCACAAGTTTTGCAACCATAGACTATCAGGAGGCTACCGCCACAGTCCAGGGTACAATATGTTTAACTTCTGGTTCTATCACCTAATAGTAAGTTACTAAGACTTTCTAAACCTCAATTTCCTCATCTGTCCAGCTGGAATTATAGCAATGCTTTCACAGGACTATCGTGAGGATTGAATTTAATTACCTACATTTAATACCTTGGACAAAGTAGACACTTGAGTTTACCTGCCCCTTTGTCCACTGGTGCTCTGATGGCGCTGAGAAACAAAAGGGGAAGTGGGAAATTACTGAGAAGTGGGAAGAAACCCTTTTTTTCCCAGACCTATTTTATCTTTCATTCAAAAAAAGATTAGAAGAGAAAAGCACACTTCCAAAATTCATTTCTAAATTTGATTCTCTCTAAATGTGTGAGCAATGATAGTTTTATGGGCAAACAAATCATTTTTATATTCATCAGCTAACAGTGAGTTTAGACCTCTAAAGGGCACTTTAAAAGCATTGTATATATTTCCATATTAATAAAAATGTTGGTGCTATCCTAAAAAATGGCATTTTTCCCTTTTACAATTTCAAATTTTCCATCAGTGATAATATAATCCAAAACTCATTAAGTGCTATGTGCCAAGTACAATGCTAAGAGTCTTTATCCTGAACACACACATAACATCAATCTCAGCATTGACATCACCTGGAATATATTTTTAAATTTAATCATTCTTTCTAAGAGTCTACCTACTTATAGCAGCTAAGAAATCATCCCAACTTTCCCATTTGATATGTTCTAATGTCTTCAACTGCATTTATTATTAAACTAAAATGTACCAATTATTCCCTAATAACTTTTACAGCTTACTGAGTCAATGGTCCAGTGACCCTACCTGGAGGGACTGGCAGGGAAATGCAACAACACACTTCTGACCATTCTAGGTGCTTTGTCAACAAAAACATTCATACAAACATGAACCACTGCTGTGATTATGTCAGTTATAACCACCAGCTGTTCATCCCATGTATTCCAGGTATACTTTTGTGTACAGGACACGTGCTGGGGAGGCTGGGCTCAGGAAACATCAAGTAGCATGGACAACACAAAGACAAATAAGGTGCCCCAGAGGGCTTCATTCGGCTGGACTGCGAAAGGCAGACAAAAGTGTGTCTAATAATGAAGACAGACGGAGGGGATCGGGAATGGTGGTGGCAGTAGTGGTGAAGAGCATTCAGCGTAGGTGTGAAATAGGCAATTCACCAGCACCTAAAATTCCACCTGCACAAAACAGAATGAACCATCAGAAGGGGTTTCCCTCTGACCCTCCTCTTCTTTCTGCTTGCGCTGCCATCGCCATCCTTAGCCACCGCGGAATCGTCTCTCAGTCCTCCTCTTACTCCCCAAATCCAGCCAATGACCAAGGCTGTCTCCCTCGTTCTGCTCTCATGTTGTCCCTCTTCTCCTTTCCCACTGTCACTGTGCTATTTCAGGCTCTCAGAACATCTGTACTGGACAACTGTAATAGCTTCTAATTATTTCCCCTTTTCTCCAATTCACTGGGTGCCTGAGGTAACCTTTCTAAATCCCAGCTCTGACTAGCAACTCCCCTGCTCAAAATGTAGTAATGGCTCCCCTATGCCTATTGAACAGACCATACATCTTTTTAAAAAATATGTTTTTATTGATTTCAGAGAGAGGGAGAGAGAGATAGAAACATCAATGAGAGAATCACTGATCAGCTGCCTCCTGCATGCCCCCTACTAGGGATCAAGCCCGCAACCTGGGCATATGCCCTGAATGGGAATCGAACCATGACCTCCTGGTTCATGGGTCAATGCTTAAACACTGAGCCACACCAGCCAGGCTAGACCATGAATCTTTTAACCAGACATTTAAGTCCATCTATGAACAGGCTACAGCACACACTGGAAGCCTACCTTTCCACTTTATCTTCCTCCACAAGAATCCTGTGTTCAAACACGGTGGACCATTCACTGATGGTCCTCTCTGCGCCTCTGTCTATGCTAGTCTCCCTTTTCCTGTCCTGGCCTCCCAGCTCTTCTGTCAAAATATTACTTATCCTTCACACTCAGTGGAAATCTACCTTCTCCATGAAGTCTTCCCTAACCCCCAGCTGGAAGAAATTCCACCTTCCTCAGAATTTCTATAGCACCGTATCTGCGGTCCTCAGGACACTGGGCATTTTCTTCCACGACGGCTGTTCATGTGCATGCCCTACCCACCTGCCAGCCTGGAGACCTTGTAGTTCCTCCCCACCACTCCACCTCTGGCACCAGGCCCACAGCACAGCGGAAGAAAACGTGCTTTTTCTTCAGGGCCTCAGTTTCCACATCTCTAATATGAATATAACTCAACCTTACAGGACTATCAAAAGGGTTAAATAAGATAATATATGCAAATTAGCAGCATCCAGTGGGTAGTCGCCAAATCCCAAACCCCATTCTTCCCTTTCACATAGCAGAGTACTTATTAAACAAATAAAACCTTGCATGCTTTATAGTTTGCAAAGAAATTTTGTATTTTTTTCACTGAAGGATGGAGGGAACAAATGAGCAAAGAATCACTAGTTAAATAGACGACAGAAGTAGTCCAGTCTGACTGGTATGAACAACTCATACTGGGGGTGGAGGGTTAGATTTTGAAAGAGCTGGGATGTTTCACCGGGTAGCTGTAGGGAGTTTCACGTGAGAAAGTGGGTGGTGTTTAGAGTCCACCAGTCTACAATGGGTGAAGGCTGGACCAGACCGCTGAGAGGCTGCCGCAGTGGTCCAGGAAACAGGGCACAGACTCCCGGAGCAGACGGAATGGTTGGATTTGCGAGGTATTGTCCAACAAAAAAGTAATGGTGGTGAGTGCTGACAGACCGAATGACCAGAGAGCTCTTATCAAGCCGAGTCACAGAGGACCCACGCCTGGGTAATTAGGAGGACAGAAGACCTCCTGGGAGAACCGAGGGACAGCTGGGAGGTGGGGAGCACACCGGGGGAGCAGCACCCGTGGGAAGAGCACAAGTTTACTCTTTTAGTTTGAGATGGATACGGGCAGAAACGAGAAAGTAGTGCTCGGTGGTCCTGGGAAACAAGTAAAACTTCCTTTTGTACCTGAGGGCCTACAAGGACTCACTGAATGAGAGTCAGGTAGGACAAAGTGTCCCCATGCTGACCCCATGAACTCTAGGGAACTAGGGAACAGGGGGTGTCTGCCTATCCATCCCACATCACCTGCCTGGGAGGAGGTCACTTCAAGGCTGTCTTTTCTTCTTTACACTGACAAGGCATAACACTGCAAAACAGGACCCCAAATTGTTTTATTTGCAAAGAGAAATTCAGAGCATTGATACCGTCCTAAAACAAAGAGCTGGTTTACTAGTACACAGAGAGGATGAAGTATAACTACAGCCTAAAATCTAGTCTGACGTTAGGGTCCAAAATTTATGAGCCGGGTGACCGTGGGTTACTCACTAAACTCTCTGGCTCTCGGGTATTTTATTTGTTAAGTGCAAAAATGTATCTCAAGTTCCAGAAAGGACCAGACGATGTCAAGAGGTCTCCCAGTTCTAAGCTAGACGACTCATAACTTAATATCCATCCTGCAGGTCAGACTCCTCTTGCTGAACCCCTGGACTGGGTCTCAATGGAGATGTTGAGAAACCGGACAGAGTATAG
>NW_005371138.1:2503367-2507015 GCF_000412655.1 Myotis brandtii
GGGCTGGGGCAGAGATTCCAACTGTCAGGTCCCAGTCACAGAAGATACAGCTAGAATATGAAAGCTGGCCTGGGGACAGAAGATAATTAATCTTCAAGGCAATAAAAATATTTAATTCATTTATCTGAGCGAAATGACAAGAGAGAAGATAGATATTTGCTTTTCCCTTCTCTGTTCTGACAAGGTTGCTCCGGATGGATTGCAGAATGTTTAATGAACATTTAATATAATCACCTGAGATGCGAACAAGTACACGGTGAAGGCAGCAGGCAGCGGGAACTGACACTGCGAAGGCTGCAAGCAGGGCGGCTGCTTCCAGCACTGAGCTTTGGGAAGAGAAGCTTATTTGCAATTGTCCCGGTGACAACAAAATGAGAAGATGGAGATGGATATAGGGAAAACTACAGGGGGGAAATTGTAGGGTTTGAATGGATAGATATGAAAGGAAGGAAGAGGCACACAGAAGTTCTTTGAGCTTCCTCTCCAGCATCAGAATCGGAGAGTCACCAAAGTAGGCAAGAGGGCAGCCACGGAGAGAGAAGAAAAGGGGAGTCTCCATGCCCTATGGATGGTCTTAAGGGACAAGACAGTAGCCCTCAGCAGCGAACACTACAACCCCCCTTAACCTCAGCCTCACAGGTCTTGAAGGCAGGACCACAAAGCGCCGGAGCAGTCGGCCACATCTGCTTTATGCCCAGAATAGAGGGGTGTCGAGGGCCAGGGGAGTCCATTCAGGGAAGTGTTCAGGGGCTGGGAGAGTAGCAAAGGAGAGGGGAAAGGAGAAAATGTAAGAAGCCTGCAGTATTAGACCCTATGCTGGTTTTATGTCTCATATACTTTCTTCTTTACAGGGGGCTAATGAAGGCTCCGAGAAACAAAAACGCATGTCCAGGGCTGAAATGAGAGCATGGGCCATGGCCTGAACCCCTGAACTGGAGCAGAGTGGGGAGGCCTCACGGAGAAGAGACTGGGCTCTCTCAGCTGCCCTTGGCAACAGCTAGCATGAGTGATTGAGGACTAAGGACCACTCTTGAGTACCCATACCCAAGAGGCTGTGGCCAGGGGTGGACAATTCAGGAAAAACTGTTCACAGGGTCGCTGCCAGGCCAGGCTGAACCCAGCGAGGCGCTCCACTGCAGTTGCAGCCCTGCCTCTTGCCTGCCTTTATGTAACCTGCAAGGAAGACAGATGATTCTTGAGAAACTTCAAATTACAACCTCTCTTCAACTTCCCTCCGTCTATTCCAGTCACTTCTATGAACTGTTCAGATGATGTTCATTCTAGTGACAAGCCCTAGTATGACCCCAAAATGAGAATATATAGAAATTTCTATGAATGTATCAGCCTCTGTATGAAGCAGCGTTTCTTCTTTCCTTCCCACCTTTCCCCCTTCCCTTTTTTTCTTCCAGCAAATACCAACTACATGCAAGGCCTACTAATTTGCAAATAAATATATCCTTCCAATAATAATTAGGGAAATTATTTAGAAGCATTTAAGACCACCTGCTCTGACCTAAGATAAAATAAAGTAAAATAAAAGAAAGGAACCTCTAATTTGAGGAGGCAGGGGTCTGGTCTGGCCACCTGACTACCAGGGTCTCAAAGCCCGACTTTCCCCACTGGCATGTCTAACAACTATTCCAATGGGCTTGTTCTTCTGGCCACTCCACTTAGCTCAGGCCAGAGACCACCTGACATCTGATTTATAAACTGCCTTCCAAAACAGGTTAGCCTTAAAGCTGGCTTTGAAAGAGCCTGTGCAAATGGTTCACTTGAATAGCAAACTTTTGTACATTTATCAGAAAATGGGTATGCATTTCTGCATTTCAACGATAATATCAGTACTTGGTCCAAAGACAGGATTCCTTGAGTAGAGACCATCCGAAAGATCCAAGGAAAATTACCAGGGAGACCGTTTTATTCCCACCCTCTGATTTCTCCTCAAAAGAGAAAGAGATGCTGCACAGAATTAAAATGGTCTAATGAAAACTGTCTTTAAAGCAAAATTCAGTCAATTTAAGTATTTTGTATTAAAAACAACTTTCAGTCAAAAGAAGCCCAATGTTCTCACAGAATAACAGAGAAGTACAATGGCCCAGATTCATGCCACACTCAACTTTTATGACTCTGAGAATTTAAGCTCTGGCTCTGATGTAAGACCCATTCCCACCAAGTATTCTTGGGGAGGCACCAGCCCCCTGATAAATCAGGCTTGGCCTGATCTGGCTTGGCCTGAGGAAGGAAAGGGATACAGTTGCCTAGCAGGGATCCAAGTAACCTAGGAATCCAATGCCAGCAGGATCCAGGTTCCCTCCCTCATGGATAATTTACAGGTGGAGACCACTGGGCATCTCTGAATTCATATGGCAGGAGTCAGAAAGATGATAGATTGAGCCCTGGCTCGTGTGGCTCAGTTGGTTGAGCATCGTCCCAGACCCCAGGAGGTCACTGGTTCCTTTAGGGCAGTGGTTCTCAACCTTCCTAATGCCGCGACCCTTTAATATAGTTCCTCATGTTGTGGTGACCCCCAATTTCATTGTTACAAATTGAACATAATTAAAACATAGTGATTAATCACAAAAACAATATGTAATTATATATGTGTTTTCCAATGGTCTTAGGCGACCCCTGTGAAAGGGTCGTTCGACCTCCAAAGGGGTCGCGACCCACAGGTTGGCGACCCACAGGTTGAGAACCGCTACTTTAGGGTATATGCCCAGGTTGCAGGCTCCATCCCCAGCAGGGGGCAGCCAATCAATGTGATGTTTCTCTCTCTCTCCCTCCCTTCCATTTTCTCTCTCTCTCTCTCTCTCTCTAAAATCAATTAAAAAATTTTTTAAATAAAAAAATAATAATAATAAAGAAAGAGGATAGAGGAGTGAAACCCAGGAGGAGGAAGTAGATATCCTCAGAGCCACATTAGAAATGAGGACAAGTACATGACTGCTTACAACACCACTGGGCCGGCCTATGTTCCAGCCCCTTCCTCTCTGTGCCTTTGTTCGCCCATCTATAAAATAAGGAACTTGACGAGCAGATCCTTAAGGTCCCAGTTAGCGCCAGCATGCTACATTCTAGCCCTAGATGGCCAGGTAGGTCTCCAGCCTCCATAAAGCAGTCCTGAGACTAGCATGGGCAGGCCACCAGTGTCTCCTCATTTCTTTCCTGTCTTCACCCAATTTACTGCTCAAAGCCTAACTCAAATGTCACTGCCTTCAAGTAGTTTCCCTGAGCCTTCTGGCATAGTCACTCACTCCTCACTCAAAGCCCCTCGTTTGTGTTGGTGCTCAGCACTGAGACTTTCAGAGATGGATGCTACATAACCAGGGCTGTTGGTGGGGAGACCCAGGACAGAGGCAAATGGAAGCATGACAACCCTTTCATCATCACTGTGTAGAACTCTCACACCCAGTTCCAGCTCCCGGACAAGCCCAGCTCTGGAAAGACAGAGGACTTGCTCCACGGTTTACAATACCAGTGGCTAATGAAGATTGCGCCTGAACCAATCTTTGGCTTTTTTAGTGAGAAAAAGCCATCCCTGAGCTGCTAGTTATAAAAGCTTTGTGATCTGTACAGAAACAGAAGGCAAAATGGCCACAGGAACAATCACCTGCAAAGGAAAGGGTGGGTGGGGGGCTGCAGCGCAGA
>NW_005371138.1:2507035-2550505 GCF_000412655.1 Myotis brandtii
TTGGGGGCGGGGTGCTCGTGGCTCAGGCTCTGGGAGACAGTGCCATGCTGTGGCCACCTGCCGCCTCTGCGCCGCCTTCCACAGAGGCTGCAGGTACAGGAGGCCTGCTTTCTGACCCAGTTTTCTTCCCAATCTCTATTTAGCTGTTAGCTAGTGATGCTCCTGGCATGCCAATCAGATACTGCAGCCTGCAGTGCAGTTCACTACAACAAATTCACAGTTCCTAGTAAATTCAGTGGAAAAGTACTGTGTCAAGCAGCCTAATTAAACTGACGTAATTTCCACAGCCATACACTTTTATCAAATAAGAAGAAAAAAAAAAACACTCAGGGAAAAAGGGGGAAATTGTGTCTTTGGGATCTTATGAAATCGACTGTGGCTGCAATGCACTTGAAGAATGCTTCCGTTCAGTGTCCTTGGAGCCAAGCTGTTGAGTCTTGGGTCCTGGGTAAGACCTTGGACGTTGCTGGAAAGAGCACTATATTGCAGGTCTGGAGGCTCCCCTACAGACCCTCCCTCATTCTGTGACCTTGGACAAGCTCTTTCCAGTCTTAGGGGAAGGGGGATTATCAAACTAGATTGTCATTAAAATAGCATCTTATTCTCCAGACCGTGAAATTATCAAGCTTATAACAACCACAACAGCAAAAACCCTCAAAACAAACAATAAAATCATGTACTTTCATGGGGCTAGTGAGACAAGAACTGAACTAGAAGGCCTTGATTCTGGTCCCAGTCCTGCTATTAGCTAATTGTGACACTGGGCAAACCACACCAGCCCTCGAGACATCAAAGACCTCATCTGCAAAGTAAGGATGATGAGCTAGATGAACTCTAAGGTCCCTTTCCGATGCTAACGCTCTTCTATTCCACAAAAGATGAAATCAGTCAGCACTACCCTGGAGAGGACAGTTCTGAATGTCACCAACCCAGAGCATTCCAATCTGCCCACGCTAGGTTTCTTCTCTTCCTAGGAACTAGTTACATGTTCTTTCCCACTGTGTTGAAAGATCTTCTATTCTAAAAATAAAAGAGGGATACTTGCCTCTTCTTCTTTTAGAAGTAACTTAGCAAATAAGGTCACCTTTTATCTCACCTCCCCCCAGGTACTATCCTTGGAAGAAGATGGCACTACCCATGCAAGGCCGGGGGAGGGAGGGTGTGAGCGTCACTTAGAGGGAAAGTTGAGTGGCATCTCTTGGTTGACCTGAGGTACCACTCAGGTTTCCAAATGCAAACTGAAAGAATGCTCTAGACATGGATCAGACTGATGATCGAGGTAGGGTGAGCCAAAAAGAGAAGGCCCTTGCAGGGAAGGGGGGCGGGGGGAAGGGGTAAACAGAGCCCACCAGGAATCACACATCTTCTGACAGCCAACAGGGACTGCATGTAGAAGGCAAGGCAGACAAATGTAAGGGTGAGACAAACTAGCATGCTTCCTCTTAATTGCAAGGACAGATAATCAGTGACGAGCCCTAGAAATTCCACCTCCCTTATATTCTGAACCCATTTACTTCTCTCCTCAATCACTGCCATAACCTTAGTTCAAGTTCTCCTCAACTCAGATCTCAGTCACTGCCAGTTTTTGGACTTGCCTCTTATCTGTCTCTCTCCAAACCGTCCTTCACCCTGACACCACAGTGATCCTTCTAAAATGCTATTGTACACAAGCCACTCCTCTACATAAGATCTTTCTACAATCCCTTATCAGCTTCAGAACAAAATAAGAGCCCTGCACAGTCTGGCTCCAGATTACCTCTCCTGCCTCATCCCTCATCATCCCTACAATCTTTGTTCCCGTCAGGCTGAAATGTTTGCAGTTCCCTAGATGTGCAGCTTTGAGTCTTCATATAGGAGCTCTTCCTGCCTGGCATTCTGCCCTCCCCACAACTCCCCCAACCACTACCACACTCACTCACTCTAAGCCAACTTCAGTTTACCCTTAGGACTCAGTTCAGACATGACGCCTTCCAAAAGACTCCTCTGACCGCTCCCTCCCCCAAATCTGGATCACATGTCTCTCCTCCTATACCCCCATAAGCACCTTCTGTTTTTGCCTTCACAACCATCATCACATTGAATTGTAAAGGGCTCCTGATTCTTCAGTCTCCTCAACCATGTTTGAACACCTTGGAACCCCCAGTGCCTAAGTGCAGTGCTTGACAACGGCATTCAGCAAATGGTCAATGAATGAATGAGTAAATAGATAAATAAATTTGGGAAACCGAGCCTGCTGCACAGGAGGGGAAGCCTGAGTCTATCCAAGAAGCAAGAACTAGGAGAAATATGAGACAGGTTAGGAGAAAAAAAAGTCAAGAGACAAAGTAGGGTCTAAGTCAGCCATGGGCAAACTACGGCCCGCGGGCCAGATCCAGCCCGTTTGAAATGAATAAAACTAAAAAAAAAAAAAGACCGTACCCTTTTATGTAATGATGTTTACTTTGAATTTATATTAGTTCACACAAACACTCCATCCATGCTTTTGTTCCGGCCCTCTGGTCCAGTTTAAGAACCCATTGTGGCCCTCGAGTCAAAAAGTTTGCCCACCCCTGGTCTAAGTTCAGACCAAGGATAAACCTGACAGTGGGAAAAAGAAAGGGAGAGAGCAGTGGGCGCTTTAGCTAAGGGAGAGGGATGTAATTCCACAGTCAGCATGGGAAACTACAGAGGAATCTTAGGGTCTGCGAGAAACAAATGTCTTCCTGCTGGAATCTATGGAACTCTCCCAAGACTAAAAAGATACAGAAGCAGCAGAGAAAGTAATAAATGGTTTAGCTTGGACTCACAGAAAAAAACCTGGGGCTAAAGCCAGAACAGGCTGAGGCAAACTAAAGGGAAGACACTGGTAGGAAGAGCCAGGAGATACAGTGCAAAGAGAACAGGGTTTGGAGCCAGGCGACTCCACCACTTACCAGCTATGTGACCTTGGGCAAACCAAGCCTTCTTCTCTAGGAATTTTAGTTCTTCGCTGATAAAAATGGGAATGTAATATCCTTTTCATAGAACTGTTTAAAGGAACTTGTGAGACATACTACACTTTGTAAATAAAAGGAACAATGATTGGCACTTGTTCTTACGAATGTTGACCAGAAGCCTCTTCAGTCCCAAAGCATCTAGTGCTTATATGTTGTTCCAGATTCCTTGTGAAGCAGAGGACGCATATTGATCAATGAATGTCCTCCAAGGTCTGAGGGACCTCACATGTGACCACTTCCTGCAGGAGATACTGCTGCAAAGGAATGGCACTAATAATAATGAACTTAGAATGATCAGGGCCCAGCGGGGAGGGCACAGAACCATGTGTTGTTTTGTGTCATGTCACAATATGGATGTCTTATTGATGATATGGCTGAGGTATCATTACACTATTAGACTCACAGAGAGGTCAAGCCAGAACCACGTCTGTAAGAAATGAAGTGAATGGTGATCATACTGGGTGTCTCCCTCAAATTGGAAAAAGGAAATGTGTATCAAGAGGAACAGAAGCCAGTTTATTGAACACAAAGTATGTCCAGAAAGGATCTCCAGGGAAATAAGTTTTCAGATTGGACCCTCCAGGTAGTCAGCTAGAAAACAGAGGACCAGGCCAGAGTCAGGGGAGTTGTGCCCAACCTCTGGGGCAAGAGAGTATCTTAGCCCCAGTGAGCCAATGTACTAGTACTTCAGCTTCCCTTCCCTTTGCTTAGTTCCCTACTGCTCCCTCACTGTCACTCAGGCAAGTCCTCTTAATTGTGCCAACCGGCCTCAGCTGTATCCTAGCCTATGCCAACATGCTAAAAAGGAGGCCTACAGATCCCTCAAGACCCAAAAGGGAAGGTAAGATCAGAGGGACAGAATTGGGACCACTGTGTCACCACACACACTTTGAAATTTTCCCTCCAGGGCTAAATTTTGTAAGTTCTAGGTTTGTTTTAATAATGAGCTAACTGATAGGAATTTATCTTACTTCATGAGGTCTTCATAACACATTATGAATCACACCATTCATTCATTCCACTTTTACTGAACACCTACTGCAGGCCCAACATAGACAAAGGGCACATAAAAATTTTTCAGAAATAATACGTGTCCTCAGATGTCCAATGAAGATGGAAAGGAAAGATATATACACATGAAGCCACTTTTTAAAAAGACAAAACAAAAATCTAACTGTGAATCAGTACCAAATGTGCTAATATAAAATTGAGAGGAAGGGAGGGAGAGGAGGGGAGGGAAGAGGAGGAGAGGGGAGGGGAGGGAAGGGAAGGGGAGCAGTCAGGAGGGCCTTGTGGGCTCAGATGGGTGAAGACTTCTCAGAGCAGGAAGAACCTAAGCTGAACCTTAAAGAAAAAGTAATATTTTGGATAAAGTTGGGGAAGGAAATAGTACTTCAAAATTATGACAGTATCTATTCATTCAATAAACATTTTAGAACACCTACTCTGTACCAGACATGGCGAACCTGAGATGAATAGATACATCAACAAACACTAGGGGAGCTTAACATGAGGCAGGTACTGTTTGAAGCACTTTACCTGAATTAATTCATTTAATTCTCCCAAAAATCCTATATAGTACGTTATTGTTATCATCCTCATTTCATAGATGAGGAAAATGAGGCACAGAGAAGTTGAGTAACTTGACTGAGTTCTAGAGCCAGAATTCATTCAGATCTAGGTTATCTGGCTCTGAGCAGTCTGTCCTCCTCCCTCCTTTCCTTCCTTTTTTCCTTTCAGTTTTATTGAAGTATAACTGGCATGTCCCTATTTAATGTATACAATTTGATAGGTTCTGACATATGTATAAACCCAGCAAAACCCTCAGTACGATCAAGATAGTGAACATATAGATCACCCAAGTTTCCTCATTCAGCCTGGGCAGTTTCAACAATGACTCACTGGCAGAAACAGGGAAGTCAGTTGGAGAGGTAGAGGGGCACTCGTTTGGGGTTTAAATAAAGACAAGTTTCATTTTAGAGATAATGAGTTAGAGTTTATATTCAGCAAATTTCCAGAAATAGGAAACTGGAGAGGGGCTTGGCCACTGGAAGTGGAAACACTGATTTCAGAATCCTCAAGTAAAGATAAAACTAAGATTCCACCTGAGGAAAACACCCTGAGGGGAAGAGCAGGAGCAAAGAACTGCATCTGGAGGGATACACATATAGAGGACAGGAAGACAGTGAAAGAGACGGAGAAAATGTGAGAAGATAGAGACGTACCTGCTATGAAAACCAACCAAGAAGAGAGTTTCCAGAAAGTCCAATGCCACAGAAAAGTCAGGACACTAAAAACACTGTGTATAGCATTTCAGAGCTAAAAAAAAAAAAAAAAAAAAAAAAAACCTCAGAAATAATCTACTCTAATTTTTATCGGAAAAGATAAAGGGAACCTGAACAAGGTTACATCTAGCGAACAAGTTATTGTACCAGTGTCAATATCCTAGTTTTGATACTGCCATACAGATGCTTCTTGACTTATGATGGAGTTACAACCCAATAAACCCATCGTAAATTGAAAATGCATTTAACACACCTAACTTACTGAACATCATAGTTTAGCCTGGCCTGCCTTAAATGTGTTTCATTTTAGAGATAAACACTTACATTAGCCTAAAGTCAGGCAAAATCATTTTGCTGCTGCTGCCCAGCATCACAAGAGGATCATACCACATGTCAGTAGCTCAGGAAAAGATCAAAATTCAAAGTACGATTTCTATTAAATGCTAATTGCTTTCACACTATCGTCAAGTCAAAAAATCAATGTTAAGCCTTTGAAAGCTGGGGACTGTCCATAGAACTACATAAGATTGTACCATTGGGGGAACTTAGGAGAAGGGCACAAAGGATTCTCTGTACTGTTTTTGCAACTTCTTGTGAATCTATCATTATTTCAAGAAAAAAAAAGTTTTTTTTTTAAAAAGGAACATCTTATATATGCCAGGCATTGTACTGGCCATCCTATATAATAAAAGGCTAATATGCAAATTGTCCCCATGGGCAGGAGTTCAACCAACTGGGAGTTAGACATGTGCTTACCACCAGGGAGTGGTGTGGAACATGGCGAGTGGCAGCCATGCGGCACCGGCAGGGGGCAGCAGTGGAGGCGCTGCTGGCCGATGGGCCCCAACAAGAGCGGGCCCTCGGTGGGATGGTGGAGCAGGTGAGCGGGCGGCACCAGGCGACAGCCACTAGGGACCCTACCCATGCATGAATTTCGTGCACTGGGCCCCTAGTTGTTTAAATAAATGAGCATTTTGACCTTCAAAAAATCCTAAGTAAACATTACTATTCCCATTGTAGAGCTGACAAAATTGAGATGCACAATAAAGGACTTGCCTAAAGTCATCCATCCAGTTAATGAAGCAGCTAAAAGGTTAACTTCTTCAAGGGTGTACATAAATTCCATCTCAAGCAGCCCTGACAAGTGGCCTCTTGGCTTCTCCATGAACAAGTCCCAGCCTCTATGCTTTATATCTACATGACTTTAGAATAAGCTACCTAACCACATCCTAGCCCCAGTTTTCTCATCAGAAAAATGGTTCAGCAACTGCTGTCCTAATTAATTCTCAGGATTGTTGTGAGGTTCCAATGAGATCGAGGGTGTGAAAGCCCCTTGCAAACTGTGAAGTCTTTGCACATCTGAGGGACTGACATTCTGAAACTGACTGCAAATAAGGTCAGCCCTGGCAAAACAGAGGGAAGGAAAAAATATCTGCACTAGCAACTCCTGCTGGCCTGTCCTTTTGGGTAGTATATGACCCTGGGGATGCACCAGCTTCTGGCAGCACCTCGCCAAGGGCAGGCAGTCCTCTCTGCACAAGCCTGTATCAGCAAACTAGACCCAATCACCATCCTCCTCCAGCAACTCCACTTTCCCCCAGCCCCACACCCATATGGTGTCCTTGCCTTTGCAGATGTCCTGTGCCCCCAGAAGCTCCAGCTCATTGTAGATGAGCATTCTGCTATCAAGCTGCTGGAAGCTGCCCCCTAGCCCATGGCCTCCAGCCACTGCTCAAGCTGTATTACTGAAGGCAGGCTGTCCTCAGTACACCCAGAGCTTAGAAAATGAGCAGCTCTAGATACTGATATCCCGTGGTGTCCATGGTGCTGGAGTTAGCCAGAGGTGAAGCAAAGACAAACCCTGCTGTATTAAAGCAACAGAAACCTCTGTTACAAAGGTAGCTTGGTGTGGTACCGAGTTCCACTTGCAGACATGCTTCTCTGGATACAATGGCCTATCATCTCGGGAAGGAGACCACGCTTGCACTGTCATTTGTCAGTCATGCATAGGACACAACTGCACCAGAGATGCCAGTACAGCTGATTCCCTGGCTTCACCAAAAGGCACACTGATCACTCCAATGCCAGTGATTCCATCAAGAGCCCTCAAAGGAGACCCACAGCTGGAGGGTGGGCAGGCCTCACGTCTGGATCTATCTCAGCCCTTCTCTCTACCACCACTGATGCAGCCATAAGCTAAGCTCTCATTAATTATGTGGACCACACACCACCTCCTAACTGCTCTTCCTGTTTCCAAGCCAGTCTTCAAGGGCAGTCAGAGAGAGCTCTGGTCACATCCCTTCCGTTTAAAAATCATTCACAATTCTGACTGCAAAACCGAATGAAGCCCAAATCCCATGGCCTCACATTCAAAAACGATCTCAAACTGTCCCCAGTCAACCTTTGTGATGTTGCTTCAATTATGCCCTTTCGTGTTCTTTCGGCTCCAGCCAAAATGAACTACTTTGGATCCCTGAGCTCAGCCTGTGATTCTTGTCTCTGGACTTCATTTATGCTGTGTACTCCATCTGGAATGCTTCCTTCTTATCCAGATCCTGATTTTCAAGCCAGCTCAAATCCCACCTCCTCCAGGAAGCTTTCCCTGGTTATTCTAGTTCACATTATTTTAAACTACCATTATCATTACCTAGGGAGCTCTTAGAAAATACTGATGTCCAAGCATCACCCAGAGATTCTGATTCAATCAATTGGTAGAATCTAGGCACAATTGCTTTTTCTTTTTAAAGTTCCTAAGGTGTTTCTAATGTGCAGCCACATTTACGTAAAAAACATTCTAGTTAGAAGTGATCTCTCCCTTCACTGAGCTCCCACAGCACTTTATCTAAATATCTTTTATAACACATAATATCTAGCTTATTTTATAGATATTTTATTTTTAAAAGATTTAATTGAGTGTTTATTTCGTGTCAGGCACTATTCTAGATACTGGAATACGGCAGTGATCAAATCAAAACCATTGCTCTCATGGAGCTTGTAGTCTTTTTCCTTTCATGTTATTAATTTTTCTATTACAGTTTACTTTCAATATCATTTTGTGTTGGTTTCAGGTGTATAGCATAGTGGTTAGACAATCATATGCTCTACAAAGTGTTCCCCTGGTATTTCCAGTACCCACCTGGCGCCATACATAGTTATCGCAATATTATTAACTATGATCCCTATGTTGTACTTTACATCCCCGTGACTATTTTCTAACTACCAATTTGCACTTCTTAATGCCTTGGCCTCTTTCACCCAGTCTCCCAACCCTCCACCCCTCTGGCAACCACCAGTCCGCTCTTTGTGTCTATGAGTCATTTCAATTTTGTTTGTTCGTTTATTTTGTTCTTTAGATTCCACATATAAATGCAATCATATAGCATTTAACTTTCTCTGACTGAGTGAACATAATATCCTATAGGTCCACCCATGCTGTTGCAAATGGTTAAGATTTCATTCTTTTTTATGACTAATATTCCACTGTATATATGCACCACCGCTTCTTTATCTACTCAACTACTGATGGGCACTTAGGTTGTTTCCATATCTTGGCTATTGTAAATAACTCTACAATGAACATAGGGGTGCATATATTCTTTCAAATCAGTGCTTAGGGTTTCTTCAGATATACTCCCAGAAGTGGAATCACTAGGCCATGAAGCAATTCCATTTTTAATTTTTTGAGGAACCTCCATACTGATTTCATTATGGCTGCACCAACCTGCATTCCCACCAACAGTGCACTAGGGTTTCCTTTTCTCCATATCCTCGCCAACACTTGTCATTTGTGGATTGATTGATGATAGATGTAAGATGATATCTC
The DNA here is from genome assembly GCF_000412655.1 of Myotis brandtii. Lineage (NCBI taxonomy): Eukaryota > Metazoa > Chordata > Mammalia > Chiroptera > Vespertilionidae > Myotis > Myotis brandtii. The sequence continues at coordinate 2,516,119 of NW_005371138.1, forward strand.
ATTGTGGTTTTAATTTCTCTAATCATTACTGACATTGAGCATCTTTTCATATGTCTATTGGCCATCTGTATGTCCTCTTTGGGGAAGTATCTATTCAGGTCCTCTGCCCATTTTTTAATTGGATTGTTTGGGGTTTTTTTGTGGTTGAGTAATACGAATTCTTTATAAATTTTGCATACTAACCCCTTGTTAGATGTATCACTGGCAAATATGTTCTCCCATTCAGTAGGCTGTCTTTTTGTTTTTTGATGGTTTTCTTTGCTGTGCAAAAACTTTTTAGTTTGATGTAGTCCCATTTGTGTGTTTTGTTGTTGTTGTTGTTGTTGTTGTTGTTGTTGTTTTCATTTGTTTCCCTTGCCTGAGCAGATATATCAGAAAAAAACATTGCTAAGAGAACTGTCAGAGATTTCACTACCTATGTTTTCTTCTGGAGTTTTAAAATTTCAAGTCTTACATTTAAGTCTCTAAGCCATTTTGAGTTTATTCTTGTATATGGTATAAGAAAGTATGGTTTCTTTTTTTTCTTTTCTTTTCTTTTTGCATGTATCTGTCCAATTTTCCCAGCACCATTTATTGAATAGACTCTCTTCACCCCATTTATGTTCTTATCTCATGGGGCTTACAACACTCTGATGGCAAAAGGAAGAAAGAGGTCATATTGTAGAACTGCAAGTTATCCCCTTGGTTGAAGCAAAAGGTCCACTTAACTTGGATGTGGAAGATGAAACTAGAAAGAAGGTCTGTGCCAACCAGGGAAGATTCTAAATGCCAGGTTGAGAGATCAGAACTTTACTTTGTACATATAGAGAGAGCTACTTCACATTACTCATCATATTACATAATGAGTCATTTTAACTCCAAATCCTTTTCGAAAGAAGCTCGGATAAAAACAAACATTCTGAGTTGGTATTGTAATTATTTTCAAGCCTGCTTCCTCCATTAGACTCAATTCAACTGACTATAAGCATTAATAGACGCTCAAAAGAGGTTGAATGTATGAACAAAAGGATGATTAAATAAGTACACTAATAAGCAGCTCAGTGGGGTTATGAGCAGGAGAGAGGCGGCTCGATGTTGCATCAAGGTGTGGAAAGGAAGGGAGTAAGGGGGGAAATGGTGATGGACAGATTGGCAGTAGATCTAAACAGTGATGGCGAACCTACGACACGCGTTCAAGGCATTTGGGAAAGAGAAATTCTTGTCCTCATGGAATTTACATTTTAAAGAGGGAAGACAGACATTAAACCGTAGGCATAATAAATAAGAAAATCATGTCATATGTTAGAAGGTAATAAGTACAATAAAAAGAAGAAAAGAGAGAGAGCAGGAAAGGGACTTTAGGAATTCTGGAGGGAGCTGATACGTGTGGGCCTCATTGAGCAGAGAGGTGGGGTTGGTGAGGGCCTTGACCTTGCAGGTATCTGGTGAAGAGTGACCCAGGGCAAAGGCCTGGCACATTTGAGAAACAGCAAAGCAGCTAGTGTGGCTCCAGCAGAGTGAGCGCGGACTAACATCGGAGACGATGGAGTCAGAGGGAATGGTGATAATGCCCCAGGGCTGTGAGGATTAAATGAAGTGACATCTCTCTATACAGCACCTTGCTCTTCCATTTGGCTTCCTGTCTTTCCAGTGGCACTCTCACTGTCCCCGCCACCCATGCTGCAACCTTCAGTGACACTTTGATATCTTCCTTCTCTTCGCCCACATTGCCAATCACTTTCTAGGTCCTCTTCTGCCATTTTCTCTTAATTCCCACTGTCTTTAATCTAGGTGGTGGCCTCTCACCTGTCTAATCACAATAGCCTCCTAACTATTAGATCAGTGATGGCGAACCTTTTGAGCTCGGCGTGTCAGCATTTTGAAAAACCCTAATTTAACTCTGGTGCCGTGTCACATATAGAAATTTTTTGATCTTTGCAACCATAGTAAAATAAAGACTTATATTTTTGATATTTATTTTATATATTTAAATCAACCAAAAAAATGAGTTCGCGTGTCACAGGTACTCAATAACAGGTACTCAATGCATAATTGTTCAATGAATTACCTCCATTTTATAGAGGAGAAAACTGACACTCAGAGAAGTAATGCAACTTTCCCTAAATAACACAGCTGCCAGTCAATCTGTCCAATTCCAACTTCACTCTGCCAGGCTGTCTTGCTGTAGGCAGGCCAACTTTGAGGGGACAGAGGCCCATCTGGGAGGCAATGATGAGCAGGCAGTGAGAAATGTGAGATGAGAGCCAACAGCTCACAAACGGTGCGGTGGGCCTGGCTGGGGGCGAGTCCAGGTGTGCAGGCCCTGAACTGCCTCCAGCTTCAGAAACAAGCACTCTGACCACAGCCTCATCAAGACAACCAATGGTGTCATTTTCCAAGTACAACTTGAAGAATCAGGCCAGCTTCTCCAGCAAAGCAGCTCCTAATTTTTCCAGCTGTCTAAATTGTCAAGTTAAAAAGTTATCTTCAAGGGAATGTATTTAACAAAGGGACGTGTTCTATTTCCCTTTTTACCACCCACCCAGTGGATCTGCAATTGGGTTGCCACCCCGATCCTTTCACATAATCCATACAGCACAGGCTCATTTTACAGCGCAGCACATTAACGCACTGGAGCTGCTCAAAATAAACAGGGCTGGCAAAGTGTAATTATTTCCAGCAAAAGAGTTGGTTCTGCATTCTGACAGTCATCTTATATATTACTGTACTCAATGCTAAACTGTGAAACTGCAGAAATAAAAGGAGATTTTTAAATTTCAAAAAGTCCTCATTATTAAATTATAAAGCAGGTCATTTATGATGAGTCAGTCCAACACCAAAAGAATAACAATGAAAGACTGCAGGAAGCTTGACTTCTTTGTATAACCTCTACCATCCATGATCCAAGGCCATTGTGAAAGATAAAGGAGATAGCACACCTAGCCCAGCGCCTGGGTCATAAGAGGTCCTCGATAAATGTCCATTTTTGTCCTTAAGTATTACTGTTATTGTCCCAGCAACAAAATTTACAAACTACCTCAATTTGTCCATTTGGTCATGATTCCATCATCCCCAAAGAGCTCTCGGTCCTCCAGGGAAAGAGAAGCAAACAGTAATTCCCACACAGGGGATGAGTGCTAAGGAAAGAGGGAGACAGGAAGGGCTGCAGGGGTGAGAGAAAGAGCCCTTCCCCTTCAGCAGAGCAAGACCTGAACTGAGTTGGAAAGGGGAATAGAGGTCAATGCAGTGTGGGGAGAGGGGAGGAGGGCGGGGAGGCCTGGCAGCCAGAATGAGCACAGGATGTGGGGAAACCGCAATTAGAACCGGCCTAGAATGACCAATACAGAGTGAATAGATGTATTCAGACCTGCAATGGTCCCTCTTTTTGTGTTAAGGTGACAAATGCACTGGCTCCTCGGCACAGTGGGAAGTGGCTGCGTGTTTCCTATGGCCCACCCTCCACAGTCCAAATTCCTGGAGGAAGGTGATCCCTGGCCCCAGCCACCGAGCTCCCGTGCTTGCTCTCAAAGATGATAGGAGGGATCTCTCCTGAAAAGAGGACTTGACGAAATCTAAGCTGCCCAGTGGCCACGTCTGAACGTGCTGAGTCAGCGGCACTTCAGGAAACAGCGTCCTTGTGAGACAGGGCAGATCACTTAGACACCGAAAACTGCTCCTGTCCGCGAAGGACAAACTGTGAAACGTTTAAAGCTGGCCTTCAATTATTAAATGAGCCTAAATGAGCTCTGGCAGGAAGACGGATCACACACACTCTCGCGAGGGCTCTGGCAGGCCAGCCTGAATTGTGTTGGGGTTATTGGTCAAGGCACTGCAGACACGGCAAGATAGAGGGTTCTCTCGGAGACTGCAGGGCCCTTGGTCACCCAGAGCTTCTGGAGAACCCTACGAAGAGAGGGCCATGCCCAGAGCAGTATGAACGGGGTCTGAACCGGACTCTTCAGGAAACACGGGTTTTTCCCTAGGTATGACAGCCCATCCTGGCCAAGAGCTGTCACAACTTCTCACACTGGCCAGTGTTTGGCTTCCTGTGTGGTACTTAGGCAGTTATACTACCATCTCCCCTGGGAGAGTTTTCACCCCTGGGACCAACAACATGCTCAGGTGAGGCTCTGGATCAGAGCTGCTTCGAAGCCTGCTCCCCGGTTTATCAGCGACATGACTTTCAGCCTCAGTTTCCCCAACTATAACTGTAGATTCATGGGGTTGTTGTGAAAATAAAAGAACACACATTATTAAATAATAACCTGGCCCTGTATTGGTCATTCTAGGCCGGTTCTAAAAATAATCCTTATATTTTTCTCCCTGCTACCTTCTACTCCATTGGTGTCCCAGAAAAATTAGACTGTTTTCCTGTCTTGACACTGGGCTCACCTTTTTATATTTTAAATCAAAACAGTTATCCTCTGCTCTGTTTGACATTAACTTCCCCTGGGGCTTACCCTCATAGGAAGAAATCTGGGTAATGATCTGAGGCCCAGCCCTGTCACATTCTAACCCTGACTGTCCACCCCCTCTGGTCATACCTCTGCTTATGCTCCTCCCTCACTGACTTACCCATGAGGTCAACCTGTTTCCCTGCCCGTGAACCTTCTTCTCCCTCATAGCAGATTCCTGTCTGCTGGTCCAGCCCTGCCACAGACCCAGGGACCACCTCCAGGCCTTGCTAGGCTTCTGCCCCTCACCAGGATTGGGCTACTGGATCCTGAGCTTCTGGAGAGCAGGGTCCATGTCTCAGTGCTCTCTGTTCCGCAAGCAGTGCAGAATCCAGCACGCAGCAGAAGCTGGCCAGAGCTGGTGGGGTGAGAGGGACACAGTGCCAGAGTGCCCAATCCTGGGACATGTTCTTAGAAGTTCTGTCTTGAGGCCAAGAAAAAATTTCCTAGGATGGAAGCACTCCAGGAAGCCTAGGCAATGACAAATGAGCTGAGCACACAATCTCCAAGACTCCTGGGACTCCAAAGGCCTTCACTCTCTCTCCCGCACAGTCCTCAGGCTTGGAGCAGTTTCTGTGAATGGGCCTGGACAGGGTGCAGACAACACAGACTCCAGCCTCAACAGGAAGATGTGCTGTGGAAGGACTGAGGAGGATACAGAGAGTGAGAGAGTGGAACAAAAGACGAGTGAGCTGTGGAGTCCTGGTTACAGGGGAAAACAACTTAATTTAGCACAGTGATGGGTGCTGGGGATGCAGAAGTGGGTGTGTGCACAGCCCCAGCCTTTCCCTATCCTGAACCCCCATCACTGGACTCAGCATCCTGACTGACACTCTTACATGTCACCCACTAGACCACAGCCCCTTGAGAGAAGAGACTATGTCATACTGAATGTTGTGTCTACAACACCTAGCATAGTGACCAGCATAAAACCAGGTCTGCCGATTACTAGCTCTGTGATCTTGACAAGTCACTTAAACTCTGTAAGCCTTGATTTCCTAGTCTGTTGAGATAATAATAATCTCTACACCCAAGGAGGAGAATATGAGCCATTACTTAGCCCAATGCCTGATTTAGAGTCAGTAATCAACAGTGGTTAGGTAATAGTAGTATTATAAAGCAGACATGATGAACCAGGGGTAAGAGAGAGGGCTAAACATTCAAACAAATGATGACAAAATTATATAATAAAAAAATATAGCAGGAATACGTCTGAATTACCATCTATAATAATAAAAGGGTAATATGCTAATTAGACCAAACGTCATTCCGGACGTCCTTCCAGGTGAAGCCAGGGCCTAAGCGAAGCAGCCCAGGTCCCAGGCGCCTACCAACGATGGCCAGAGGGAAGCAGCCTGGGTCCCAGACACCTGCTGGCAGCGGCCAGAACAAAGAAGCCCGGGCCCCAGGCACCTGCTGGCGGCGAACGGAGCAAAGCCCAGGTCCCAGGTGCTAGAGGGAAGCCAGTGCCGGCAGCCAGGGGAAGGAAGGCCTATTCTTGCACGAATTTTCGTACATCGGGCTTCTAGTCCTATATAATAAAAGCCTAATATGCTAAGTGTCTGGTCAACTGGTCAGCCATTCAACCAATCAAAGCATAATATGCTAATGATATGCTAAGGCCTCTCAACTGCTCGCTATGATGTGCACTGGCCACCAGGGGACAGACAGTTAACCAGTCGCCCAATCGCTATAATGTGCACTGACCACCAGGGGGCAGATGCTCCAACTGGTAGGTTAGCTTGCTGCTGGGGTCAGGCGATCAGGACTGAGTGAGATGGGCCAGACATGCCCTGGAACCTTCCCACAGTCCCTCCCCAGCTGGCCAACCTCCCACATCCCTCTCCGGCCCCGATCGTGCACTGGTGGGGTCCCTCGGCCTGGCCTATGTCCTCTCTCAATCCAGGACCCCTCAGGGGATGTTGGAGAGCCAGTTTCAGCCCCGTCCTGCAGATTAGGCCAAGGGACCCCACTGGTGCATGAATTCGTGCACCGGGCCTCTAGTAATAGCAGAAAGGAGAGAAAACACCTCATTTTGGCTGAGCATATAGAGAAAATTTCATAGAGGAGGTAGGAAATAGGGTTAAAATCTAAAGAACTAAAATCTGGTCCAAGGAATGGCATGTGCAAAGGCCCAGAGGTAGGACAAAGAAGCTGGTGTGTCCAGGAATTGCAAATCTGGCTACAAGCAATGGAAGGAGTATGCAAAGGGGCAGTGGTGACACACAGATTGTAGAGATCAGTAAGAGCCAACAATCCCCTGCGTGCTCTGCCAAGGAGACCCTAAAGAGCCACTGCAGGGTTCTGAGCAGAAAATGAATGACACAGGCACTCTGATGGCTGTGCAGAAAGTGGATAAAGGAGGCAAGACTGGAGGTAACACATAGCAGTGATTTGGGTTGGGGTGGGGGGGCGGGAGGACAGATGTGGAGGGTAGAGAGAGGGAGAAATGAAGCCAGCTCAAGGAGGCGGGTAAAAGCTGAGTCTCACAAAAACAGCACTGGCCCTTGGCACTCCCCAAGACGCCGTAACATAAAGCATGGGTCTATGAGTTAGATAAATCACCTTCTCTCCACATTTGCTGCCTTACACTTTGTGCAACAACAGAGCATGATATGGAAAATTCCAGCTGAAAGCTTTGACCGTAGCCAGCAGGCTCAGAGGTCAGTCACCACTGACGACTGGACAAAACCACCTACAATGGGCCTGGGACCAAGGCCAGCACTTTCCACTCACATGCAAACTGAGGCCCAAGTTGTAGCAACCAAACCTTTTAGGTGTCCTTTTTTTATGTCATTTATAGGAATTCAAGGTCCTCCAAGTACTTCAGAGAAATGGCTGTATTTCATCTCATTGATTCTTAAAGAAAAAACAATAGGTGGGGTGTGGGGGTTTTTGCCTTAGATGCCTGGACATCAACAAAAAACAACACAGTGACTCACCAAATCTCTAGGGTCCCAGAAATCAGTCTGTCACAAACACACATTCTCACTATACCCCCTCCCACACCTCTCTATCTCTATCTCTATCTCCCTCCCTCCCTCCCTCCCTCCCTCGGGCAATAAGAATATACTGCTGTCCTGTGAATGGAGCTGCATTCTAATGGCCTGGGGGGAAGGGAGCGGGGTGCACGAGGAGGGACAAAGGGAGGGCTCAAGACCATACATGACTCTATCTCTCTCTATCTCCCTCCCTCCCTCCCTCCCTCCCTCGGGCAATAAGAATATACTGCTGTCCTGTGAATGGAGCTGCATTCTAATGGCCTGGGGGGAAGGGAGCGGGGTGCACGAGGAGGGACAAAGGGAGGGCTCAAGACCATACATGACCATTCCTGCTAACCAAAAATGGTTGCCTCCGCTGCTTCCTACCTTGGTTTCAAACTAATTAGACAGAGCTAATGAGCAGGCACCTCGGGCAATAAGAATATACTGCTGTCCTGTGAATGGAGCTGCATTCTAATGGCCTGGGGGGAAGGGAGCGGGGTGCACGAGGAGGGACAAAGGGAGGGCTCAAGACCATACATGACCATTCCTGCTAACCAAAAATGGTTGCCTCCGCTGCTTCCTACCTTGGTTTCAAACTAATTAGACAGAGCTAATGAGCAGGCAGCACTGGTGCTTGGTTCAGCTGTTCCAGATTCAAGTGTTTTCTACTTATTAAAAATAAAGACACTCAAGGGTTCAATTTGGTAAAAATGTACACAGAGAAGCACATTTCCTTTTAAAAAATATGTTTTGTGTTTTAAAAAACGGTATCTGTTTAATAAGTACCAAAAATCAAAAGTACAACAGCAAGATCGCGGCAGCATCTGTGTGCATCTTCAGAAGTATCTTCAAAGAACACGAGAGAAAAACTCAGAAGACCTGCGTTCTAGTGTCAGCTGTGCCACTTACCAGCCACATGACCTTGGGTAAACTATGTAACACCTTGAGCCTTGGCTTCCTCAGGATCAAATGGGCATATGCTCTGCCTATCTCAGAGTCTGGGGGAAAGAATGTCATTGGAAGTGCTTTGCAAACTATAAAGCACTTTGTCAACACCTACTCAGTCAACAAATATTTACTGAGGGCCGATTATGTGTCAGGCATTGTTCCCCTTCAACTGTTACCATCATTACCAACGCTGCACCTCTTCAGCTCCACCACTGGGTATCAGTTTCAAATGCAGCTGGTCTATGGTCTCAAGCCACCCACCTCTTCACCCAGTTTTGTCCCCAAAGAAGCATCAGTCACTTGCCTCCATCAGGAGACACTTAATGACATGTTAGTACAATTGATGATGGGGACAAGGGCCTCCTGCCACCTCTGCTACCTCAAAGGGCCTGAACCTGAGAAGCTTCCAGAACCTTACTCTCCATGGTTAGCCTGCATGGCTGTGTCCTTCTGCTATCAGAGTGTCTACCTAGCTCCTGTCCTCACCAGGTGACCTTTACCTGCAGGTCAGTCCTGTCCTCAGTTGGGAAAGGTTTAAAGCATCTGAGGTTAGCAGCTCAGAAGCAAGCTTGGTGTGCTACCATTCCTGCCCTGACCTTGTTCCTTGGTTTTCGTCACTAAGCATCTACCTTATTCCAGAAGCCACACCCTGCTTTATACCAGATGTCCAGCAAGTATAACCTGAGTTGCTTCCTTTATCTGAATCCCCTAGTGAACTGCTCCACCAAGACCAGAGTCCTTACTCCTACTCTAAGAGGTTGCCTCGACGCAGAATCTACCCAAGAGGCTCCTGAGACCTGAGCTCCTAGGAATTCATCTCCACACACACACACACACACACACCACAGTGTATAATAGCTCAGCATCTGGCATGTGGTAGGCACACAATACATATTTATAGAATGCAAGGACTGCCCACTTGCCTAAATGACTGCAGTGTCTGCTCCTATGCCACCCCCCACAACCCTCACTCCCAGGACCTCCTTGATGCCATGTTCTCTGACTGCTGTGCTGTCCCCACAGCCCCAGGCCCTGGACATGGTCTCTGGGTCAAACCTACCTACCCCATTCCCAGTATCTCCCCTTTGTCATTTAGTGCATTCTAAGAGCCAACATGCTAAGCAAGTTATGAAGTCTGGTGGCAGGCACAGCATCCCAAACCCTTTCACTCCTAGAACCTGAGAGTCTGAAGACTCAGTTATTACCATCTGGCTCTGTGAGTTCTGTTCAACAGCATTGCTGAACACCGAGCGTGGTGAGAGAGAGGCTCTGCTAAAGATGCCGAGGCTAACACAGAAAATGTCTCTCTACAGCCTGAAAAAGAAGGGCTCTGGGAGGGTCTAGACTACAACATATCAGATTTTAGCTTTATGATGTCGCTCTAAACCTCATCATAGGAAACCTTATTTCTACTGCTTTATTTCTATTTCTCTCCAAATCAGCAGATGAAAAGTACATATAACACCAAGGGAAAGTGATGACCTAAAATTTAGTCCTGGTCTCTTCCACTAATTGGCTGCATGACCTCAGGCAAGCCACTCTCAGTCTCCTTTGCACAGGCACAGGTTTAGACTTGGTGATCCGTTTCTAAGGACCTTTCTATGCCTGACATTCAGCAATCCCCTTGCTACTCAAAGTGTGTTTCTCAGACCAGAGCAGAAATGCAGAGGGAGAGGACCTACTGAGTCCAACATACAGAATCCAAATCTGCATTTGACCAAGATCCCAAAGTGATTTGCATGCACACTAACATTTGAGAAACACTGTTCTACAGCTCCTCAGAAAGACCCAGGCTGACCTGGAGCACCTCTTCAGCAAGAAGCTGGGAGAAGGGTGAGTCTGTCACAGGACTTGACTGAATGTGACTAGAAGCAGCTGGCCAGTAGTAAGAGCCAGGGAGAAATGCTGTAGGATCCTTTTCAACTCAGCTGCGATCCATAAAATATCTCTCAAGTGCTTAGAATCTTCTAAATTTGAAGTCTTTAGATAAAATGACTTAAAAATACTAATTATGCACGGAAGTCTAACCATGAACCAAGCATTAGTGAAGGCCGCACTCCTGCACTGGCGTGCTGCCCGCAGCCCTGAACAGTGCTCTCACATCAGCAGCGAGGTCACCTCTGAAACCACAGCACTTCTCCCAGCCCCGCCAGTCTCCTGACTGGCCCTGGCTGACCGGAACTTCAGTCTCAGTTGGCATCCCACAGACAAGACCACACTTAAAGGAATGCCACCTGGACCTACACAGCAGGGCAGATGTGGGAGATGGCCACAACCTCTGAGGTCACCGACCCACAGAGTCAGAAATGGAGGAATAGGAGAAGCACAGACAAAACAAATTTTGTTCTTGCTTCCAGATCCAGGGAGAATACCAGCTTCCGGCATGGTGAGCACCCAGCTGAGAAAGTCTCATTCAGCCAATGAGGCTGTGAGACAAGCAGAGAGACAACCTGAGCCCTGGATACTAGTCCTTGCTCTACAAGATATGTGCCCTTGGGAGGCAGCCTCCTGCCTTTTCCTCTCCCCTCCAGATGAAGAGTTACCACTTGCTTCTCTGATTTGGGAGGCTCTACACACTGTAGAATTATTCACCTTTGTTTGCAAAGTCACATCACCAACTCTGCAAGGGCTATATCTCAACTGCCTGCTTCCCTAGCAATGGCGGGGGGCAGGAGGAGGGAATAAGGAAGGACGGGAAGGGGAGCTTGGACTTGATGACTTTGCAGGGCATCAGCAAGTTGGAAAGGAAGCCCTTTCTTGAGGCACTCTCAATGTCACAGTGCCCATTTTTCATCTTAAGCACACTGTGAAAAAATAACCCTCAGAGCTCAGCTCCAAATCTCCTCAATGCGCCTGCCAAAGGCTCCTCTTCCACCCTGTGGTTTCAGGATCACACAATAACTACACACCTCGTCAGGATTTCTGACCACCAGATTTCCCCAACCAACTCTGATATAACCAGTTAACTGCCATGCGTCCAAAACAGAAACCATCCCCACACGCCATAGACGCTTATGGCATACAAAGGGATAAATTTCAAGTGCAGATCTGACTATAAAATTCTCTGTAAACCATTAGATATAGCTATACTCAGTCTCCTAAAATCAATCTTCAAGACTTCCAAACCCTACACTGAACCTAAAGAAGCAAGGTGACAGGACTTCTGATTTCCTCCTAATTATCCTTCTTAAATAATCCTACTATTACTGTGGTGGGGGATCATAGGCAACATTCGCCTGAGTACTTACTAAATGGACTATGGCCAGCCTCAGTCCTCTCATAGGGAGGGATGAGGGCTTGCCTTTGTGAGTCCTCACTGAGAGCTGACCACTGGTAGACCTCTAAGATGTGCCTTCTCCTAGGATGCCTTCTCTGATCATCAATGTTGCCCAATGTGCCCATCCCAACACTCCCTCCCTCGTTTATGTGGCATCTGTCTCACCGAAGCATTGTAAGCTTTGTGAGGACAGGACTGGAAAACTTGTCTCTGTATGTATGGTGGCCTATACATAGGAGTCATTCAACAGTTTTATGAATGAATAAATGAATGGACCAACGAATGAAAAATGAGCAAACAAGAGCCAAAGATAATTTACTGTGTTACCATTGTCGGTCAAGACCGCCCTTCAAAAACTCTTTGTGTGTTAGGCCTACTCCTTAGTCCAGAAGCTAGAACAGAGAGAGAAGATCCAGGAGATTAAATCTGGAAAAAAATGGAATTCAAACTGGCTTGGAATTTTCTCTGGACCAAGGTATACTAACAAGTAGGCTATTCTCACCTATTTTAGGTTCTGCAATGTTGTGCTCCTCTTACCAGAATTGTTAGGTCAGAAATTTATTCTTTAGAAGCTGAATGCTGTTTATAGTTTAGTTATTAAATGCAACGTGAAAGTACCCAGCACATGTTCATTGTTTAAATGAGCATCTGTCAAACCTCAATCTATAGAATTCTATTTCTCTATGTCTTAACTAAGAATTTGCAAATAACGGAGTTACAGAACCACTCTGGGCCACCCACTTTTGTAAATATAAAAGAACTTAAATAAGGCAAACTGACTTTGGTAGAATAGCCTCTATTTTTTCATCCACTTATATAACTCTGCATTGTCAAAGTGCACCAATAACTGGTGCTGTCATCTCTCATGCCCCCAAGAAAAACCTCCTTTGGGGCTCTTTCTACATTTATTTTCAATTGCCAGATCCCCAGAGGAAAAAATCAAATCACTGACGCTATTTCAAACTTCATGCTCAAGGCAGCCACTAAGAGGATAATAGGGCAGCTCAGCTTTTGCTCTCTTTGAGACAGGAAGACACCCCATGGCTGTAAAGGAAAGTCAGGACACGTGTGAGGACATTCAAAATATAGTGAGGAAACCCAAAACAACAAAAAGAGGAGCTGGAAAAAAGAGCTGTTTGGAATTATGAATCATTCCAAGGTAATTTATTATGTTATTCTATAAGAAACAAAGGGAGTTTTCAGAATTGCCATCCATTTATTGTTTCATCCATTCAAGCGTTCATTCAGCAAACATTCACTGGGTGCCCCTTATATGCCAGGCACTATGCTAGGCAGGCAGGAAGAATGGGGATCTAGTAAGTAGCAGAACATCAGTCCCCAACTGCTCACTATGTTCCTGCCACACTAGCCTTCCTTCAGGTCTTTGTACAAGTTCCTTTCATGCTTCATCACAAGTCTCAGCTTAAATGTTTCTTCTTCCAGGAGGTCTTGCCTGTTATATATTCCCACAGTATCTTCTTTTTAGGGTCTCCATAATCATTATTACTTTGTCTTCCCCAATAGATGGCAAGCTCCATGTGGGCAGAGACTACCTCTGGAGTGACTGGAGTATAACAGGACTCAAATATTCACTGAACAAATGAATGAACTGGGGTTTATGGGCAAACTACAGGTCCGGAAATGTATGTGGGAAAAGTATGGGATTTAGAGCTCAACAGACTCCAACTTGAACCTAGTTTCACTACTCCTTTCCTGTATCACCTTAAGCAAGTCCCATGATCTCTTTGAGCCTCAGTTTCCTCATCTGTAAAATAGAGATGATATTTAGAGATGTGAAGATTAAGTAATACAATGTGAATAAAATGGTACATAATAGATTCTCAAGAAATATTACCTCTTACTCCTCATCCTCCATATCTTCTACAGTGAAGAAATAAATGATGACAGTAAGGCACAGTCCCAACACTATAGGAACATATCAAGATGGGAATCAGGCACAGGTTAGCAAGACAGAAATGGGGGCAGGTAAGGGCAGGGCTAGCAGCCCAGATGACATCTGATTGACTCCCAGGCTCTGGACTTGAGCTTCTTCAATCTACCTGACTAAGGTGCAACACTGGGCCCAGTTGCAGATCAAATGGCTGCAGCTATGGGAGAAGATGGCAGAGACTAAGCCTATTCCTCATGCCAGAAAATGGCCTTGAAGCTTTCAGACAAAAGTACATATCTCTTCCCCAACTATACTGTCCAAAGGGAACCCAAAGATCTACAAGTTGGTTACAGTCGCTAAAGAAAAGAAGACCAGAGAGGGGAAAGGTGGGGCACTGTAGGCCTGACTCAGAGGGCAAGGCTCAAGGTCAAACCTTGTCACCTATTGGATGTATGCTTTGGGGGCAAATCTTTCCCTTACCTACGCCTCATTTCACCATCTGCAAATGGAAGGAATTGGACTAGGATGATGTCTAAGGGCCCGTATAACACTAAAGATGCATGTCACCCAGCTGTAATCAGTGGGCAGAGGGAGACTTCAATCACACACACCAGCTGACATTCAGCTGTACTCTCCAATTACAAAGCGATGAAATGGTCAAAAGGAAGAGCTAATATGGTATTTCCTGATCCTATTTAGTCTCCCAATTCAACACTGCACCTGTTCCTTCTGCATTTGCAATTTACTAGATAATATCATCACAGGCACTCCCTTATACAGCTACCATTTATCACTTGCTTCGGTATTTCAGGTCTTCTTTTTTTAAGACTAACGAGAGTATCATGAAGACTAATCAATAAAATGGCCAAACAAAATTTTCCCAGAATTTGACTTTCTCCTTTCTTTGTTTCTATTAATAATAAAAATACCTTTAATGAATTGCTGGCCTACACTGATAATCATATAACTACTAGAAGGGACATGGGGACAAATACGTAATACCTACTTCATAAACAAGTTGAGAGAGTACTGTAACCCATTCAAAACCCAGAGCCTTTTTCTTAAGGAAACAATACTATAAATAATACTCAATTTATTTGATTTATTGCCTTGCAACAATATCCACCTCACCCCCAAACACATACCCAACTAAGTACCTTTAATGTATCCTTGCCATTCTGCAAATGGCTGGGGAAGCAGAGTGATAAGACACAATTTCTGTCCTTAAAGTTTGAGGCCACAAGTCAAGTGGTCCCAGCTGTGGAAGAAAAAGTGGCAGACTGGAACCAGTCCATATGCCAGAAAATGGTCTCTGCAAGCTCGCAGGCCACAAAATGAATTGCAAAACACTGCGCAATATCCACACCATAAGAGCCACATAATCCTGGGGCGGCAGTTTTCACAGTGTGGTCCCACGCCATCAGCATCAACACCCCCTGGGAACTTGTTAGAAATCAAATTCTCAGGCTCTGCCCCACACCTACTGAAGCAGAAACTCCTGGAGTGGGGCCCAGCCATCTGTGTTTAACAAGCCCTTTGGGTGATTCTGATACGTCCTTAGGTTTGAGAATCACTGCCTTAGAGCATCCCAACTGCTGCATATTTGCAGTAAAAATGGTGGAAAACTAAGTTGCCCATTAAACCTAAAGGGGGGAGGGGGAGACACAAGAAAATGGGGTAAGAAATAGGTTTAACCCTAGCTGGTTTGGCTCAGTGGATAGAGCGCTGGCCTGTGGACTGAAGGATCCCAGGTTCGATTCCAGTCAAGGGCACATGCCCAGGTTGGGGGCTTGATTCCCCAGTGGGAGGCGTGCAGGAGGCAGCCAATCAATGATTCTCTCTCATCATTGAGGTTTCTTTCTCTCCCTCTCCCTCTCCCTTCCTCTCTGAAATCAATAAAAATATATATTTTTAAAAATAGGTTTAAATTATCTTAAATTTTGGTATTTTGAGGAAAGCAGGTTTATTAGAGGAGGAAGGAAGAGAGAGAAATCCTGGTTCTGATGCAAAAGGAAATGTCTGCATAGAGAGGAGCCTTGAAGCTTAAGGCCCCAGGCCTTTCCCTGTGTGGTACTTCATTTCCAAATATAGGCCTTTTCTGTCTCCTCAGCTAAGAGCTCATCACTTCAGAGGGTGTTCCCACACATTCAGTAGCAGGGCTCTCAGACTCAGCAACCACAATTAAGGTCATTTAAAAAATTCTTTTTTTTACTCATAAATAGAAAGAGGATGGAAAGTTAAAAAGGAAGGAACAATAAATGTTGTGAGGTCACTACATTTAAAAATAAAGGGAGAATTAAAAGTGAGAAGGAGAAAGAAATATGTGAGTACATATGAGAATGAGATCGTCTAAAGTAGCATTTGCAAAGCTGCATAACAAAAGAAAGAAGAGGCGGGTAGGAAAACCAGTCACCGCTGACCTCAGGGCCAGCAGCACTGAATAATGACCCCCTGCCTGGAAGCCCGCCAATCAATCAGTGGAGACCACAAGCCTGAAAGGACATACCTAGAAAGCTGCTGAATATTCTACTGAGATCTTCCCCTGGGGCCCACTCCTAAAATCTCCACTCTTAAAACCCTTCAGAGGGAGGACCCAGTGCACTCTCCCCGGGAGCATGCCCATGCCTTTCTCTCTCCCTTCCCTTTCCTCGCCCCAGGCATTTTACCATTAGCTTCCTCGCTCCCAAGCTCCAAGGGCCCTTCCTTTACCTCTATAACTTGTTTCCTAAGCCCATTTTTTCTAAGAATTACTTCTACCTCTATGATTTACCAAATAAATGTTCTCTTTAAAAAAAGTAGATCAACCGAAGGACTTGTATGCATGCATATAAGCATAACCAAAGGACACAAGACACTGGGGGGTAGAGGGGGCCGGGGGAATGTCAAGGGGGGGGTGGTAAAAAGGAGACATATGTAATACTCTTTGTAATACTTTAAGCAATAAAACAAAATAAAAATAAAGTAAAATAAAATAAAATAAATAAAGAAGAGGAGGGTAGGATAACCCAAAAAGGAGAAAAGGAGAAATATGGAGCCAGTCCTTGGCCTCTGCCACCAGGGGGCGAAATCAACCCAGCACAGCTTAGTTACTGTCCAAAAGCTTTTGTATTGATTTGTCCTTCCTTGTTTTGTTATTGTTTTGGGGTGGGGATGGAGATGCAGAGCAATTTCAAGTAGGGTGGCTGGGGCCAAGAAGAGCATACTGAGCAATGGATTGGTTTTATGCATGTTAATTCAGTCAACAACCTTAATTAAGGAATATCGTTATAGTTTACAATGTGGGAACAACCATGTAATAAAAAGTGCCCTTCATGATACAGGCTCTACTAAATTATACATTAATATTTTACAGCAACTAAGTTTTTAAGATAATACATTTGATGTCAAAATACTTATTTTCCTGGAATAAAACTCAGTATCAAGTTAGGTCTCATGTTATGGTCCAAATGCAATTTTCCTCCAGCACACCACAAAATGTTAAATACTGAGGAAGACAGTAATAATGAAAAGTCAGCTATCCTGTAACAGTACATTTCCTGAAGAGATGATCTGGGGTTCTATAGGTCATAGGAAAAGACACACATGGTTAATCATAAATCCATCTAAAGATAGTTCATTTCTATCATTTCTCATTTTTAATGGAACCTTAAACAATTCTCTGGGCTTGAAAGGTTGTAAATTTAATAATGTTCCAACTCACTACTAGTTCCCATTGATTTTCTCTCATTTTAATCTGTATTGATTGACTAATGTCATCTTGTGACATTCAAATGGCAAATTGAAGAAGAAAATTATATGCGATGAGTTGGCCCCCTATTGGGAAAGCACTAAACTGGGAATTAAGAGACCTGGGTTCCAGTCCTTGCTCAGCCACTACTAGCTGTCACCCAGGGAAAGTCATTTCATCACTCTAGGCTTCAGGTTCCTCATATATAAAATGACACAATAATCTTTACCATAACTCACCAAATTGTTACAATAAGCAGATGAGAAAATAAAAAGTTATTATGAAATAGTACTTAAGTTTCCCTAAATTCAACTTAAACAAGTAAACAACCCCTCAACTGAAGAACAAACTACTTTTAAAAGCTTTTAAAATTAGGTAAAGAAAAATACTATGCTGCTTTAAGGATCACAAATATCAAGGTGGAAAGGGAGGAAAACTAGAAAATAGTTCTGTGCTGTTGGGTCCTCAAATTTTGTTTTAATCAAAGTAAGTGTCTTTGGAAAATTCAAGTCTGAATACTCCCAAATGAAATGGCCTAAGAGTATAAAAATTATCAACTTCACTAGTAATCAAACAATTGCAAATAAAAAAGCCACCCCAATGAAATACTATCAGTTGATAAAAATTAAAACATCTAAAAATATCACATTTTGTAAACATCTTGTAATACCTAAAGACCCAGCAATTCTGCTCCTAGACACAGACCCTGAAGAAATGCTTGTTCTTGTGCACCAAGCCTTGTACTGGTATAAGACTTTCATAGTGGCAATACCTGTATTCATGAAGACCGGGCTTAACCCATATATCTATGAACTGGAGAACTGACAAATTTTGGTGAAATTATACAATGGAATACTAAAGCACAGAGATGCTATGTCCCTGTGATGGGTATGTCCATCATTACTGTATCCTTGTAATATGGGGCTGTGTCCCATGTGACCCTGTATTCCTGGGTGTGTCTTCAAACCCCAACTCCCAGCCCCTAGAGCAGGGGTGGGCAAACTTTTTGACTCGAGGGCCACAATGGGTTCTTAAACTGGACCAGAGGGCCGGAACAAAAGCATGGATGGAGTGTTTGTGTGAACTAATATAAATTCAAAGTAAACATCATTACATAAAAGGGTACGGTCTTTTTTTTTTTAGTTTTATTCATTTCAAACGGGCCGTAGTTTGCCCACGGCTGCCCTAGAGCCTATATCTGATCCCATATTCCCTTGATCCACCATGACAGTAGCTTCCCTTTACTGGTTTGCCTATTCTTTCTTGACATGCAGACTTACTTATGATTTATCTTTTAGGTAATGATGGCAGGAATTTAACCTACTTTTGCCCACCCCTGTATTCTCCAATATTATCTTATAAACTTATATGATTTGAACTTTCATCTTAATTTTTGTCATATTTTAGGAATGAATCCAATAATATATTTTTAATGTGAAAAAAATAACAGCCCTGACCGGTTTGGCTCAGTGGATAGAGCGTCGGCCTGCGAACTCAAGGGTCCCAGGTTCGATTCCGGTCAAGGGCGTGTACCTTGGTTGCGGGCACATACCCCGTGGGGAGTGTGCAGGAGCAGCTGATCGATGTTTCTCTCTCATCGATGTTTCTGACTCTCTATCCCTCTCCCTTCCTCTCTGTGAAAAATCAATAAAATATATTAAAAATAACAGCCATCAACAAGTGACTCTGCTTTTCCTATGATTACAGTCACAAGAAAGTTTCCACGAAAGTTGTACCTATATGCTGATACATTCAAAATGCTGATGGAATTAATAAGATTCAAGTGATTCTCAGAATAAATTGAATAATGAAAAATACTAGAATTTTTTTACAGTGTTGAGATCCTTGAGTGAAAGGTATTGTCTGGGTATATATATCACTGCAATTATCCAGGAAGAAATATCAATCAAATTAGTCTATAGACAATTTACTCTGAATGTTTCTTTAGTTGCTATATTAATAAAAGGTAACATAATACATGGGAAATATGAATTCAATAAGACAATCTCTCTATTAGTGGATACTCAAATTCAAACAAGCCAAACCATCCCTCAAACAATTCAGATCACAGAGCTAGACAAATATTAGCTTAGCTTTAGCTTGCCTCCCAGCTGGTAGCCCAGATAGAGTTTAATCCAGTTACTCATACGGGAGAAAAGAAACTGCCTATGTCATTTAACTTTAATTACTGTCCTATTGAACCCACATATCTAACAGCTCTCCTCCAGGTAAGACCCATGGCTGAGACATTCGTTCCACTATTAACTAACAATGGTTCACTTCAATATGATGGGACTAGTGGTAGGGCCATGACTGGGCAATCTTTTTTTTTTTTTTAATCCGCACTCAAGGATATTTTTTATTGATTAGAGAGAGAGAGAGAGAGAGAGAGAAAGAGAGAGAGAGAAAGAGAAAGAAAGAAAGAAAGAAAGAAAGAAAGAAAAGAAAGAAAGAAAGAAAGAAAGAAAGAAAGAAAGAAAGAAAGAAAGAAAGAAAGAAAGAAAGAAAGAAAAATAGATCAGTGTGGGAGACAAATAATCTGTTGCCTCCCGTATATGCCCTGACCAGGACGCAACCTTTTTGGGTATGGAACGATGAGCTACAACTAACTGAGCCACCCAGCCAGAGATGGGGCAAACTTAATGTAAGAACTTCATAAAGACCCTTAATCCTCTGGCAATTCCAAAACAAACAGATCATTGGGCCTCATGCTACATGTCATTTGTAGCCATGGAAGAAAAAGGACATAGAGACCAAGATCACTGAGTAACCTCAACCAAAGAGTTTCTAATAAAATCACATAACCAAATAATTTTTTCTGATTTTATTTGTGTAGAACATTCGAGATCCAATGCTTTTATTTTACAGAGGCTAACAGGAGACCCAAAGAGAAGAAAGGCCTGCCCAAATTCACACAGGCAATGATGAACTAGAATTAGATCCCAGGTCTCAATCCCCAACTCGAGGATCCTATTCCTAATTCAGGAACTATTCATTCACTATTTCAATAAATATTTATCAAGTGCTACTATGTGTCAGGCACTGTTTAACCACTGAGAAGTTAAAAGGAACCAAAAACAAAAATGTGTCCTCTTGGCACCTACAGTTTAGTAGAGGAAGACAACAAATGAGTCAAGTACATAGTATATTAGGAGGTAATAAAGCAAAGAAGGGAGTGGGGGCAGCAGGGTGTGGGGGTAGAGGTGTAACTGTTGAATTTCCTCAAAGATCATCACCATTAGGTCTCTATGTACCTAATAAAAATACGTGCATTTGCGCTGTAACTCTCATTAATTCAGGCTCACTAATTCAGAAGAGGAAATAATCTAAAGGTAAGTCTGTCTATGTTTTTTAATGGGACACAATGTAAATAAGTATAATTCAAAAAGCAAGGTTTTAGAAGCACACAGGAGGAAGATACTAATTATTGCACTTGACTTCCAAAAGAAACCAAAAATGTGACCCAAAAAAAAGTGACAAGTGAGGAGATCTGGCAGCCAGGCTTATTCTGCTGTGAGACATTGGATAAGATGATTAAGTTCTCTGAGCCTCAGTTTCCTTATCTGTAAAAGAAGGGGGCCAGAAAAAAAGCTCTCTCAAGTTCCATGCTATCATTCAAGTATTAATGCCTTCTAATGTGCCAAAAGCATTATATAATATCTTAGTAGTCATATCAGCATTATTATTTGAATCCAAAGTAACTCTAATAACACATTACATTTCTAGACTTCTTCATAGCTTTCAATGTGTTTCCCATGCATTATTCTCATCTGATAGGTAATAAAACAGCTTTTTTTTGTTTGTTTTTTATTTTTCATTTTCTAGTAAGGATGGCTGGCCTGGCCCCTCAGTCAATCCAGGGTAACATAAAGCCCCTGCTCTCCAGGGCCTACACTCCGGTCCAGGTGTGGCTCTGGCCAAGGACACCTGCAAGCCCCTCAGAGAGACTCACAGAGTTAGGGGGTGTCATTTCATAGGATTGAGGATAGCAAGAGAATGTGAGGCACCTGTAAATTCGTGTACCATTTGAGAGTTAAGGGAATTTTCAAATGAGACACTTCAGACACTCAGGCACCTGACATTATACCAGTGATCAGTGCCATTATACCAGGGGTCAAGGACCAAAATACAAACTGTAATAATTCTCGGCATATTAGATAGATGTCAAGAGCTATTTTAAAAATCTACATCCTTTGATCTAGAATCGTACTTATAAAAAGCCTTCCTGAGAAAATAATCATAGATTTGACCAAAGGTTTAGGTACAAAGGTGTTGATCACAGTATAATTTCTTAAGTTTATTTTTTATTATTGACATTATTACACATATCCCCTATTTCCCTCCCACTTCCCCCTTCCACCCCATTCCCACCCCACCCCACTCCAGGGGCCACAGCATAATTATTAGTAGCAAAATCTTGGAACAACCTAAATTTCCAAAAATTATTATGTAAATTGTGGCATATGCAAATGATGAAATATTATTTTTAATGTTAAATACTTATTTTAAAGACTATTCAATAATATGGAGGAAATGTTCCCAATATAATTACAGGTGAATAATCTGATATAAAGCAAACATACTATATATAGTATCTCAGGTTTCTTTTAAAAAAAATACACATAGAAAAAACCACTTGTAACATTAGAATGTTACAAGTGGTATTCTCCAACCCCAGTGGGTTTGGATCAGTGGATAAAGCGTTGGTCTGCAGACCAAAGGGTCTTGGGTTCGATTCCATCAAGGGCACGTACCTTGGCAGCAGGCTCCTCCCTGGCCCAGGGTAGTGCAGGAGGCAACCAATCGATATGTTTCTCTCACACTGATGTTTCTCTCTGTCTTTTCCTCTCTCTTCCAAGCTCCCTAAAATCAATGAAGAAATATCCTCGGGTAAGGATTAACAACAACAAAAAAAACAACAACAAGTAGTTTCTCCAAGTTGTGAAATTATGGATGATTTTGGTGTTCTATAATTCCACAATGATCATGCACTATTGTTATAACAAATTAAAAATTATTTTTTAAAAATGCCTGCCCTACCTATCTTCCAGAGTAGTGATAAAAATTAATACAAAGGATGAGCTTTCTAACAATAAGAACCATCCTAACAAGAATCCCCAGGGAGAGGGTTCAAGCAGCATTGTGTGACCACATGGCCCCTCACTAGGTCAGACCTTAAACACCTGGGATTCTATAGGCCTCTGTGAAACCCCTCCACACACAGGATGTGTCCTGCATTGTTGGCAAGGCAGAGCTGGGTACGTGGGCCCCACCCTTCCTGCCCAGCGAGTGCCCTGATCATCAGTGGTATGTATGCTCTAGGAAGGGTAGTGCAAGCAGTCCATGGTCAAGAAAGGGAGAACCTCTGGGGACCAGCCCTAGCAGACAATGCCACTGTGCCCCTACTGGCTTCCAACACCCCAAGTGGTAAAGGCCCTTCTGCCCAGCAAACATGTTGCTAGGACCTCTGCTACCAGGAGCAGCACTCACGGTGCTTCCCTGAGGACCTACCCTGGTCCGAAGGCTCCGTTTTGTTTGTCCCATCATTAGTTTGGCCCACCAAGCATTTTATTTATTTATTTTTTATTTTCTAAACATATTTTTATTGATTTCAGAGAGAGGGAGAGAGAGATAGAAACATCAATGATGAGAGAGAATCATTGATCGGCTGCCTCCTGCACGCCCCACACTGGGGACCAAGCCCACAGCCCGGGCATATGCCCTGACTAGGAATCGAACCATGACCTCCCAGTTCATAGGTCAACACTCAACCACTGAGCCACATTGGCCTGGCCCCGCCAAGCATTTTAAAAGAAAATATACCTGAGTAGGGGTTTGGCTTGGTCACAACATAGTATATGCAGCTTAAGTTACATCCATGCCCCTACAGGCACCAGAGCTTAGATGGGAAAACTGAGACTCAAAGGACAGTGATTTGTTGAAGGAATGCCGGAAGTTATTGGCAAACTGGGTCTAGAGCCTGGGTGTCCTGACTTCCAGTTCAATGTATTACATTACAGAATCGCTGGCTGTCCAGAGACCTGCTATTAGGAGGGGCCCCCGTCTCTTCCACCTCCTGTGGTCTCTTTATTCAGGGTCACAGGAGAAGAACCCCAGCTTCCTCAGGATGGGTGGCAGAAATCCAAGTTTAAAAAAGTGAACAAACAGATGCATGAACAAGCTGTAATCACCCATACTGCTCACCAGAGGAGACAGGCAGGGATGCTCTTAAGTATCAGAGGCCAAACTGATAGAACAAAAGAGTGTTAGGGAAACACAATCCATTTCTGCCTTAGTGTCTTGGTCCTCCTTAGCTTGGCTAAGACAATGAACTATGTGGGATAGAACATAACAAACGTGATAAACTCTGAATGCGCAAATGTTATATTCTGGATACCCTCTTTAAGACAGTGACTCTAGGTCCATCCATGCTGTCCCAAAAGGTGAGAGTTCCTTCTTTTTTATGGCCAAGTATTACTCCATTGTACCACAGCTTTTTTATCCACTCATGTATTGATGGGCATGTGGGCTGTTTCCAGATCTTGGCTATTGTAAATAACACTACTATGAACTTGGGGTGCATATATTCTTTCTAATTGGTGTTTCGGGATTCTTACCATATATTCCCAGAAGTGGGATCACTGGGTCAAAAGGCAGTTCCATTTTTAATTTTTTCAAGAAGCTCCATATTGTTTTCCACTGTGACTGCACCAATCTGCATTCCCACAAACAGTGCATGAGGGTTCCCTTTTCTCTACACCCTCACCAGCACTTGTTTGTTAATTTATTTGGGTGGTAGCCATTCTGGCAGGTATGAGGTGATATCTCATTGTGGTTTTAATTTTCATCTCTCTAATGATTAGTGACTTTAACCATTTTTCCGTATGTCTAATGGCCATCTATACGTCCTCTTTGGAGAAATGTCTAATTGAACCATTTGTCTTCATGTGTTGAGTTGTATGGGTTCCTTATATGTTTTGGAAATTTAACCCCTTATCAGATGTATCATTGGGAAATATGTTCTCCCATATAGTGGGTTCCCTTTTCATTTTGTTAATGATTTCTTTT
The DNA here is from genome assembly GCF_000412655.1 of Myotis brandtii. Lineage (NCBI taxonomy): Eukaryota > Metazoa > Chordata > Mammalia > Chiroptera > Vespertilionidae > Myotis > Myotis brandtii. The sequence continues at coordinate 2,540,447 of NW_005371138.1, forward strand.
TTTCTTTTCTTTTTTTTTGGTTAATTCTCATCTGAGGATATTTTTTCCATTGATTTTTAGAGAGAGTATAAGGGAGGGAAAAGGGGGAGAGAGAGAGAAAGAGAGGGGGAGAGAGAGAGAGACATCGATGTGAGACACATGGATCGGTTGCCTCCTGCATATGCCTTGACCCAGGCCGGGATCAGGTCTGCAACCCAGGACCGGGAATCGAACCCAGATCCTATGGTCCGAGGGCCAATGCTCTAACCACCGAGCAAAACCAGCCAGGGCTGTTGATGGTTTCTTTTGCTGTGCAGAAGCTTTTTAGTTTGATATAATCCCATTTGTTTACTTTCCCCTTTGTTTCCCTTGCCCTAGAGATATATACTGATGAACAAAATAGAACCAGAGGCATGGATACATTGAACATACTGACAGCTGTCAGAGGGGAAGGGGGTAGAATGGATGAAGAAAGTGAAGAGAGTAGCCAAAGAACATATATACATAGTCCATGGACACAGACAACAGTGTGGTGATGGCCAGAGGGAAGAGGGACAGGGGCTGAGAGGAGGTGGGCAAAGCAGGGGAATAGGGGGGGACATCTGTAATAGTGTCAACAATAAAAATAAAGTTTAAAAAAAGATAGTGACTCTATTACCTGGAGAAGGGGCAGAAATCTGGTGATGTACTATATTTTTTCCTACCACTCCATACTTCCATATTCTCAGAAAACAAATGATAAAAGAATAGATGGTGGGGCAGGACAAGGAGAAAGAGAATGAGAGATTAGGGCAGAGGAAAGAAGTTAAGAGTAGGAAAGGCATGCTTTCACAGTAAACAAGTTAGATGACAAGTCAGGAAAGAAGAGTTTTTTCCTTTCTAACTTAAAAAGAAAGCTGGTCTTAACTATTCTGATTTCTACCTGCCCACCTGTCTTCACTTCCCTCCCTAGCCCATTGGCTTTCAAGGTAATGAAATATCACGGTAGATCAGGCAAAAGCACTTGAGTGTGGACATGAAACTCCACCTGTCCTCAGCCCACCTCTTGCACTGGAACACGCTGAGCTGCCCTGAGTCTTCTCAGCTGGGAGGGCTGCTAACAACAGTGAGTTAATTTGGGCATTTCACTGCAGAGAGGCTAAGGTGCCATCTCACTGCATGAATGCAGTGTGCTGCTGGCTTCCTCTGGATCTTCGGATGTGCCCAGGCATCACAGGCAGTGTGACTCCCCAGAGACAGGGCAGCCTGGGGCAGGGGTGGGAGAGTCAATGAGCCAGCAGCGAGCAAAGATACAAGGGGTATTCTGAAAGTGCAAGCTCACAGAAAAGGCCAATGTGTGGGTCCAATTCAGAGACCAGTGGAACCCTGTCCATCTGGCAACAGATGGTGGTTCTAATCAAGATTTGGTCATTCCCTTGAGAACCCTCTTTGGTGAGGGTGTTGTCACAGTCCCTTTCTCAATTTGCACTTAATGTTCAGACATCACCAGGACATGCAACCAAGAAAAATGCCACAAAGATTCTCAGCAATATTTGAAAAGGAGAAGGAATAGTTACGTGCTTGTTTTATTATTTTTTAATATATTTTTATTTATTTCAGAGAGGAAGGGAGAGGGGGAGAGAGATAGAAATGTCAATGAGAGAATCATTGATTGGCTGCCTCCTGCACACCCCACTCTGGAGATAGAGCCCCCAACCTGACCAGGAATCGAACCATGACCTTCTGATTCTTAGGTTCATGCTCAACCACTGAACCACACCAGCTGGTGCTTGTGTTACTTTTAATTAAAGGTGTTTTCTGCAGAAGAAAGAGCCCCCGAAAAAACCTCTAAATTAACACAGTGTGCTCTCCAGCCTGGCTGCTCCTTCCAGTCTAGCAAAGAAGAGGAAAGCTACAGGGGCCTAGCAAACCACCGGAATCCATTCTAACAGGCTCCACATGGAAGCTGGAAGGGCACTTTTCAGACCAAAAGGAATCCCAAGCCACCTGCACCCTCAGCACTGCTCTCCTCATGGACAATGTACTAATATCCCAAAATGCTAAAAAGGCCACCTGGGATAGTGGAAAGGACCCTGCACTGCAGTCAAGACATCTGGGTGGCAGGCCCAGCTCTGCCACTGACCCGCTGTGCAGTCTTAGGCCTGTTGCTTAGCCTCTTTGAGTGCCAGTGTCCCCATCTGTAAAACAGAGATGATAATGTGTACCTAATTTAATACTACTGGTTTCAGCCCAGCTGGCGTGGCTCAGTGGTTGAGCATCAACCTACGAATCAGGAGGTCATGGTTCAATTCCCGGTCGGGGTGCATGCATGGGTTGTGGGCTCGATCCCCCGTGTGGAGCATGCAGGAAGCAGCCGATCAATGATTCTCTCTCATCATTAATGTTTCTGTGTCTTTCTGCCTCTCTCTTCCTCTCTGAAATGAATAAAGAATAATACTACTGGTTTCAGTTTTACCTGTTAGAATTTCATATATATGGAATCATGCAGTGTGTATTCTTGTGTAAGGCATCTTTCACTCAGAATAATGATTCTGAGATTTCATCCATGTTGTTGGATATATCCCTTCACTCCTATGGAATCCCATGAATATACCCCCAGTTTTTTATTCATTGTCCACAGATGAATACTTGGGATGTTCCCTATTTGGGGCTACTATGAATAAAGATTCTATTTGCTATCTTTATGAATTTGACCATTCTAGGTACTTTGTATAAGTGGAATCATACAATATTTGTCTTTTTTGTGATTGGCTTATTGCATTCAGCATAATGTCCTCAATGTTCATCCATGTTACAGAATGTCAGAATTGCCTTCATTCTTAAGGCTGAATAATATCCCATGGCACATATATACCACATTTTGCTTATCCATTCATCTGGTGGATACTGGGCTGCTTTCACCTTTTTGGCTACTGTGAATAATGCTGCTATAAACACCCTTCAAGATCCTGCTTTCAATTCTTTGAACACATATGCAAAAGTAGAATTGGTGGATCTTATAATTCTATTTTTAATATTTTGAGGAACCATCACACTGTTTTCCATAGTGGCTGCACCACTTTAAATTTCCACCAACAGTGCACAAGGGTTCCAATTCCTCCATATCCTGGCCAACAGTTTTTTGGTTGATATGTATATATAAATGCCATCCTAATGGGTGTACAGTGTAATCTCATGTGGTTTTGATTTGCATTTCCCTAATTAGTGATGTTGAGCATATTTTTATGTGCTTATTGATCATTTCTCTTTGGAGAAATGTCTATTCAAGTCCTTTGCCCATTTTAAAAATTAAGGTATTTGTATTTTTGTTATTGACATACTGTAGTTTTATAAAAAATCTTAAAGTGAATCCTTCAACTTTCTTCTTCTTCTTCTTCAAGATTGCTTTAAATATTCGAGGTCCTTCATGTTTCCATATAAATGTTAGATTCAGTTTGTCAATTTCTACCCATAAGCCTCCTGGGATTTTGATTGAGATTACTTCAAAGCTACAAATCAATTTAGTGAGAACTGACAAGAACATTGAGTCTCCCAATCCATGAATTTGAGATATCTCTCCATTTATTTAGGTCTTTAACTTCTCGCAGCACTATCTTGTAGTTTTTATGACAGGTCTTTCACATTTTTTGTTAAGTTTATACCTAAATAGATTTGGCTTTTTGATATAATTGAAAAAGAAATTGCTTTTTAAAGATCTTCCAATTCTTTGCTACTTCTATAGAAAAATATAATCAATTTCTGAATGTTGACTTTGTACTCTGCTAAATTCACTTCTGGGTTGTAATAGTTATTTTATAGATTCTTTAAGATTTTCTTTGTTGACAATCATGCTATCTGTGAATCAAAACAGGTTTACTTATTCCTTTCTGATTTTTAAGCCGTTTATTGCTTTTTCTTACTTTATGACACTGGCTAGAATCTCCATCCAATTAATGATGAGAGGGGACACATTTGCTTTATTCTGATCTTAGGAAGAACACAACTTTTCACCTTAATTATGACATTTGCTTTTTATAAATGCCCTCTATCAGAATGCAGAAGTTCCCTTCTATATCTAATTTGCCAAGAGTTTTGTTTTTTTCTTCACAAATGGATGTTAAATTTTTTCCAGCTTTGAGGTGTTTTTTTTCACAAATGGATGTTAAATTTTTTCCAGCTTTGAGGTATAACTGACAGATAAAAATTGTATATATTTAAGATATACAATATAATTAGAGGTATATATATATACATTGTGAAGTGACTGCCAAAATCAATCTAATTAACACATCTATCACATCACATAGTTACTGTGTGTGTGTGTGTGTGTGTGTGTGTGTGTGTGTGTAGTAACAACACTTAAAATCTACTCTATTAGCAAATTTCAAGTATACAAAATTATTAGCTATATTAACCATACTGTACATTAATCTCCAGGCTTATTCATCTCCCATAACTGCACCTTTGACCAACATCTCCCATTTACTCCACACCCCAGCCACTGGCAACTGCCATTCTACTCTCTGCTTTCATGAGTTCAGTTTTTTAGACTCCACATATAAGTGAGCTCATACAGCATTTGTCTTTTTGTGTCTGGCTTATATCACTTAGCATACTGCCCTCTAGGTTATATCCATGTTACAAATGGCAAGACTTCCTTCTTTTTTAAGGCTAAATAATGTTCTTTTCTGTGTGTGAGAGTGTGCAACTGTAGACTCTATAGTGACACACCTACCTTTATTCCCGATACTGGTATTGTGTGATTTCTTTTCTTCTTCTTGATCAATCCAGCTAGGATTTATCAATTTTATTGATACTTTCAGAGAATTTCTTTTGGCTTTATTATTTTTCTCTACTTTTGTCTATTTTCTATTTTATTAATTTCTGTCCTTACTTTTATTATTTCCTTCTTTAACTTTTCTTTCTCCAGCCTCTAAAGGTGGAGCCTTAGGTCACTGAAGCTAGTCTTTCCTTCTTTTTTAATATATGTACTTAAAGATATAAATTTCCCTCAAAGCACTGCTTTAGCTGCATGCCCCAAATGTTGATGTGTTTTATTTTCATTATTGTTGTTCAGGATTAAGTTTTTAAAATCCTTTAATTTGAAATGAATTCAAAGTTAGAAGAAAGTTTCAAGAACTATACAAAGAGCTCCTGTTCACCCTTCATTCACATTCCCCAAATATTAACATTTATCCATATTTCCCCTGAATTCCATTCCCTCTCTTCCTCCATTTTCTTCTGAACTATTTCTAATCAAGTTGCCAAATGGATGCCACTCTAAAATGTTAGTCATCAAAACCAACAACACTCTCTACATAACAACAACTTGACCATCAAAACTAAAAAATTAACACTGTAACTACCAACAAAACTTCAGACTCCTTTAGGTTTCATCAGTTGTTCTAGTAATGTTCTTTACTACAAAGGATCTAGCTCACAACCGTACATTTCATTGAGTTGTCATGTCTCTTTGGAATCCTTCAATTTGGAATAGTTCCTCGGTCTTTCCTTGACCATCGGGATCTTGACACTTAGGAAGATACGCCTGCCTTCAATCACTCTCCAGTTCCTTCTAGTAATTGTTTTTTTACATTTTGTCTGAGTTTACAGTCATTTTCTGTGGGATGGTTGGTCTAAGAACTACTCCACCATTACCAGAAATCAAGATGGGATTCAATTCTCTTCTGACGACAGATCCTACCTGAAAACCCTGCCTCTCTCTGTTTGACTAGCATGACAGTGCTCAGCTTACATCTCCAAATAGAAACAGCTCCATTAGGCGGTCTCATAGCATTTCATACAATTTCTCCAAATACCTACATTATTATTATAATTAAGATAATGCCTATATAAAGTTTAAAAAATCAAATAGTACAGAAAGGTATCAAATGAAAAGAAAAAATCCCCCACCTAACATTAAAAGAATTATCTGTAATGAGCAAAGTCTCTTTATTCTATGATTGGCACACCAAAGATAAGAAAACTAAAGGAAACTGGCCAGGAATAAAAAAAAAAACCTAAGTTTCCAGTCCTGGTTCTCTCTAAAAAATTATTTATGCAAAAAGTATTTACTCAGCTCCTAGTAGTATATTTAACTCTTCTGTGCCTCAGTTTCCTTATCTGAGGAATAATGCAATAATGTATATTTGAGTGTGTTGAAAATTGCAAGCAAAATATAAATGTAATAACATGTCAAGTATTAGACCTCTGGAAAAATAAACATGGAAATCAGAAGCCTTGGTTGGGATACAGAAGACAAAGATGAGATAGGAATGAAAAAATCCATACTCTATTTGGTTTTATATTTTTATACCATCTATACCCTCATTGTCCAATATAGTAGCTACTAGCTACATGTGGCTATTTATATTTCAATTAATTAAAATAAAATAAAATTTAAAATTCAGTTCCTCTCTCATACTAGCCACATTTCAAGTGCTCTGTAGTCACATGTGGTTATCAGCTACTATACTGGACTGATACAGACCATTTCGATCATTATAGAAAGTTCTACTATACAATAATGATCCATACTTTTTTACACATATAGTCTTAACTGCCTGTGTTAATGTGTTGCTACGGAATTTAGACATAGCAGCTAGCCAGCCACTATAAAACAAAAACAAAACAATCTCAAAGCTAAAAAGAAATCAGCCTCCAAATAGGTAGGTGGAATGGTGTTGGCTTTAGCGATTTGGAAGAACCCTCGGAACCGCTTCTCATGACATGGATTAGAAAGCTGAGGCCCCAGGAAGCAGAGCCTCTGGCCCCGGGTCGCACAGAGAATTAACATTAGGGCTTGACATGGAAATCTGATATTTCATAGCACAGGCTGTGTGGCAGGCTCTGGGTTTTAATCACAACTCTGTCAATTACTAGTCATGTGACCACCCCTGAGCCTCACTCACCTCATCTGAAAATAGGAATAATAACCTGACTCTGCTGGGTTGCCATGAGGATTAAAGAAATGATGTCTAGAAAGTCCTCAGCAGAGAACCGGGCACCAGACCAGGACAGCTACCTGCTGTCATTATTAGCTAGTACATTGCTCTTTCCATTACACGACAAACTCTGATCAGGGAGGCTGCAGCCACCAGATGCATCATCATCACGCAGGGAAGGAAGGAACAGGGAAATGATGCAGCTTGGCAAAGTGTGCCAGGGGAGCAGAATGATAAATGCATTGTACAGCAGTAACGACGGAAGTGCTCCCACAAGTCCCCATGCAGCAGCAGCAATTTCACCTTGAGAGGTGCAAAGGGAAAGGTACCATTTGCATGACTCTGTGCCCTTACCCTTAAGCAGGCATCTGAGGAATGGAGCACTGCAGGCTGAGAAAGATGCTTGTGTTTCCATGACCCTCATGCTGAGACACTGGAGGAGTCAGCATTCTATTTTTGTTCCTCTCCCTCCAAACTCGTATGTCACAGTTCTGTCCACAGCTATCCCACCACAGACCTCTTCAAGCCTGCTCCACAGTGGGTAGAGCTCAAGCCCCTAAGGCTTCCACAAGTGCCTGCCATGTGACCTAGCCCTTCTCCCCCAGCTCAACAGAGTTTGAGATTTTTACTGATTTTAGAGAGGGAAGAAGGAGGAGAGACAGAGAGAGAGACACACACACAGAGAAACAGCGATGTGAGAGAGATACATCAATCAGTTGCCTCCCATATGTGCCCCGGCCAGGGACCAAACCCACAACCTACTTATGTGCCCTGATTGGGAATCAAATCCACGCCCTTCTGGTGCATGGGACAATGTTCCAACCAACTGAGCCACACCAACCAGAGCCGGGGTATGAAATTTTTTAAAATCCTAAAACACAGTGCCCATTCTGCAACATCATATGCTCTCTTCTGGAAGACCACCACCCATGAGATGTTCAGATGTTCAAACGTTTCAGATGAGTGAAATCAAATCATAACAGGTGACTCCGACTCTCAGTGAGGAGAGGTTTCTATTCAATTCCATAAGAAATCCCAACCGCTTGCTTTCTGAAAGGCACTGTGCCAGGTATTAAAGATACTTCCACAACCAAGACATGCTACCTATCCTCAGGTAGCTCATACCTGAAATGGCAACTGGAATTGTCCAAAAAATATTCCACTCTCATCTGAGACTTGTAAAGTGGTATAAGCTGGATTTGCAAGTAAGGAGGCTGTGGTTGAGACATTCAGAAACTCATCCTTGCTGCCACTATGTTAGTCTATATCCTCCAGTCTACAACACTGCCACTGTGTGTTAGCTCTGCTATTTCCTAGTTGTGTCCTTAGATGAGTTACTACCTCAAGTTTTGGTTTCCTCCTCTACAAAATGGTGATAAAATAGTACACTGTTTCACAGAACATGGTAAGAACTGAAAGTGATGTTCATACAGTGCTTAGCACAATATGTGGTACAGAGTCAATGCTCAACGGATAGGAGCTATCATTATTTCTTTAAAATATCCTATTGTTCCAAATCAAGTCATTCTTAACTGCCAACCTCTGTGCTCAAACCAAAGCCTGACAACACTGTCCCCAGGTTTACTGCCTCAGAAGGAACCAGCCTCCTCCCACATGGATCCTTCAGAAGCCTAAACAGGCTTGATCTTCTCGACCACTAAATTCAATCTCCCCAGTCTTCAAATTTCATCTCCTCTAAGATCTCCCAAAGACTCAAGAGAGTTGGCCAACAACGCTCTTCTCGACACTGCTTCTAGATCTCTCTGCTCACAGTCCTCAGCTCTTACCTGCAGGAGATTTATACTATCATTCACATCCCATTAAGAAAGCTGGAGGACTCTGTGTCCTCCCTGTTGTCACATTCCAAGTCCACAGCTTGAATGCACCCTCGGTACTTGGTAAGTACTAATGGATAAAGAGGAACACAGAAATCATAAAAATGATTCATATCAAACTCCAGCTCCATGATAACTGACAACGATTTCCAAAGAGTTACCAGACCTAAAAACCCATAGGTTAGATATGACAAAGAAACCTACTAACATAACTTACATCTGTTTATTGTTTCATAGTTTATTAAATGCTTTCACATCCATAACATCATTTTGACAAACACTTGGAGAGGAAGGCCTAATAAGTATCTACACTAATAATAGACAAACATGGTAATTGACCGTACCTTCGCTATGCCCGCCATTGGCTGATCAGAGCGATATGCAAATTAACCACCAACAAAGATGGCGGCTAATTTGCATACTGCAGGCAGGACAGGACAGCGCAAGCCGCCATCCAGGCCCCCGTGTGCGACCTGGGGGCGGGGGCTCAGGCAAAGCGATCGCTGATCGCCTCACGCGATGCCAATCGTCTCGCCTGAGCCCCCACCCGCCCGCCAGGGACACGGGGCCCTCAGAGAGAGAGAGAGAGAGAGAGAGAGAGGCGGAATTTGGCACCCCGCATCCCTCCCTGATCGACCACTGCGATTCCAAGACAGCAAGGGCTGCCTTCAGGCTGCAGCTCCAGGTCCCTCACCCCCACCCCAGGCCCAAGAGCACAGTGCTGGGCAGGGGCACCCAGGGGTTCGGGAATGCAGCGCGAGGGGCCGGCACGACGTGGGGGGGGGGCCTGTATTTACACCGCCAAGTTCCCCACTTCTGGCCTGGCGCGCGCATCCCTCCTCCTTCCCCTCAGAGGCCCAGCTCCTGCCTACATGCTTGCTGGGCAGGCCCAACTGCACCAGGGAGTGAGCCATGGCGATCGGGATGGCCATCCCAATCGCCATGGCTCACTCCCTGGGATGGGACAACTGGACCACGGCGATTCATGAGGGCGATGAGGCCCGTGGGGCATGCACAGCCCTCGGGCGGCGGGATTGGCCGGCCAAGCCGAGTCTGGCTTCAGTGGGGCCAGTGGGAGCCCGAGGCCACCCCAACCCCCACAGGTCCTGGGCGGACGGTGGCTCATTGGAGAGCGGTGTCTCCATGCATGGTGCCCAGGGGCAGCTGTGAGCTGCTGCAACCCCGCCCCACACTTCAGGGAGGGGGAGAAGGCTCGCAGCCACCAGCACCCTAGGCTGCACCGCCTGTGCCTCAGTCTGCCAGGTTGGCAGGGTCCAGAGCAGGTGAGCTGCTCCCTTCCCCCAGTGGTAGAACAGGGAGGA
>NW_005371138.1:2551357-2561279 GCF_000412655.1 Myotis brandtii
GCCACAGTTCTGTCTCCACCTTTTAGTCCCCTATTCTCCAACCACAGAGGAAAGAAATAAGGAAGGAGTCTGTGCTGCCTTCAGAAAGTATCTATATACCTGATCGGCCAGTTGCCTTCCACAGAGGGAGGCCAGACTGCGGCCTAGGCCCGCTCCCCACAGGGACATCAGTAGGACATCCTGTGAGGGCTCCCAGACTGTTAGAGGGGGCAGGCTGGGCTGAGGGATGCCCCCCGAGTGCACAAATTTTTGTGCACCGGGCCTCTAGTTATTATATATGACAGATGCAAAATCTGAGGCCTCGGGAAGTAAAGCAGATTGCCCAAAAATCAAGCCACAATGTAAAGTCTTTTGATTCTTCCAAGTCCTTCTCCTATTTGTTGCTCCTTCATGCAGACTCTATCCTCAAATAATGTGCATGCTCCAGGCTATTAATCAATCCTACCCAAAAGGGGCCACATGGAAATGAAACCACAGAGAAGATACTCCAGAATGACTAAATTACCTTTCTGGAGTGAGGAACTGTCCTCACTCAGTCCTGGGAGTGCTGGCTACAATCACACATGCACTTCGTTCAGCAGCCGTAAGCAACTGCTCCCAGCCAGCTGGGTCTCCTGCAGTGGCCCATGGGAAGGTCTTCCTGGGAGCTTCAAGCAGCCTCCCGGCACCCGTGCTGGGCTCCCACCATGCCCGCTGCTTTCCTCTCTACCTACACTCTGGCTCTCGGAAAAGCCAGAAGCTTCATGACCGTCATGGTAGCTGCTCTTTTTGCAAAGACATCTCTGATTCCTTCCTTTTCTGCTCCACACAGCCAGTCACCCCCAATCCTGGATGATACCAGGCACCCAGTAAAAAGTGCTCCCTTCCAAACAGCAACCTGCAGTGTTCCCACAGAGAGAACCACTGCATCACAGAAGGGAATTATGTAATCACACAAACACTCACTTCTTCTAGTCATAATTGGGTGGTCCCTCTACTAACTGGACTGGTGTCTTGGGATTCTGGAAGCTGCATCCCAACAAAATGGTCTGGTTTTGCTTCTTTAGAAATGACAAGAGCAATGTTTTCTCTTTATCTGTCTCAAGGGATGCCTGCCAGGCAAGGCCTCAGTGCTCAGTGGCTCAGTACATTACAGGCCAAAAAAAGGCTAGAACTAGATGGGAATAACCACTGGGGAAGAGGAGTGACTACAGGGCTGGCTCCTAAGGCAGCCATTCAGGCACAACTCACTCAGCCTTCAAAGGGGCCTGGTCAAATTCAGGCCTGCACCAAGATCAAAGAGGGCCTCTGAGCAGGAAGTCTAAGCAGCAACAACACTCAGAATCAAGCAGATGTGTTCCACTGGGGAATCAGCCATTCAGAAAAGGATCCCAAACAGTAACCGGGTCCAGGACAGACAGTCCAGTCCTCAGGCAAAGGGAGTGGCAAAATCCATGCCCTGCTCAGGGTAAGGTTCTTGAGCATGTGAAACTAGCAGAGAGGTCCAGCTGTCTGGATGGGGCCAAGCAGGAGGGAGATGTTTACGAAAGGCAAAAGGAAGGCCAGGGTTCATCACAGCCAAGGAGCCAGGCCTCCAGCAGCCCAACAAAGTCCAGATCTGGACTCTCAGGAGGCTCAGGGAAAGGAGAGGAGAGGGGATATGGAAAAGAGCTTCAGGGACAGCAGCTCAACAGAACCAAGGAAGGTGGGTAACCACATCAAACCAAGAAAAACTCAACAGAGAGAGAAAGAGGCAGGTTTGTCAGACTGAATGGTAGGAACATTGACATGAATATAAGACATCGTCCTTGCTATCCACTGGGTAGTAGTTGTCCAAGGAGCCACGTACAAAGGAAAGCAGAAGGACCAGCACATGCAAAGACCCAGAAGTATCAACAACACTATGATTTCATTGGTTCGGTACAGATAAACTGCACAGTGCAAGAGAGAGACCGGCACAAGATGAGGCTGATATCGTGACAGGAGCAGGAGCAGGAAGAGCTTCTTATGACTTCATCCTGGATGAGAGGCCATTAAAAAGTAAGGGCGCCTTGGCTGGTTTGGCTCAGTGGATAAAGCGTCGGCCTGCGGACTGAAGGGTCCCGGGTTCGATTCTGGTCAAGGGCACATGCCTGGGTTGTGGGCTCGATCCCCAGTGGGGGGCGTGCAGGAGACAGCCGATCGGTGATTCTCTCTCATCATCAATGTTTCTGTCTCTCCCTCTCCTTTCTTCTCTGAAATCAATGAAAATACATTAAATAAAAAAAAAAAAGTAAGGGCATACATTCAACCCTACAACAATTATTTACTGAGCACCTACTATGTGCTGGGCTAATCAAGGTGATAGGGATACAGTGGTGAACAAGACCAACAATAATCCTGGAACTTAAACTAATGCCATTCTTTGCACCCTGGTTGTGGGGATTACAGGTTGTGTGTTTCACCTACCCCTTGAGGGCAGAGGCTGAGCCTTATTCTCCACTATATCCTAAAGCAGTGATTCCCAAAGTGGGCGCTACCGCCCCCCGGTGGGCGCTGCAGCGATCCAGGGGGGGCGGTGATGGCCACAGGTGCATTTGGGGGCGATGAGTAACTGCTATTAAAATTTTAAAAAAATTAATTTCCAGGGGCTGAGTAATATTTTTTCTGGAAAGGGGGCGGTAGGCCAAATAAGTTTGGGAACCACTGTCCTAAAGGCTTGGTTAAGTTTCTTCCATATAGTACGTTTCCAACAGTGTTTGCTGTGAGAATGAATGTTTTCTGTATTTTCTAAGAATCGTAAAAAAAAAAAAAAGTAGGAGCCTAGCACAATCAGATTTATATTTTAGTACATCATTTGGCAGCTGATTGGGGCAACTGGGAAGAGGCCAGACTAGAGAAAGGAAGTCTTCAACGAAGGGGCTGTCACTGTAATTAGGCAGCAGCTATGGGGGTCCAAGCCAGGGGAATAGGGGTAGTGATGGAGGTAGTGTCAGTTCCCCAGCCACCAATTCAGGCACAACTCACTCAGCCTTCACAGACCTTGAGTTTCTCTCATCAAACCACTGCAGCCTCCTTTAACCCTCATTGACTTCTGTTCCCTCTAAACCTCTGCACGATTTACTTTCACCCTGAAACGCCCAGTTTTCAAGGTCAAATGCAACAAAAGACAGCTGGACAGCTCCCGGGCGACCCTGGGCACAGCCTGGGGCAGTCGTAATGCTGCAGAGAGTGGTGGTGACACATGAGGTCACTGAGACTTTAAATCAGTGCTGATGAATCTCCTCTGCTGCTGAGAGAGAGCAAGCCAGAAACATCCTTGCTGCCAGTGCCTGAACTGCCGCAACAGGAATCCACACTCTCCGGCACCGCATAGAGACTGGCTATGGATTGTCAAGCATCTGGGCTCCACTATTTTCACTGGCGCTGATTCTAAGAAGTGTTTGACACAAGATCCAATACGGGTCTGTATAGCTCCTAAGATGTCCAGTGACTGAGACGGAAGAGCGGCTCTGGTGCAAGGGAAAGCAGGTATTATTACTCGCACTTGGGAGGTGAGAAAAGGAAGGCTTGGAAGGTTTTCACTGGCCCAGGCATGTGGACTGTAGATGACAGAGCAGAAAATCCAACCCAGGTCTCACTCCACATTCAAGAGTCTCTTCATCAGACCTTCAACTCCGGCAAGCTCTATGGTACAACAGTCGTGAGTTAACCTCACATCCCAGTCCTCACTGAGGCTCTTCCTTTCCTCCTGCTTTTCTTCATAAGATACTGACCCAGACTGAGCCTAGAGAGGCTCCAGGTCTCCGTCAGACCCAACTACCCCTAGTGATAGCCAGAGCCCAGGCCCACATTCTGATCACAACTGTCCAGAGAGGAAGCTGTTGGTGTACCGCGCTAGCAATGAGGAAAATGAGGGCTCTGAGAACAAGGTTCAAGGCCCTGCTCTGCCATGTACTATGTAGCACTGAGCTCCTGACAGCTTTCTCTTTGAGCATCAGTTTCCTCAACCCTAGAGTGATGGAGGCAACATCTGTGCTACCCACCACTCAGGGATCAGAGCCAGAAACCATGTCTTCTTCTGTTCCAGGCAGTTACCAGACTGTGCTGGGTGCACCATGACAGAGCAAACTAGTCCCTCCTTGGAGGCCTCCCCAAACTAACCTCATCACGTCAGCAAACCATTTGGCTTTCAAACTAACCAGGAAGATTTAAGCCACCTAACAGGAGCTTTCACACTTTTTCAGCATACCTCTACTGATTATTTACTTTGTACCACGCCTGGCCCTAATTATTCAGAGTTATTTGAGACAGGGTCTGCTCCCAAGGAACTCAATGTTTGATTTAGAGATGCACATATTAATAATTACCATATTACTAATAATACTGGATACTGTAGTGGGCAGCAACTTGGTCTTTTCTTTGTGAATCCTTGGCACCTTGAACTGTGCATGGCCCACAGTGGGATGCATTAAACATTTATTGAATAAATAAAGCTAAGATATAACTCAATGACAAAGAATACACACACTTCAATGAAAGCATTTCTCTCCTCCACCGCAAACTTCTAACTTCACGTGTCCTCTTTCTATTTTACTCCTGTGCGGAGAGAAAAAGCGCCCTTCCTTCTTGTCAGAACTAGCCCATTCCCAGTGATTTCAGCTCCACCTCTCATCTCCGTGGGGGCCCTGCTCCAGCTGCCACAGCCCTTTTGCACCTTTACTCGTGCTTTTTCTCTCTTTCTCTCTCTAATCCTTGACTGCAGCCTCTGACACACTCCAGCCCCTCAAGCTGACAAAACCAACTCGAACCGGGCTCTCCTTTCCAGTTCCTGAGTTTGTCCTCATCCTCCTTTGACCATGAATCTCCTGAAAGAGTCGTTCACACCTGCAGCCTGTCTTTCCTAGGATCCTTTCACTCCCTAAGCCCCTGGCTAGGCTTCTCTCAGAGGTGACACCAACCTCCCATCACCAAACCCCATGGCAGGCCTCAGTCTTCAGCCTCCCTGACCTCCCTGCTGAAATGGCCTTGGCTCTGAGACGCTGCAGTTCCTGGCTGGCTTGCTCCCTCTCTTGTCAATACTCGGTCTCTCTCTAGCTGCTCTTCCTCTGCTTTCCTCTTAGTGCAGTCCTTGCCAAGGCTCCCCTGCTACTTTACATGAGCTCCCTTGAGACCTAATTTCATGTCAATGCTTCCAATTCAAAAGCCTTTCCAGTCACCACCCCCCACCCACCCCTGCAGAATCCAACAGAACCAGAAGGACTGAAAGTGTAAGAAAGAAAAAGTCCCCAAGGGCACAGGGAAGGGATGGGATCAACATAGCCTCATTGTCAGACTCTCTCTTCAGCCTCTGTCACATTCTGCTTGTCCTGCCATGAACCTGCCTGAGCCCGACTACTAGCTCACAAGCCCCTAAGCCAGGAACTATTCCACTCTCCCCTGCTTCCCCCATTCTGCTCATGGAGCGTCCAGACAGACAGGCGTACGTAAGCATCTGCTGAATAAAAGAAGAAAAACCAAAGATGATGTGTGAAAGCGCTTGGTGAATCGTGAAGTGCTGAAAGGCGGACCATAAAAGCCTTGTCATTACGATACTGTAAGAAATTTCTGGGTTGTCTGAGCATATTCTGGGGTCTGCTCTCTGGCTCTGCTGGACGTCTGATGCCCAAATGCCTGAAAACCCAAAAATGCCTGTTCCTGAGCTGGCCTGGGATTGAGACTACAGACGGCAGGGAGAGAGAGAAGAAAAGCAGAAGAGGGCCACATGGCTCCAAAACCACTTCTTTCATTCACTTCTCACTTATTGTCAGGGAACACCCACTACGCACCTCTGAGGTGCTGGGAATTATTCTAGACACTGGGAGCCCAGCCTTGAACAAGACAGATAGGCCCTTGCCCTCCTGCAGCTTGTGTTTCAATGAGAAAAGGTGATAAATATAAGTAAATGAGAAAACAGCAGGTGGTAAACACGTGCTTCTGTATCATAGCCTTTTACCGTCTCTTTCGAACAACACAGCCCTGTCTCTCCTGCGTGTTCACACAGACAAATCCAGGCCACTGCTTTGAAATTTGTTGTGGATTATTTCTCCTGTTAGGTCAGCAGCGACAGCACAGATGTGTTAGCTTTTCTAATCCCCAATGAAACAGGCTTTGGGTGAACATTTGGGGAGGCCCCAAAACCTGCTGCACCTGGGAGGTTTGGGCTGCCCGGGCCCGTGGCCTCAGAGACCTCCTGCTCCTCTAAGAACAGCAGATTACGTACCAGACAGCAACTTGGAAATGCTTTTCCAGGCTACGTTCAATGCCGCAGAGCCCTCCGGACTCAGCTGATTGCTGGTGGTAGGTTTCTGTGTTATTTAGGGCACTGAAGTCCCACAGTCTTGACACAAACTTAAAATTAGAAATGCATTAAATATAGGGAAGGAGGAAGGTCATTCAGGAAAGGCAGCCTCCCGAAGGAGCTGCAGGACAAAGACGCCCTGGAAACTTCCAGGTTCATTAATGGGTTTTACACAGCATTCAAGTGGTATTTCTCCTTCAGAAATAACACTGTGGAAAGCGTAGGGGACTGGCTCAAACCTCAGCTAACACAGCTGAGTGAGTGACTCTGCAAACTAAAAATAGCTCCTTTCCCACTCGCGCTGACAGATTTCACTTAGAACCTGTGCACAGGTTGATCCTCCAACAAACAGTTTTAGTCCTGCAGCAAATGAGGGCTGATGGCATCTGGGCTTGACAATTACCCAATCACTGGTTCCACTCTTGTTTGTTTCTGCATTTCCTGCTCCGATGGCTGCGTGTGTGCACACGTGCACGTGCACTTGGTGCTCCTCACCCAAACGTGGGCAGAATTTAAACCAGCAACATGACTCAGGGCCATGGCTGCAGACTGAGCCCAGAGCAAAGCCCAGAGCAGCCCGAGTCAGGCTGCTTGCCTTGGGTCTTCTCCTAACGCCCAGCTGGCCTCTCTGGGCCTCAGTTTCCTCAGTCATGAAAAGAGGAAAACCTGTTCTGGCCTCTTTCACAGCACTGCACTGGATCAAAGAGATCACATATATGGAAGTTCCTTTCCTTCAGACAGTAGTCCTAGAGGAAGGATGGGTGGCAGTGAAGGGGCAGGCTGGACAGGCAGCCGGGCTGCAAAACTAGGCTGGACCATGGGCAGGATCCCGACTGTGCCAGGAGGTCAAGCAGATTCAGAGCCACGGTTTCAGTTCATGTTGTCCCTCTGCTGAAAGAACCCAGTTCAAGTAATACTTCCTTTTGCTAGTGTCTTTGTTAGTGTCTTCGGAATAAGTCATCCTGTCGTCACTGCTCCCCTGAACTAACACACCTCTGAGAGCACTTTCACTCTGTGCAGTAGGAGTTATTTATGTTCCTGGAAGTTCTTGCAGGGGAGAGACGTGGACTCTTTATCTTCGTATCTGCTTCCCCACCCACCACCGCTGTGTAGCCAGCACGGTGAGCAGGAGGTCAGCGCACACAGAGCCGGAGGGGGTGGCGGGCGGGGAGGCCAGGAAGATATAGTGTCACCAAGGCCTGCCTGCCCCTGGCAATAAGGGCAGAGCCACAGAGATGAGAGTCAAAACCACACTGCTAGTCCTGGGAGGACCAGGCGGGAGCATCCTACTAAGTCCCAATGACCTAAACTGGAACAGGAGGCCCTGGGGACAAGGAACAAGGGCAGAGAACAGAATCAGGGTAAAGAGGCAGAGCAAAGCTCAAGTGGCACTGAAGCCTATAACTTCTCGGTTGGTTGACATGCCCAAATGTTAACACTGGTTAACATGCCAGTTAACACTGGTGAACACAGTGGAGCCAGCAGCTAGGGGTTAAGTGATGTTGGCTGTGACACTGAGGGACTCGAGAGGCAAGAGCATTACAAATTTAAGCAGTGATCATTTATATGAAATAAGAGTCACAGATGGAAGGGACTCTTAGATCTGTAAGAAACATGAGGAATCACATGGTCTAACATTCCCAACTACATGGGGGAGCTAGGGGTACAGGATGAAAGGGCCCTTGCCCAAAGTCATTAAGTCAGGACAAAACCAGACCTAGAACTCAGGTCTTCTGACTCTGATTTAGACCTTGTCCCTCAGAGGCTGGCTGTCCACCTTCAGTAAAGCAGGTCTCCTGATGGGTCCACTAGCACACCAGGTGCCCAGCTCTACCTGCTTCAGAACCTAGAGCCCTGCCGTGCCCACTAAGTGAGCACAAACACTTCTGTCCAACTTAAAATGCAGGCTTCCACCTACAGACGGGACTTAGAGCCAATATTCCACAGGGAATGTGCAGGTAGCAGCCCCACGTAGGGCTTGGAAAGCAAAAGGCTGTGTGGTGCGTGCTTGCTGTCAAGAAGCAAACCTGTCCACACACACTCTGCCCTAACACATGCAGGGGGGATTAACCCCAATCGCTGGGCTACCCCTGGAATTTTCCAAGCGTGGCTAGAGAGGCCCAGGACCTGAGGCAAAGCTGACAGTGCATGAAACACACAGTCGTCACCACTGGAAGAGCATTAAAGGAAGGCCCACCAGGACTAAAATCTCAAAGTCTTTCTCAGGCCAGAAATGAGACATAACCCAGAAGGAAAAAAATGAGACTCTCAGGGAATCAGAAACCCTGAAGCCCAGACTTCCAGAACTTTCACCCAGGGGAGGATACACGTGTAAAAGGGCATATGCAACTTCACTTCATCTATACAGAAAATATGTGAGCTCTGAGTACTTCAAGTCTAAGTCCCCGCCCCACTGTTTAGCTACAGTGTGATCCCAGGCCAGTGACTCCCCAGTCTGAGCCTTTGTCTCCTTACTCGTAAAGCAGTGATTATAAGCTGTGTCAGGTTTACTGTGATATATAAAGCATTAGCACACGGCCTGGCCCGTAACAACCACCGGCACAGATAACATTGTGTTTATTTGCTTTCTTCTGCTCACAGGAAGGGATGTTTATAGCACAGTGCAGCTCTATCTACCTGTGCTTTCCCCTCCTGCCAGGCTGTCCCTCTGGACCTGTCTGGACAGACATCCTGCCTGAGGCCCCAGCCTAGACAGCTTTCGCCTCCCTCAGCTTATCCTTTGGACATAAAGAAGGCAACTGGTCAGCTATGGGCCACAATCAGGTCCTTGAAGATCTGGAATCATCAACTTAGTTCAAGGCTATTTCTGTCTCCCCAGGTGTCCCTGAACTTCCCCGGCCAAGCCTCTGCCAGGGTAACACTTTGCCTTTTCCAAGGTGAACGGGGCTTGGAACGGCATTTGGGCTTGACATTTCCTCCTAGCAGTTTATAGCTGCCCACACTGGCTTGGCTCTGGGCCTCAGGCAAAGAGGGATCTTGTAGGTCAGACCTGGACATCAACAATGGAGATAATTCCCAGCCCCAATTTACCAACAGAAAACAGCCTGGAGTCCGAACCTGTAGTGAAGCCAGGGAGTATACACACCAGCCACCAAAGACTGGAGCAGAGATGGAGGGGAGCACTAAACGGAGCTGCCACGGGCTCAAGCCGACTCCTCAGAGTGCCCTGCTAAGAAGCTAAATAAGTCACATCAATGTCAGGCTCTCACAGTGCTGCACATTGTGGCCACCACAGGTGTTAAAGGCTTCAAAGGGGAAGAAGAGAAAAGGCCCAACAATAACTGAGTTCCTGCCATGTGCCAAGAACTTTGCAAGTAATCCTCATTAATGACCTTCTGTGGTAGGAGTTATCATCCTCATCTTGCCAATAAAACCAGAGACTCAAAAAGCTTCATGAAGCCCTAGCTGGTTTGGCTCAGTGGATGGAGCGTCAGCCTGTGGACTGAAGGGTCCCGGCTTTGATTCTAGTCAGGGCACATGCCCAGGTCACGGGCTGGATCCCCAGTAGGGGACATGCAAGAGGCAGCCGATCAATGATTCTCTCACCAATGATGTTTCTATCTCTCTCTCCCTCTCCCTTCTTTGAAATCAATAAAAAAAAAT
>NW_005371138.1:2561298-2565771 GCF_000412655.1 Myotis brandtii
TTTTTATTGATTTCAAAGAAGGGAGAGGGATAGAGAGTTAGAAACATCAATGAGAGAGAAACATTGATCAGCTGCCTCCTGCACACCCCCCACTGGGGATGAGCCCGCAACCAAGGCACACGCCCCTGACCGGAATCAAACCCGGGACCCTTCAGTCCACAGGCCGACGCTCTATCCACTGAACCAAACCGGCTAGGGCAAAAATATATATTTTTTAAAAAGCTTCATGAAGCCTCCGTGCCTTTGCTTTGCGACCTGACCACAAAGTCTTGGCAAAAGAGCCCAAAGCCTATATACCAAGCCTTAGGCCCTGAACAAGCTAAGCAGACAAAACCAGCTTGAATGCTGCATTCCCTCACTCACTACCAGTGGAAGCAACTTCTTCCAAACAGAAAGCAGAGAAATATAGCGGAAGTCATAAGGATACTCATGGCCTTTGCCCCTGCAATTTCATCCCCAACTTTGTATCGTCAAGAAACAATTCGAGTATTCAGTGCAGAGTCCACCACAGTGCCACCTCTCCCCGCCCCCCCCCCCAAAAAAAACAAGAATATGATCTTGCCCAGCCGGCCTGGCTCAGTGGTTGAGCTTCAACCCATGAACCAGGAGGTCTGGTTCAATTCCTGATCAGGGCACATGTCCGGGTTGTGGGCTCGATCCCCAATAGGGGGCGTGCAGGAGGCAGCCGATCAATGATTCTCTCTTATCAGTGATGTTTCTATCTCTATCTTCTCCCTTCCTCTCTCTGAAATTAATAAAGACATATTTTAAAAAAAAAAAGGATATGATCTCCATGTCCAACATTCAAAGAATGATTTGGAAAATCCAAGAATCTTCCAACCATATAAAAGCCATTTAAAATGATCTTAGAGACCAAGAAAAGCAAAGCATGTGATAAAATAAATAAGACAGCCCTAACTGGTTTGGTTCAGTGGATAGAGCATTGGCCTGCGAACTGAAGGGTCCTGGGTTCGATTCTGGTCAAGGGCACATGCCCAGGTTGCTGGCTTGATTTCCAGTAGGGGGTGTGCAGGAGGCAGCCGATTGGTGCTTCTCTCTCATCATTGATATCTCTCTCTCTCTCTCTCTCTCCCTCCATTCCTCTCTGAAATCAATAAAAATATTTTAAAATAAATAAATAAGACAATACAAAACATTATAAGTAATTTTGTAAAGGATGTACCTGTGTAGATGCAAAAAGAAATGTAGTTGTGTTAAGGTAGTAAGATGATGGCTGGTTTTATTAAGTATTATTACCATGTCCAAATTGTCTCTGTGGTGTTGTTTAGTGCCTTTTCAATTAAAGATAAAGAGAGACAGAGAAAGACAGACAGACTCCACCACGCAGCACTAAGGAAAGGCCCGGAGGACCAGGGCTGGGATGTGAAGCAGGAATGGAGAGCGTCCTACATACCCGGAAGGAGGAGGCCAGGCAGGCCCTGGGGGAAGGGAAGCCCTCTAGGTATGGAGAGGGTTGTAATTAGTCTGATGCTAATTACAGAAGTCTCACTAGCTTATTAATTTTTTGACAGACTCTGAATGAAGACTGAATCCCTTTATCAAGCCAGCTTGAGTTCAGAGGCACATTTCCTGTGTGGCCATCCTCATTCTTCTAAAAATCCAAGCCTTTTTTTTTTTTAAGGGCAGCAGTAAAGTAAAATTTAGTAACAGAAACACACACCCTGGAGAAATTAAGACTCATGTCTCAAATGTAGAAATTCAAGACATTTCAGGGAACTACAGGGGCTTGAGTGAGTAAATGAACTGCAATGCTTTCTACACTGGGAAATATAGACAGAAGTGCAGAAATACTTAGCTCAGAATGAAAGGCCCCCTGGTCAGGTTCCACCCCATCTTCCTGATATTATCTCACATTCAGCCCACAGACACCCCATTGCTCCAGGGGTCCCCCAAACACTTACTTCACCTTCCTACTCCGTGACGGTTCAAGCCGGTGTGCCCACCTGAAAGTCCTCCTCTCCTAGCTGCTTGCTCACATCTGACCATCCTCACGGCAGGGATCAGAGGCACGTCCTCCTCGAAGCCTGACCCAACCCTTGCACCCTGATGCCATTTCTCACTCTGGAAGTGGACCCAGAGTCCCTGGAACCTCTCCAAAGGAGTTACACACAGTCTGCCTTGCAGTGGCGTTAGCTGTACAACTGCCTTTTCTACCACATTAAACCACAAGCAACCTGAGGCAAGGACCCTTCCAGATTTCTGCGTGGAAGCTGCCATAATGTCTGGAATATGCGCACACAGTAGGCCCTCAGTAAACATTTCGCTGAAAGACAAGGAAAAGAGATGCACCGCATCTTTGCAGAGTCACTCCTACCTCAGTTGCTCCAGTTAAGCAGTGCAGAGACGAAGGCGTACTCTCCCATGGTCTCGAGCAGGGGAGGGGCGAACCCTGCTTTTCTGGTCTCCAGCCTTCCTCAGACTCCAACTTCCTCCCTAGTTGACCATAGTCTGCTCGGCCCCAGGTAAACACCTTGCCAGTTTCTAAAAACAAACATTATTTGCGTTAAAGCTACATTCCACAGCTCTCATGGGTAGGCACTGAATTAGAAGAGAAAGCGTGAACATTTGTTTGAGTACCAACTACTATGTACCAGGAGCTTTCCTATCTACCAGTAAAGAAAGCACGGGTATTCACTTTTCTTTTTAATATTTTTAATTAGTTTTTAGAAAGAGAGAAAGGAAGAGGGAGAGAGAGAAAAAAAAAAAAAACATCCATCAGCAGCTTCTTGCACATCCCTCACCTGACTGGGAATCAAACTGGCAACCCTTTGGTGCATGGGATGATGCCCAACCTATGAACCACATCAGCCAGGGAATGGGTGTTCACATTTTTCAGGTGTGGGAAACTGAAGTTCGACGAGGTGAAATACTAGTAACTTGCTCAAGATCCAATCAGTGGTGAGCACCAGAGCTGGATTCCAACAGGCTGATTCTAAAACCCACCCTCCTGCATCTTAACAGACATGGACATGACTACAGAGGACACCCACCCTTGCTTCATGGCCTACCTACCCTCTCCTCTCCCCACAGCCTCCCTGCACGTTGCCCAGATGTCTGTTCTCAGGCTCTCCTCTCTCTCTCACCCAATCCAGGGTCCCATCGGCCACCCTGAAGTTCCCAGGCTCCTGACTTGTCCTGTGTTACAATCTCTTAGGTCTTACTCTGAGCTCAATTAATGGCCAGTTTTGTGTGGTTTCCCTTCCATGTAACAGAAGAGGGCCTTTTGGAGTCTAAGCTCTTACTCAAAGGAGCAATCCTAAGTCCCTAGGCAAGTGTCTATGTGTGCTAGGGAAGGGAGTAGAGAAGGAAAAAAAACACACAAAATCATTTAGAGCCAGAAAAGCATTCAGTTCCCCAGATGCACCACCTGGGAAGCTGGCCAGTGCTGAAGATGATTGAAGAAAATGAAGTTTGGAAAAAGAGAAATGGCCTCTCTTCTCCAAGATAAGAGAAAATTCACCAAATTCATTCAGTTGTACCAAGTGGCGCATTTGTTATTTCAACAGAGATGCAAAATCCGATGAGGCATAGATTATTAACAGATTCTCTGCAATAAATATGCATAGCCATGTGCGCTGTATAAATACTTTATACATGTTTATTTTAACAAAGAAAAACTTTGCTTACCAGACAAAACACCAAGTAATGCATATTAAATTCTAGACGAATCTACTACATTCTCTGTGTTTAGTATCAAAGCTTCATCCGGCCCCACACTCAACATATGGCTTATAGTGTCAGCTAAAAAACAACCACAGACTCGCGGGGGAAATGTCAGAATATCGCAGGGATGCAGGGCTCTGCAGGGATACGATTCTCAGGATCCGTCTGCTCTTAGACTCCGACAGATACCAAAAAGTGCACCAGAACCTAACTTCTGAGCTTCTTCAAAAAGGAAGCAAAGTCTGGGCAGCCCATGAAGCAGCACCTAGAGGCCTCACCTGTGCTGTTCCTGTTGCCATGGATGGCCTTTCCTTACATTACTCACCTGGTAAATAATGGCTCAAACTTTACAGTCCAGTTCATGTACCACCCATTCGGTGAAACCTTTCCTACGCCTCAGTTCTCCACAGAAAGAGTGAAACCCACCCTCCCATGAGCCATCTTTATGATTGTACTCATCAACTACTATGCTCCCATTAAACAGCCGAGAAAATTGAGGTTCAGAGAAGTGAGCAGCCCAGGGTCACACAGCTGGACCACCGCTCCTTCTACAAGCCCATGGTACCTCTCTACATTGGTTATTCATACTGGTACGCATCACTGGGTAACCACTCAACACTCTTCCTTCGCTTCTGTATGATCCCACTGCTAGGAATATATCCCAAGAAACCAGAAACACCAATCAGAAAGGATATATGCATCCCTATGTTCATAGCAGCACAATTTATCATAGCTAAGATTTGGAAACAACCTAAGTGCCCATCAACGGATGAATGGATTAGAAAACTG
>NW_005371138.1:2566519-2589727 GCF_000412655.1 Myotis brandtii
CATAGCTAAGATTTGGAAACAGCCTAAGTGCCCATCAGCAGATGAATGGATTAGAAAACTGTGGTGCATATACACAATGGAATACTATGCTGCTGTGAAAAAGAAGGAATTCTTACCATTTGCAACAGCATGGATGGAACTGGAGAGCATTATGCTAAGTGAAATAAGCCAGTCAGTGAAAGAAAAATACCACATGATCTCACTCATTTATGGATAATAAAGACCATTATAAACTGATGAACAAAAATAGATACAGAGGCAGAGCAGCATTAAACAGACTGTCAAACTACAGAGGGAAGGCTGGGGAGGGTTGGGGGGATAAGAGATCAACCAAAGGACTTGTATGCATGCATATAAGCATAACCAATGGACACAAGACACAGGGGGGTAGGGGAGGCTGGGGGAAGGTCAAGGGGGGAAAAAAAGGAGACAAATGTACTACTCTTTGTAATATTTTAAGCAATTTTTTTTAAAAAAGCCTATGTGCCCCACACCCAGAAAGCATTCAAAACTGGCAAACCATCCCTCTACCTGAGCTGGCTGATATTTACAACCAGACTGCCTTAGCGGGGAGATTCCCAAGCAGCCAGAGGAGGAGACCATGATGTAAGTGACCCTAGCATCCCTCTGCTGGGAAAAACTGGCAGGCTGCTATCTGCAATTCTACAGAAGAACTGTGTTATCACACACCCCATAATGAATCCCTTCTTATCAAGTAAAACATCGTAGAACCTTCTCTGCTATTGATTACTGATGTCCAAGACAGGCAAGACTGCCAGGAAATGGTGCCGCCATTATGACGTCTCCAATAGCAATTCAACCATTCTACTTACAGAGCACTTTTCACCTTCAGCGTACTTTACAAAGATTAACTAATTAATCCTCATGCCCCTGAGGAGGCCATAGACATTCTATTAGAGACAAGCCCAGAAGTCAGGCCGACTCGGTGCCCAGCCTTCAGTCTCCAGCCTGTTTGCGCAGACAGACAGGCACACTCTCTGAAGCTGTTTCCCCCAAAATATATTCTGCATCAGAAAGCTCACAGAGGACATAGGAGACACTTTTATTTTTTCTTTTAAACAGACACTTATGGACCACCTCCTAGGTGCCGGCAGATTCATAGACACTCTCTCAATTAATCCTAGTAATTCTGTGACGTGGGGATCATGAAGCTTCTTTTACAGATGAGGTGAAATGACCTGAGAGAGGAAATGACTTGGTCAAGTCGAAACAACCAGCAAGTGGCAGAAATGAGATCTAAACCTGTCCCTCGGACTCCGGGACCAATAGGATCTCTAATGATCGCACAGCTGCTGTCACGACCGGACAAGCCCTGGCTGAGAAACAGCGTTCTGACAGTGTTTGAGGGGAAACCCAGATTAAATGGATCTGTTCTGTGTACCATCCAGCTTCCCTCACTTCCCAGGAGGACATGCAGAACTCCGGACCATGAGTACTGAAATCCAGGCGTTAAACATAAGGATTATGATTTTAGGTCACCTGGAGTCAAAGAAAAGAATAAATCCACACACAGAAGATGTTCATTACTGCACTGCAGATAAATGTCTGCCTCAGGCTGAAGCACACCATCAAATCTAAGGAGACTCAGATAAAAAATGTAGCAAATGGAATCTTTTCCTTAGAGTAAAGAATTACATATTACTACCATACAATAGAGAAACATTAATGTCATTCAAAAAATGTAGGCATGTGTCTCCCGATAAATGATAAATGACAAACAGCTCAAAATAAAGTCAGCAAGCAAAACCTAATTCAAAGGTATATCCATGTGAGAATTAACAGAACTATGGAGCCAAGAAATGTACATGGCAAAGGATCCCAACTCCAAGTGGAATACAGCAGGGGCCAAATGAGTAGTATTGACAATGAATGCCCGGGGAGCTTGAAGGAAGCATTTCAAGCTACAACGATCCTGGCAGGCCTGATGGAACAAGTGGCATTTAAGGTGAACTTCTGGATAGAAATAAAAGGGAAAATGAGAGAGAATCTCTAGGAAGATTAGCAATGACAGAAATTGAAAGACACAAGGCGGGGCAGGTGGAGAGTGAGAGTCGGGAAATATTTTTTCCCTATCAGTGAAATATTTTTAACATACCACCAATGTGTGTGTATTCATTTATTTATTAAAGTATGCACTTGGCCCTAGCCAGTTTGGTTCAGTGATAGAGCGTCAGTCCTTGGACTGAAGGGTCCCGGGTTTGATTTCAGTCAGGGGAATGTACCTCGATTGTAGGCTCAATCTCCAGCTCCAGTCAGGGGTGCATGTGGGAGGCAACCAACTGATGTGTCTTTCTCATATTGATGTTTCTCTCTCTCTGTCTCTCCTCCTCCCTTCCACTCTCTCTAAAAATTAATGGAAAAATATCCTCAGGTGAGGATTAACCAAAAAAAAGTATGCACTTGTACTGCATACATTTATAAATTATAAATGTACTCTTACTCAAAAATATACAGTGTAAAGCATAGTCAAATATAGAAAATTTGAGAGAATTAGATTTTTTAAAAAAACATAAAAGAAGTCAATTTTCTCTTCCCACACCCTGGCAATTGCTCTTGCATGCTCACTTTAGGGACTACGGCTTGACACACAGACCATGGGGAGACTGCAGACTTTTGAGCAGGGATGGGGCCTGATGAAAGGAATGTTTGGGGATGGTACATCTGGCAAAGGACCAGAGGGCTCCAGTAATAATAATATTCATAACTAACACTCCCATAGCACCTACTAAGTGCCAGGCACTATTCTAAGCATTCTCTATATAGTATCCAGTTTATCTCTCCCAACAACCCCGTGAGACAGACACACTTACCTGCCCCATTTACTGGCAGGGAACAGGGCACTTACCTTGTTCCCAGTGGTAGGAAGAGGGGAGGGGACAGGAGGGAAGGCGGGGAGGCGGGGAGGCAGGGCGGCAGGGAGGAAAGAAGCCTATACACGCACACAATAACACAGTCTAAGATGCATCAGAGCTGAAAGGAGGGTTGGAATCAGGTGGTGGTGAAGAGTGAAAATTTGCGAGGCTTGGTACCCAGTTAGAGGAGATAAATAGCACTCTGAGACCAGGATTTCCAGCTTAGTGGGAAGGCGGTGGTACCACTAAAAGAAACAGAACAAGGGGCAGAGATGCTACCAGCCGTGGGCAAACTACGGCCCGCGGGCCGGATCCGGCCCGTTTGAAATGAATAAAACTAAAAAAAAAAAAAGACCATACCCTTTTATGTAATGATGTTTACTTTGAATTTATATTAGTTCACACAAACACTCCATCCATGCTTTTGTTCCGGCCCTCCGGTCCAGTTTAAGAACCCATTGTGGCCCTCGAGTCAAAAAGTTTGCCCACCCCTGTCTAGACCAAGGTTCCCAGCAATGAAATTCATAAAATGTTATTTCATTTCCAAATGACTGAATTCTTCTGAGACCTTGGGCAAAAATCTTATCAAACAGTCAACATAAATAAAGTAAAGGAGAAGGAAGACAACTAGGTTCACAGCCCTGGGGGAGGGGAGGGGTAATGCTCTGAGGTTAGAGCAGTGGTTCTCAACCTTCCTAATGCCGCGACCCTTTAATACAGTTCCTCATGTTGTGATGACCCCCAATTTCATTGTTACAAATTGAACATAATTAAAGCACAGTGATTAATCACAAAAACAATATGTAATTATATATGTGTTTTCCGATGGTCTTAGGTGACCCCTCTGTAAGGGTCGTTCGATCCCCAAAGGGGTCGCGACCCACAGGTTGAGAACCGCTGGGTTAGAGGATACTTAGAAGGGTGAGTGGATGGTGACTATTCAAAGGGGTAGCTTCCTTTACTCTCCATCACAGGGCTGCCCGGAATGGTGGTAAAGGCAGGTGAAAAGCCACAGCTACAGGCACAGTGAGAAGCTAAGCTCTTCAGTGAAGAGGAATTTCTACCCTGCTCCAGGGAAAGGGGTCCTGAAGGTGACAAGAAGATAGAGTCAGCATAGGGCATACAGTCAATAATAGTGTAATAACTATGTATGGTGCCAGGTGGGTACTTGAATTATCCAGGAATTATTTTGTAAACTATATAATTGTCTAGCCACTATGCCATACATCTGACACTAATATAAAATAATATTGAATGTCAACTGTACTAAGAAAATAAAATTTAAAAAAAAAAGAAACGAAAATCTCAGAGAACCACGTTCCTCACCTTGGTCGTACTGGTGTAAGTTTATAAATTAGAAGGACTGTCTGATTAATGTGTGTCTCCCGCACCATAGAGTCAGCTCTACAATAGCAGAGGCTCTCTGCTTTTGCTCATCCCTATACCCAAGAATAATGCCCAGCACAAAGTAGGTGCTCACTAAATACCTGTGGCCTGAATGAACAAATGACTCTACCTGCCTCTTGCTCGCCACTGTGGAAATGCATCACTCGCTGGCTCCTTCTTGAGCACACTATCCCACGTCAGCAAAATGGGACGAGTAACAGCGACCACGTAGGGTTGTCGCAGGGACACTTTTGCATGAAGTGCATGACCCATAATAGTAAATGTTAGCCACTATTCTATTATTCCCCCAGAATGAACACCCAGCCTTGTTACCAAGGATTTCTATAGTTCCACCTAGAGTTTCTACCAATTGGTCAAATCTTCTCAGCCAACTCCCATCTAACAATGTCTCAGGGTCAATTCAATGTCTCTACCCATAATTGAAGAACGAAGGAGCACTGAAGGATCTGCCATGAAATTCTGAGTTTCTGTTAAGATTCAAGCACAGTCTCTGGCACAGCAGAGGCCTCTGAAGTACTGCATGACACACGTGAATTACAGCTAGGAAAAAAGCAAAGAGGAGAGCAGTGGAGAAGAGAGGTGAAGCAAGGTGAGCCGGGAAAGGGAGGACGCGTCCATCGATGACTCAGGCCTGGGTCCTAATCCTGGCCTCTCTGCTAGGCTACATGACCTTGAACAGGTCCCTTCTCCGCCAGGGGCCTCGGCTGCCCCATCCGTAAAATAAGAAGGCTGGAATAGAAGACCCCTGAGACATCTTCCTGATCTAAACTTTAATAAATGATGTCTAAAACTCTTCAGGGTCAAAATGAGCAGTGTGTAACATAATGTTATTGGTGCCTTTGGAAATTTTAGTCTGCCCATGTCCTAAAATAAAACATCTACTGTAATATCAAAGACCACTCAGTTCACAATTTAAAGAAAAATTGGGACTGGACTGCGTATCCTATTATTTTTTAGTGAAATTTCCCTAGTCCCCAAAGTCATATCATGAACAATATCACATAATAAAAAGTTTGGAATTTTTTAAAAAAACTAAAATTTCCAATCATGGGCTGCCCAATTAAAAGGGGGAGAAGAGGCAGCAGCCTGCAAAGAGAGAGTGAACAAAAAGGGGTAGAGGAGAAATTTACTGAGAGCTGACTGACTCTAACACTCTGCTTCTGGCACTGCCATTAAGTTGTATAATTTGAGCAACCCTCATGATTGGTGTGAACAGGAAAAGAAACATCACAGAAGTCAAATGACTTGCTTAAGATCACAAAGCTAGTAAGTGGCAAGGCTGCAATAATAATGATAATACTAATACGGCTGTTCCATTTTCACCACTGACTTCAGTAGCTGTCAAATCAGAGCACCAGTGGCAGAAGTCAAGACGGACTGCACCCTGAGGAGCTCCCAGACGGCTGTAGGACTATCTATACCACACAGGGTTGGGGCTTCCCAGAAAAAAAATGGATGCTTTCTGCTCCCAAACCAGGAAGCCCCAGTCCTAGTGTGTTTAGCAACTCCCTTGCCTTCCACACAGTGCCTCCCTCCAAATACCTATGTTCTTCAATGCCGGGGGGCTCCCCCTTTGTCAAGGGCACATGCACTTCCTCCCTCCCGGCCTTAGGATCATGCTGTGCCCCAGCTCGAGATGTTGGTCAGCCTGCAATGCTGGCAGGCTTGCTTGTTCCACCTACAGCACCTGACTCAGATGCCACTGCCTCCCTAACGCATCCCATCATCCCTCTGTCAGAATAAGCCAACCCTGCCGGTAGAAGCCACTGGCATGGTGCTTGGATCTCTGTTCCAACAACTATTCTATGCCACCAAATATAAGATTATTTGACATGTCTTATGTTGCCCTCTGTATACATCAAGGTTCTCCAGAGAAAAAGAGCCTTTGGGACAGAGAGAGAGAGGTTTATGAGGAACTGACTCACGTGATTATGGGGGCTGGCAATTCGAAAATCTGCAGAGCCGATGTCCCCGGCCAAAGGCTCTCCATCAGGAAGAGCTGATGTTCCACTTGGAAAGCAAGTGAATTCTCCCTTACTCGGGGAAGGGTCCGCAGTCTGCCATATCCAGGCCTTCAATTGATTGGGTCAGGCCCACCACACTAGGGAGGGCAATCTGCTTTACTCACTCCACCATGTAAATGTTAACCTCACCCAAAAACACCCTCACAGAAATACTCAGAATAATGTTTACCAAATATCTGGGCACCCTGTGGCCCAGTCAAGTTGACACATAAAACCAACCATCACATCCACTAAAAAGTGAAGAACAGTGAGCCTTTCTCTCTGTGTCCTCACAGCACCTAGTACAGGGCCTGACGCAGAGCAGGTGCTCAGTGTTTGCTGAAAGGAAAAGGAGCTATGGGCATCGCTCTTACCATGCCACCAAGGACAGCAGACACCATCCCATCCAACTTCCCAAAGAGAAAATAAAACCGAGAACAATAAATAACTTTTCCAAGTCACACAGACTACTCAGAAGCAAAGCCGGGCATTCACAATTTGCAACAAATCATTCCTGAGCACTTCCTCACTGCCAGGTGCTGTCCCAGGTGCTAGGGGCCACAGCACTGAACAAAACAGACAAAACTCCCTTCCTTCACAGAACTTACATGCTAGTACGGGGAAGACAGACAATGGACAAAAAAAAAAACCACACATAGAACACATCCCCTGGCATATGACTTAGGTGTTAGAGAGGAATGTAAAGTAGGGAGAGGAGACAGGTAGAGCTGGGGAGGGAGGCGGAAGCCCGGGACCTGCACGCAGCTCCCCACTCCCTGTCTGCAGCTTTTCCTCTATAGCAGCGGTTCTCAACCTGTGGGTCGCGACCCCTTTGGGGGTCGAACGACCCTTTCACAGGGGTCGCCTAGGACCATCGGAAAACACATATATAATTACATATTGTTTTTGTGATTAATCACTGTGCTTTAATTATGTTCAATTTGTAACAATGAAATTGGGGGTCACCACAACATGAGGAACTGTATTAAA
Organism: Myotis brandtii; assembly: GCF_000412655.1. NCBI lineage: Eukaryota > Metazoa > Chordata > Mammalia > Chiroptera > Vespertilionidae > Myotis > Myotis brandtii. The sequence goes on from NW_005371138.1 coordinate 2,573,793, forward strand.
GGGTCTCGGCATTAGGAAGGTTGAGAACGACTGCTCTATAGCATCCGATCTTTCTGAAAGGAAGAATCTTAAATGTAAGAGACCTCAGCCAATGCTAACTACCTCTCAGGGCTGTGATGAAAAGGGAGACAATACACATGCATGCACTTCGTAAACTCTAAATGGAGGTGCTGGTAACATGATGACTATCACTCTTTCTCTAGAGTCAGTTTACAAAGAGCCATCATGTGAGGCTGGAACACGATTCCCGGTCCTGAGGGGCCTACCCTGGCTGAGTGCAGGGCTTCCTGCGCCTCCAAGGGCCCAGCAGCACATCAGCTGCCACTCACACCCAGCAGCCACTTGACACCAGAGAAAACTTCCTGATTGAGGCCAGTGCCTCTGCAGATGTTTCCCAAGTCATTTCACATTCAAACGCCAAAGCTTCTTCGCATACTTTTAAACTCTTATTAATAACACTTTAAAATGCAGATTGCTGCCTAATCTTAGCTGCGTAATTAAAAAATATATAATCTTGCTTCTCTCCCTCCCAGCAAGAAAGGAAACTGTACCCCAGGGCTTCTGCAGCGAAGAATCACACCCTGCAGTAAAGCTAGTAGGAGGTGCAAGGAGGGGAGGCAGTGGGGAGAGTTGAAGCCAAGAAGTGAGGCTAATTCCTTAATTTTAGAGAAAATGAAAATGAGGCTGAAGGAGGGAAATGATTTGCCTAAGGACACACATGTATTTTGGCAAAGCCAGAACCAGAATCCCAGTTTCCTGCTTCCCAGTAGACTCTGACTTCTGCCTCGTGGCGTGGAGGAAACGCTGCTCACCAGGGCGCATTCGCAGCGCAGAGCCCATCAGTCCGCTGACGTCAGGCCAGGGAAGAGGAGAGGAGGAAGACAGACTGTAAGTTCCTGGAGGGTAGGAATCTTACCTATGTGACTCTCCTTATGCAGTGAGCACTGTTCACCTGGAGAAACAGCCATAGGTTTCAGGTGTTCAAGGGGATTATGGGAACGGGGTTCAAAGCTCTTTACGTTCAACTTAGATTCACAGACTGTCACAGAAAAAAGGGACTCCATGGCACCCTAACCCAACCATCTGCTTCTAGAAGGGAGAAGTGAGGCCCAGTGAGGAAAGTGACTGATTTATCCAAGGTCACTTAGTGAGTTAGAGGGAAAGCAAGACCAGATCCCAGGCCGCCCTGACTTCTAGTACATCCTGTCCACAGCTTCTCAGAAAAATACCCCCAACTCCGCAGGGTTCTCCTCTCCCTACCTAGAACTGCCGTCCCTGACCCAGACTTCAGTTACTGCCCATTGCAAAAGATCATCAGCAGTTTCCATCTCTGTGAAGTTACAAAACAAGCCAAACACTGCACCCAGCTGTTGGTGAGGCCGAGTTTTCCACTGATGACGATGACTCACAGCGCCCGAGCTGGAGGCAGGAGCTGGGAATGAGACTTAGCAAGGGAAAGCCGCAGTTCACAAGCATGCCTGGGCCTGTAGAGGAATGCTTGAGTTCCTTCAGTAAAACCCCAGGACCTGGCTGTGGGAGCACAGCGCCCCCTGCAGACCACCATGAGGCCGGGCAGCAGCAGGGCCAGAGACAAACCATAAACTGGGGCCAGCCATCCTGCCAAGCCCACCAAGATATCAAAGCTGTTATATTAGCAAGCCAAGAGATCCCACCCCCGGCCCCCAGAAATATTATTTGCATCCTCAGCTTCCAAAGAGAAACTGGGTTTTGGTGCATGGGAGGCCCAGATTAAGAACTTCAAGCTGGGGAGACAAAGGTTGGCCCCAACCTTTTGGGGCCAATAATTCACCCAAGGGCAGGAGCAAGGAGGGGAGGAAGCCTATCCTGGGATGTCAGTTCACGGTCAACTAGCGATGTTTCTGGACAAGACTTTGGATGGCGCCTCTCAAATTTCTTCTAGCCCCACCCTTGGGAACTCTCCCAGGGTCCTCCTGAAACGTGGGTATAAGAGACCTATTGGAGACCTAACAGAGCTGCACTCATTGAGTAGGAGAGCTGTTTCCCACCCCCAAATGTCAGGACACTTCAAGGGAGAGAACTGAGCAGCAGAACAAGGTTAGAAGAGTCCATGGAAGTGATGATGTCCATTCCGCTGTCAATGGTTTGGGATTTGCCACTTGTTTCAAGCAGAACCACTAAGAAGAACCAGAGTGACCAAGCACCCAACAGGTAAAGAAAGATAATCCGGAGGCGGGAGTCCCAGTAACTTCAATCAGGGAAGGGGGACGCCTGGGATCAGAGTCCACTGTCAAAGCTGGTGGGCTGTGTGACAAGCACTGACATTATATTCAAATTGTTCATCTGAAGGTGCGGGGCCTTGCGGTTTGAAGGGCTGCCAGTCCAGATCCATGGTGGGACAGGCTGTTTCCTTCCACATCTGCTAATTTCCCTCCCACTAGGCTCTCTGCTCCCATCTGCCCCGCAGGCCCCAGGAGAAGCCCCTTTTATCAGCACCCACCTCCTGTAAAAACCTAACATGGTTTGAGACTCCCTCTCAGGGCCTTCCCCTTGAGTCACACCAGACACAGTGAGGATCAAAGCCACAGAGCCTTCCTTGGAGAGGCTGACTTCCTCCCAGGCCAAGGACTGGAAAAGGCATCTGCTACACAGGATTTTTCATTTCATAGGATCAGCTCCAACAAAATCAGCAGAGCACTGTTACTATGGACCATCTGTCAGGACCCGGAAACAGCTCTGTTACATAAAGGGGCTGGTGTAATGAAACTTGTTAAGCTGGATTCTTCCTCTAGACCAGTGGTTCTCAACCTTCCAAATGCTGTGACCCTTTAATACAGTTCCTCATGTTGTGGTGACCCCCAACCATAAAATTATTTTTGTTGCTACTTCATAACTGTAATTTTACTACTGTTATGAATCGTAATGTAAATATCTGATATGCAGGATGTATTTTCATTGTTACAAATTGAACATAATTAAAGCATAGTAATTAATCACAAAAACAATATATAATTATATATGTGTTTTCCGATGGTCTTAGGCGACCCCTGTGAAAGGGTCGTTCGGCCCCCAAAGGGGTCGCGACCCACAGGTTGAGAACCGCTTCTCTAGACGAAGCCCTTGAAGTCTCTCTTGGGAGGGGCCATGTGGGGCAGTGGAGGGGCACAGGGAAAGGGACCCATGGGGCCCTAATCCTGGCTCTGCATCTGTTAGCTGTAGGGCCATCTCCCCGAGCTTCTGTTTTCTCAAATTTCAAATAAGGATGAAATGGTCCTTCCCAGCATCATAATTCCACGACTTAGGATTTTTTTTTTCACCAAAATGGCAAAAAAGTAGGCTTATGCTGATATTAGTTTTGTAATAAAAAGAGCAGTGCCTTCATATGTGTGAGCTTAAAAGGGAGAAGTGGGGAATTGAACCACGGACGCTGGGGCTGGCTGGAGGAAGTGAACAGAGGAGAAACCGAAGGTTGAGACCTCTGTCAGCGCAGGCAGGAAAGGCCCAAGCAAATCTCCAATGATTTCACTGGGAAGCAGTGCTGTTCGTGAGCCCCGGCCTGTGCACGCGGTAATTTCCAGTTTACAGAGTGCTTTCCTAAGCAGGACCTTCCTGGAGCCTCACAACACCTCGAAGCTGACAAAGTGATGCTGTTCCCATTGGGCAAAGTACGGCTAAGACCTGGATAAGGTTCACGGCTCTTCACCGCTCTTTAGTCTCCTCACATGTGACATGGGAGTGAGCCTTCCTCGGCAAACTGTGTAAGGATGAAGCAGGTGATTTTTTAAAGCCCTGGCACAATGCCTGGCACACAGCACATCCTTGATAAATGCAAGGAACCCTTCCCCCACACCTCCGTCTCCTCAGGGTGGGCGGGGGCAGCCCCACAGTGGCTCATCTTCAGGCTCCTAGGAAATACTCAAGCTGAAAGGAACATGGCGGCTCCCTGCGTGACCTTCCCTGTGGCCCGAGACACCTTCCCAGGAGGCAGACCAATGCGTCAGTTGACTCCAGTCCCTAATGATCGAATGGATTCTAATAATCACCCCAGCTCATAGGGGATAGGGCTCCCCCAAGAATCAAGAGTACCTCAAAATCAGCCAGAGATAAGAAATGAAGCAAAAAACAAGCATGAGGCCTCAACAGGAAAGCCTCTCCTCCCCTGCTCCTGTGTATCACCCTCCCTCCCACACCTCAACTTCACTGCCCCTTCCATTGCTCACAGAATAAAGCCTGAATGAGGACGCGTGCCTATGATACTCGAATGTTTCCAGTCCCTTCTCCTTCTGTCTGGTCCCATGTTGAGCAAAGTGCACCAGGGATACCCGGTCCGCTCGGCGTGGCTCAGTGGTTGAGCACTGAACTATGAACCAAAAGGTCACAGTTCGATTCCTGGGTTGTGGGCTCGATCCCCAGTGTGGGGCGTGCAATGGGCAGCTGATCAATGATTCTCTCTCATCATTGCTGTTTCCATCTCTCTCTCCCTTCTTCTCTGAAATCAATAAAAATATATTTTTTAAAAAGTGTGCCAGGGTGTACTTCCCGCTTCTATGCCTTTGTCCTCAGTATTTCCTTCTGCCTGGGAGGTACTCCCCTCACCTCTGCCTATGCAATAAATGTTTGTTAAATGAAAAGGTGAAGGAATGAAGGAAGGAAGGTGTGACTGAGTGAGTGGCGTAACATATCCCTGTGAGGCAGACAAATTAAGGATTATGATTCTCATTTAACAGATGAGGATATTCAGGCCCAGAGAGGCTAAATGACTTGCCCAGGATCACACAGCCAACAAGCAGCCAAATCAGAATTGAACCTGGCTCTTGAGGACGACTTTGGCCACGTCAGGCTTCCTTCTGAGGTAAAAAGTCGCTCTCATATTAAGAAAAAGCTGATCCAAGATTCCTCAAAATGGGCCACTTTCACCTTGGCACACACCCGAGAGCACTCTAAGGCACTGGCTGGCACTCCGATTATTGAGCGTTCCCGTGAGACAGGCAAGGTCCCCTGAGAAAGGGCAAGCACAGTGCCATCTGTCGGGAACCTAAAATGATGGTGAAATTACAAGCTGGTCACTTAGAGCTCACTTTCAGAGGGTTCCTGGAACAAATCAACCCGGCCAGGAAAGAGGAAGAGGACTCCTTGAATGGAGGTGCCAGGGACCTCCGAGCCCCTCCCAGACCATCTGGTGAGCTCACAGCATCCTGCTGCCCCCACCCACTGTGGACAGATAGGGAGGCTGAGGACCCACGGCAAGGCCTTGCAGACAGGCAGAGGCAAAGCTGGCCCCAAGCCCTGGGGCACCGGGCCCGCTGTCAGCCTCAGTGAACTGAGGCTCTCGTCCTGGGCTTCTCTGAGATGGTGGGAAGAGGGCAGGGCCGCAGCTGGGTCTCCTAAGCACAGTCACTGAAAATGCACAACTTCCACATGAAAAGTTAAAGCCATCCCATGGAACTAGCCCCCACTGAGCCTCTCCTCTGCGCCAGGGGAGGGCCAGGGATAAATACAACAAACCAAGTTCCTAATCCCGAGGGGCTCGCGTTTGGTGAGGAGAGAGTGACGAGTAAGTAAACAAGAATGGCACTGTGGTTTCAGGCAGTGAGAACTGATCTCATGAAAAATAAAGCAGGTGGGAGTAGACTGTGGCTGGGACAGACTGGTGGTGGCTATCTGCAATAGGGTGACATTTGGGCAGAAAGCCATGGGGGTGTGGCAATAGCTGGTGGGGATCAGAGATGAGCACTTGGGCAGAGGGGACCACCAGAGGAAAGGCCTCTTCTCAGACATAAACCTGACCTTGCAGGATTGAGGAGTATGTAATTGGCAGCACCTGGCAGAGCACCTAGTCCATGGCAAGTTCTTGGCAAAGACTGGTTCCCTGCCCTCCTCTGACCCTCTTGGATATTTTTTTTTAAAAGTCGTTCAACAAATTGTGCTAACTCGTGTCTTATTGCAGCGTGCCTCTGACAAGGCCCTGGGCCTGCCCATCTGTTGGGTGTAAAAGCTGTGACATGACCCTTGGCAACGGTTCCGGCACAGCACAGCCTGATGGGAGGGCCTTAGCCTAGATGAGAACAGGGCAGACAGGAGGAGAGCAGAAAAGGCAATGGACACTGCCCTCACTGCAGGTGGGAGGTGGACATCGTTAGAACTAGACACTCGAGACACCTGGATCAAGGCAGAGCGTTAACTCCTGTCTCCTTCCCTTCTTACTTCTGGCTCACTGGCCCAGGGCCCAGGCCCTTGTCTCCTGACTCACCCATAGGGCAGCCAGCTAGAGGCCAAACCGATGGCAATTCTGGTCACAAGCAAGGAGATAACTGGGTATTATTACCTTATGGTGAGACCTTAGGTAGTCCCCTTCCCTCTCTGGGCCTGAGTTCTCCCACCATAAAAGGAGAAAAGGGCCTGGGTGACCTCTGGGGTCCTTGCAGCTCTGACCTTGCTAATTCTGACTCTGGAAGCTGGCCCAACCCCCCCTCACCCCCAAGGCTTTCTGCCTGCCCACTGCTGCCATCTGCTGGCCCTCCAGGGTCAACTGCACTTGGCTTTAACAGGCCCCTGACAAGCCCCCTTATTCAAATGCAACTATTTCTAAGAGTGAATCCTGCTCCTGCTTCAGCTTGACACACTGCACTTCTCCAAACCGCAGATCAATTGGTATTCACTGCCAAACTCAAAAACCAAAAATAACACCAGAACTTTATCTCTCTAGGAGAGATGACACACTGCAGCTGAGAGTCTGACCTCCCTACTCAAAGGGAGGAAGTGACCTGCCCAAGGTCACACAGCTGCCTGGCTCCCAGACCAGCTCACAATTCCACTTTACCACAATGCTTAGGGCTAGTGGGCACCCTGGAAACCAAAATTAAGTCAGTCCACAGCCAAGGAAACAAAGCCTTTGAAAGGTGGGAAACAAGCTATCAGGATCCCTTGCAAACCTCAAGAAGTGGTAAGATAGAGCATGTCAACATGTGAGCAATGCTTGCAGAAATTCACCGGAAATAGCAAACCGGCAGCGCCCAGGTTATCTCCTAACCTTGGAGAGCCTCGATCACAAGGACACCTGCAGGTCTTTCATAAGCCAACCTCCAAGCCACCACCGCAGCCTGAATCCTAGGCTAGACAGCTCCCCAGAGGACAAGAAAGACACACTGGGGTGGCAGCATGAGTCTGCATGTGCTTCTGCACCACATGAGCTCCTCAGGATAGAGCTATAGCTTGTCTTCTCCACCTTCAGGCCTCTCAGCACCTCGCCAGAGGAGCTCAGTAAAGGTCTACACAGGCAGATCCCTCAGATTCTTATGCAATCATGGGAACTGTCCACCCTTTGTGGACTCAACTGACCACACTCTTGGCTCTGACTGCAGCCTTCTCCTGAATCCCATAGTGCAGATCCTGAAAAAAACATACTGTAGGTCACTTGCCTTTTCTGGCCTCTATTATCTCACATATGCAGCATAACTGGGCTTTACTGGATCATCTTAAACGTCCTTTTAATTCTAAAATTCTAGAATTTGAAACCAAATCAAGGCCAATCAAGGCTACTCTTCATCTTCACCTGCAGGGCAGATATGAGAAAGGAGAATGTAATCAAACAATGCTTCCCTCTAGTGGTTTAATGCTGTCACTACACTCTCACAGCTCTGAGCCCTACCACTAAACTCTATTTAATCCCACCCTGAACTCTGAACAGAAATCGGCTTGCCCAGGTGCAAAGGAGCAGGAGAGAAAGCAAGGACACCAGGCCCCAGGAACCAATGAGGCCTCTGAGCAGGTTCCACACCAGTGGAGAAATTCTCCATCTTTATAAGCAAGTATATCTTGGAGCCCAAAGGACCTTTTGTGACCTCTATCTCCTCTCTTCAGACGAGGAAACCAAGGCGCAGGGACATTTAGAAGGGACTTGACTGAGGTCACAAAGCTGACTCAGAACTGGGCCAAAAATAGATGCCCGCTTCCCTGCCTCCTTCCACAGTCTCTTGCCTCTTTTCCATGCAACCTCCCAACTGAGGCCAGTGGAAGTGACCCGTCAAGGACTCAGACACAGGAATGGGTGCAAAGAGGCCATCCGTGTACTGAGGGGCAATTTTATTCATTAACTTTAACATTTATGGGGGATATAATCAAACTGAAAATTATATGGTCTGCATAGAAAATATAAAAGAAAAGAAAATCCATTCATAATCCTACCAATCAGAGATAATATTCTGGCATATTTTTTCTAGTCTTTTCTATGCAAACATCCTTTTTTGAAAAATGGAAGTTATGGTGTGGTAAGTTATTATAATGTACTCTCTTCACTTACTATAGCATGAGCATATTTCTGTCACTGACTGCCACTCTAAAACATTCTAGTTAATAGCTATATGTTCCAACATGTGGTTGTACCACAGTTTACTTAACTTATCCCCCTACAGTCTCATTTGTTTCCATGCATTTGTTTTTGTCATTATAAATTAGGTTACAATGGATGGCAATATTCTTTTTTTTTTTTTAAGGGAGGGAGAGAGGGAGAGGGAGAGGGGGAGCGGGGAAGAGGGGGAAAGAAGAAGGGAGAGAGGGCAAGGGAGAAAAAAAGATGGCAATATTCTTAATATTTTAACATCCATAATTATTTCCTTAGGCCAGTTTTATGTATGCTTATATATGAATGACAAAATTTCAGAGCTGGAGTGGCCCTTAAAATTATTATGTCTACACCTCCTATTGCCCAAATGGGGAAAAGGAGACTGGAGATTTTTATGTCTTGCCAGAGGACAAAAAGACAGCAACAGAACCAAGTCCCAAACTGTCCACCCCTTCAAATGTGACCTTCCAGAAGGATTTCACACCCTTCCTGAGCACCCTCACCCACTGACCTCTCCTTCCTCTGAAACCCTAGTCCTTTTAGTGTTGGGGCCACTCCTCTCACTCTTTGTCATATTTTTTTTATTCTTCCACTAAATATTTAATTTGTTCAACCAACTATAAGCTTCCTGAAGGTAGTTCTGGATTGTGTATTCGCTTATATTCTGTAGCATAGTGCTATAGACATGTAAGTGAGCATTCCACAAACACCAGCTGAAGAATCAAGGGTAACTAAGAATCACCTTCCTTATTGCTTGGGAAAGTCACTAGCAAAAGCTGGAGAAAGAGGCTTCTTGGAAGAGTAAAGGATGTTCCGTTAATGAGTTAGAATATGCTGAGACACACACAACTTGGAATCAGAGCAGCAGCCTTGGGGACAAAAGACCAGGTTCAAATTTTAGCTAACCAATCAGGGCCTTGTCTGTGCAGCAAGGATAATAAACACCCATCTTGCCAACTTCACATGAGGAAATGGATGTGAAAGCACTTAATGGTGATAAAAGTGGTCCATGAGAGCTATGACTTGCTATCCTATATAATAAAAGGCTAATATGCAAATCGACCAAACAGTAGAACGACCAGTCTCTATGACCTACACTGACCACCAGGGGGCAGATGCTCAACGCAGGAGCTGCCCCTGGTGGTCAGTGCACTCCCATGGGGGAACGCTGCTCAGCCAGAAGCCGGGCTCACGGCTGGCAAGCACAGTGGCGGTGGCCGGAGGCCCTCCCGCCTCTGCAGCAGCACTAAGGACCCCTCGGGGGATGTCTGCCTGCCAGCTTACATCCATGCGGGGAGTGGGCCTAAGCCAGCATGTGGACATCCCCCGAGGGATCCCGGGCTGCGAGAGGGCACAGGCCAGGCTGAGGGACTCCCCCCAGTGCATGAATGTCATGTCCCTGGCCTCTAGTGTATTATAAATGGAAATGCAGCTGCTGCTGTGAATCCTGGATTGCCTCCTGACCCTCACTCCTGGGGCACCATCTCCTGGTTTCTATTCCACGCACAAATCCATTAAGGGAATCTATGGCTATGCATTTCAGGTAAGATTCAGTATTTTCTTGAATCAGAACTTCATGTACAGAAGGAACTATTATTCCTGTTCAGGCCCCTGGGTGTGATTGATTAAGTCACCCTCACTTCCTCATCATCTCTAGAGAGAAGGTGACAAGGTGGACAGGACACTGGACTGAGAGCCACAAGACCTGTGTTCTGTCCTGGCTCCTTCCCTCACTCCCTGTGCTTCCCCTTCTTCAGTCCTCAGTTTCCCCACCTCTAAACTGAGGGGTCAGGCCAGCTGAGCTCTAAGAGCCCATCCATTCCTGACATTCTAGGGATTCTAGAATAAAAACAAATGACTTCAATAATAAGTAAAAATTATCCATTTCAAAATAGTCCTTTGGGCTTGGTTTGACTTTCAACCTTTGGATTTTCAAAGTTCTAACGCACAAACATCATGAATTCCAAACCACCTGCTTTAAATAGAGCCCATGAGGTCAGAATCTCCCTGAGCTCGGCTGCGGTTTCATGACATATGGCCCCAAAGAAGATGGAGTGATATCCACTGTCACCCCATTCTAGAAAGGATCTTGGTGGGGGGAAAAAAGAAAAAGAAAAAGAAAAATCAGCATTAGATGTGTATTTATAAACTTGGATTAGTGTGAATCAATGGCTAAACTTGAATTTCACTAGTGCTTAGACATCAAAAGCAATAAAATATTTCTCGGTCTGTGACACCTGAAGAAAGGAGACTGGTCCCTTCCACATATGTCATGCAATTCCCCACGTTAGAGAAAAGAATAAAAAACATCTCAACTAAAGAATATAACCAAGAACCAGGAGGACAGTGATGGGAAGGAAAAGTTTTACTGAAAAGCAGAATGGGATTCTAGCTTAAATGCTGCCATAAAGTCATTTTCTCTCTTCTTGGTTTCAGTCATTTCATTTGCAAAGTGAGAAAGTTTCTTCTTCCATCTGATTCTCTAAAATGTCTAAGGTTCTAGGACTTTTTTAGGTGACACTGAAGAAACCGCAGAATGTCAAGTACTCTGTGTTTGCACTCTTTCAATCCACAGCCTTTGTGAGACCACAAGACTACCTTGGGATTCTGCGTGGCTCAGGGAAAGCTTCAGCATCCCAAAAGCCAAGGGATTCCAGACATGCCCACCAGCACCGCATTAAGGTTCCAAGCTCGTGTAAGTCATTGCTCTCAAAATTCTAATTAATCACCAGCAACCAGCACTTAGCAGTTTTAAGCGCTCATCTTCCTGCACCCTCCAGAGTTCTGAATCAACCTGCTACCTATCCAGGGACACTCATATTCTCAGAGCCCTCTGCCAGAGAGAGAAGATATGAGCATCTGACCCCCAGAGGGCTCCAGAGTTTCAAAGGACAGAGGAAGGGCATTTGTACTGAACTGGCACAGGAGCCCAGTCCTGAGCTGGATGCTGGACGCATCTCAGTTAGTGCTCAGACGAGGTCAGCAATACCTCTCCATTTTCCCAATGAAAAAATATAAATGAGCTCAGAGAAGTTGGGTTTATTCATCTGTCTGACATTTACTGAGTACCTACCTCATATGTGCCAAATATTTTCCTACGCACTGAGAATATAATGCCGGGCAAAACAGACGTGGCCCCTGCCCTCATGGAGCTAACAGTCTAGTGGGAGGGGGAATTAGTCATAGAATGCTACAAAACACAGCAAAAAGGAGAGGTTGTAGTGCTCTGAGAACAGAGAAAAGGGAAAAGTGATTAGTCAGAGATGTCAAGGAAAGTCCCCCTGAGGAAGTGATGACTAAGCTGAAGTCTGGGGGGGGAAAAAAGGACATAACTAAGTCAACATGTCAACATGGAGGAGTATGGGGATAAGTGTGCCAAACAAAGGGAACACCAGGTGCAAAAGCATGACAGTGAGACATGCATGATGCACTCAAGATACGAAGGGAAGGCCAAAGTGGAGATCAGCCAGAGATCAAGAGCTGGCACGGTAAGAAATGGAGCTGGAAAGGGAAGCAGAGGGCAGACTACAGAAGGCCTTGTAGGGCAACTACGGACTCTGTTTTTATCATAAGAGCAATGGGAAGCCATTGGAATGTGACACAATCGGTTTGAAAGGATCTTCCAACTGAGGTACAGAGAACAGACTGGAGGGGAGAGGAAGTGGGTGTGGGGAGATGAGGACACCAGTAGAGGCCTCTGTGGATCCAGGCCAGGGGTGACAGCAGCGCTATGGTGGCAACAGAGATGCAAGCGGTGGCACTGCCCACAGCCACTCAGAGCTGAGATCACACCCAGGCCTGACTACAAAGTCCGTGTTTCTCTCCACCTTGCCATTTATTCACTCATTCAGCAATTAGTTACTAAACATCTACTAAGTGCCAGGCCTCTGCCAGGTGCTGAGGACACAGCCATGAATAAAACAGACACTGCTCTCCTGGAATTTACAGTCACGACATTAAACAAATAAGAATACAAATAAATGTAAACCATTACAAACTGGGATGTGGAAGGAACAACAGTGTGATCAGAGATTTTAACACAGAAAATTACCTATAAGGCCACAAAGCTCTTCCAAACTTTTTTTTTTAGATTAATTTTTTTTTTTTTATTGCTTAAGGTATTACAAAGGGTATTACATATGTGTCCTTTTTTCCCCCGCCCTTGACAATCCCCTGGCCTCCCCTACCCCCCAGTGTCTTATGTCCATTCGTTATGCTTATATGCATGCATACAAGTCCTTCGGTTGATCTCTTACCCCCCTCCCTGCTCTTCCAAACTTGATAATATAAAAGGGCCACTTGCCGGCTGCATGTAACGAAAGGCTTTGGGAAACTGCCTGTCAGAGCTGGGATGGAGCATCGGCAGCCCTGGCCAGCTCAGGAGTCCTCAGGAAAAGCTGGTATCTCTAGTTCTGCAGAGACCTTGTTGAAACAGAGATCTAACTGCTACCTCCTCAATATACTCACATATCCCAACCTCTTACTTACGTGCACACACAGTATTTTACAATTAGTGATCTTTCACAGATTTGTTCATTTGACCCTCATGGCAGCCCACTTGTAGGATGCAGGCAGGTTTGCATATCCTGCTTGCGAGATGAGGAAACTGAAGCCTAGACAGGTGAAGTAATTTAACCAAAGTCACCAAACTAGGAAGGCACCCAGATCTGCCATCCAGCTCTCACTAGCAGCACCTCAGGCCAGGAAATCATGAATCTGGATAAGATGGCTGCAGGTCCCTGAGCCTGGGTAAAATCCCCCAGGGGTCCCATGAAGTTCCTGAGAACAATGATCAGGGACGTCACGCAGCCTGGAAAAGGTTTCTAGAATGCAGCTCCGCCAGCCTGAGACACAGGTACCCTAGCCAACTTTCCCAGATTAGAACAGGTTCGCTGGGACTCTTTCCAAGTGCCTCTGACTAACAGAGAAAAGTATTTTTCCATCGCAAACACTGCAGGCAGGCACCAGACTCCTGAGGGGGGAGGGCAGAGACTGCATCCCGATTCCTGTAGAGACAAACTGTAGTCATCCTGATACCATGTGAGCCGCCTCGCTAAGCACCTACCCCTGGGGATGCCAGTCTCGGGCAGTGTTTCTTGATCTTGGCACAACCAACATTTGGGGCTGAGTATTGCTTTGTTGAGGGGGGCTGCCCTTGCATCGTAGAATGTTTAGCAGCATCCCTGACCTCCACCCACTGGATGCAAGTGGCACCTCTATTTGTGACAACCAAATATGTCTTCAGACATGGTAAATGTCCCGTGGTTGAGAATCACTGGTCTAGGGCCTATGGAGAAGGGGAAAAGCAGGGTTCATTCCCTTCTTCTCATCCTAACCCATCCCATCTTACTGGACAGAGAGAGAGCGCAAACTCTTCTTTAATCAACATCACACAATCAGTGCCTTCCCGAAGGAGACTGGGAGCTAATGTGGCCTGCAGGTGGGTCCTGGGAACAATTCGCCACTGGAGCGTGTGGAAACAACTACCGTCAAATAACTCCTTGGTCCACTAATGAGCTGCTTCTGACCAAGTGAGCCAATCTTGTTCCCGTTAACGTGAACGGCCGAGTCTGATGAAACTGGAAGCCCTGGGTGTTTCTTCTCAATGACACTGGGCCCGGGCAAAGCTTCCACTGCTGCCAGATGGAGCACAGCACTGGCAAATCAGACAGCAGCAGACTCTCATTTACCCAAAACTCAGCACAACCGCCAGGACATGCACACATCCCAGCTCCTAGCCATTCTGGACTTAGGAGAAAGGGGAAAGTGACAAAGTACATAAACAAGCGATCTGAGTTAACAAGTTAATTAAACAGCTGAAACATGACCAAAAAATCACACCCTCAAGTGGAGGTGGGGACCTGAAGCTGGGTGACTCAACAGTGTCACAGCGTGGGTTCCCACCTCCCACCCCGAGGGTCGGGCTGTTGGCCCAGAGGTGGAACCAGCATCAGTTACAATGTGCCACTGCTGGAATCAAAGAAGTGGCATCTTTATGTCTTTCATTAGTCAGCTACCTAACTAGTTCAAGGGTTTACTGACAGACTCAACCAAACTCACTGCCATTTGGTAGTAAGAGTATTTCACTACACTGCAATTCTTTGCAGACTGACTAACCACAAAACACCCACCTATTACTCATAGGACTGCTAGTTTCTATGCTGCTTCTGCACGCTTTACTTGGCTCCACTGTTGCACGTCTCATACTGCAATGTACTAACATTTCACAACAGGTCTGTCTCCCCCAGTGGGCAGTGGGCTCCTTGAGGGCAGGGTTCATATCTAGTACAAGGCATGGTATGTAAACAGACCCTCACGATTTGTATGATGGCTTCATGGATGATTGGGGGGTAAAATCTTCCATCTCTATATTCTTAGACTTAAGCCTGTCTACACATTCGTGGGAGGGCATGACCCATGTCTTCTCTCCTGTTTCTCTAAGGTTTATAAAGAACATTGCTCAAAAGGTTTCGATGAAACAATGACTGACTTGCTTGGCCTCTTGAATCCAAAGAGACAAACTGAGGCCTTCTGTTCATGAACCAGTGAGTCCAAGGAAAGAGGTCAGAAAGCCTAGCTGTCCGTCCACCCTGCTGCATACGCATTCGAATGTGTTTTGCCTCTTTTAATGAGACACAATTAGATGCAGGAATCGAATATATTCTTTACTAGGCAGTAGAGACACAGACATGAGCAGGACTAATAGGGTGCTTTCCCTCACAGAGCTCACTGTCTGCAGGAAAAGACAGATATTAACAATTATACAAAGAAGCAGCTATTATGCTCAGTGAGTCTTTTTAAGAAAAATGTAGATGTTGCCAATTTTTAAGTAGTCTGAACCTTTTTAAAGAGAATCATGATTTTTCCTCCAAATAAATAACACGCTTTCCTTAGAGCGTCCTCTGAAGTTTATTACATGGAAAGTTTATTATACACCTCGGTCATATAGGCCTCTGTTCCACAGTGATTGTCATTTTTTTAAAGACCAATTAAAAGCATCACATCTATGAATACTCCTAAGTCTATGTCTGTGTGTTCCAGTGTGTGGTATGTGTGACATCCCAAGGATAACCGAAGCTGACCGGAAAACCTATAAAAGCCAGGAAGTACTAGAACAGTGGTTCCCAAACTTATTTGGCCTACCACCCCCTTTCCAGAAAAAATATTACTCAGCGCCCCCTGGAAATTAATTTTTAAAAAATTTTAATAGCAATTAAACAGAAAGATATATGTATTAATGCTTCTACCTTTTTCGTAAAATATAGTAAAGAAAGGTGTAAATTAGAAACATTGAAGTTTGAAATTATGAAACTATTTATTGAACTCAGAATAGAAAGGTAATACAAAAAAAGTTAAAACAAATGCACCTATGGCCATCACCGCCCCCCTAGATCGCTGCAGCACCCACCAGGGGGCGGTAGCGCCCACTTTGGGAATCACTGTACTAGAATAACAGTCACCATATATTTGGGAGTCTAGAGAGTCAAGTAGCTCATAAGCAGGCGAAGAGCAGGCCAGGGGACTCCTGAGAACCCCTGAAGTTCAGAGGCCCTGACAGGATAATGGACCTTAAGAATTACAAATTACCCACCTGCAGGAGCTCTAGGAAGGCAGG
>NW_005371138.1:2589794-2601813 GCF_000412655.1 Myotis brandtii
CAGAAATATGAAGACCAGGAAAGGAGAACTGCCCTAAGGGAAGGATGAGAAAAAAATGAAGACTCAAAGAAAAGATAAAAATGCCAAAAGCTGGCCCAGCCAGTGTGACTCAATGATTCGGCATCTACCTATGAACCTGGAGGTCACCATTGGATTTCCGATCAGGGCACATGCCTGGGTTGCAGGCTCCATCCCCACAGCGGGGGAGGGTGCAGGAGGCAGCCAATCAATGATTCTCTCTCATCATTGATGTTTCTATCTCTCCTTCTCCCTTCCTCTCTAAAATCAATAAAAATATATTTTAAAAAAAATTTTAATGTCAAAAGCTGGGTGGCATGACATGAGAAGATAACATGTGAGGGAGTATATGAGATGTCTGAATCAATGTACTTAGTTTATTAGGGTTAATAAAATTTTAAATCAAAATACCGTGCCAGCTAGGACTCAAAATAATTCTCCTCCTCAATCATGAAGTAACAGTGGTTGGCAAAAGTAGGTTTACAGTGGTAAGTCTGCGCGAAACAGAGTTTATTCTTGTATTACGATTTATTCATTTTTGTATTTTCCATACAAACAACGGCAGAGAGTCATCTCTTTAGCTATGACAAGGCAGACACCACAACAGCCTGGAAAAATTTCTGGGTGATGCTTGCTGCAATGGGTTCCTTCTCAAAACTTCATACACTCTTGGGGCAAGAGAAGGTAATAACCTAACCCAGCCTTGCTTTTTGGGGTGCAAACCTGTGATCCAGGGAGGAAAAGTCACATACCTGGCTGACTGCAGAACCAAATTCTTGGTATCTCCCCTCCCCGATCCTAAAAGCTTTTCATCAGTAAAAACCAACCTACTTAATCCTGAACATTTATAGCTGTTTAGACAGCTGTCCAGCACAGCTACTCTTGCTGACCACAAATTCTCCGCTGCTCTCTTACCTGTCTGAGCAACCAGGTGTGTCCACCCACTCCACACAGCAGTGACCTTTTCATTCTGAAAACAATGTGCTTCTATTTTCTGAGGCACAGGAAGGAAAGCAGCCTGGGAAGCCAGTTGCCCGTGCTTGTTGCTTCCCCAAACATACAGGTCTCCTGAATCTTAAACAAGAAGAGGAACAAAAGAGGTGAAGGAACATTAGTCCAAAATGATGGAAAAGAAAAGAGACTGAAAAAAAAAGTGGTTCAAAGAAGTTGTATTGTTTTTATGCTACAATGTTGAGTAGAGCAAAGCAAGATAAAAATTTCATATACAGCATAATATAGGATTTTTTTAATTCTCTAAATAGGAAACAAAGCCAAATACTCACAGTAGTTTGTCAAGGAATGGGAATGTGTGAGCTTATTTTTCCATTAATTCATTCAACAAATATTTATTCAACATCTACCATGTGAAAGGTTATTTCTCTATATTCTATAGCTTTTAAAATACATGCTTGCAGCCCGGCCAGTGTGACTCAGCAATTCAGCATCAACCCAGGTTCAAATCCCAGTCAGGGCACATGCCTGGGTTGTGGGCTTGGGGGGCATGCAGGAGGCAGCCAAGCAATGATGCTTCTCTCCCATTGATGCTTCTATCTTTGTATACCTCTCCCTTCCTCTCTCTCAAAACAATCAATAAAAACATATTAAAGTAATAATAAATAAATATATGCTTACATTACCTTTTGTTAGAAAAAATATATTAACTTTTTGAAGTAACACGTTAAAAAATATTATTTAAGCTTAAACTTTTGTTTTGTTTTAAATTTTTTTCCAATTACAGTTGACCCTCAATGATTAATTAGTTCCAGGGGTACCGCTTAGTGGTTAGACATTTATGTAACTTACTAAGTGATCCCCCCGATAAGTCTAGTACCCATCTGGCACCATACATAGTTACTACAATGCTATACTTTACATCCCAGTGACTGTTTCCATAACTACCAATTTGTGCTTCTTAATCCCTTCATCTTTTTTATCCAGCCTCCAACCCCCCTCCCATCTGGCAACCATCAGTTTGTTCTCTGTATCTATGAGTCTGTTTCTGTTTTGCTGATTTTGTTTTTCAGATTCCACATATAAGTGAAATCATGTAGTATCTGTCTTTGTCTGAATTGTTTACTTTTTAAGCTTAAACTTTTTAAACCTAAGATTTCACAATATGCCCTGTCTAGCAGACACTATATAATGCTACCACATCACGTCTGTGTGGCACTTCAGCTCACTTGAACATCACAATAATCCTGTGATATAAGCAGGAATGTAACTGACTTTGTGATTTAATAGAGAAAGAGCACATTCAGAGTCAAGTGGCTTCTATTCTCGGATCTGCTAACTAGCTATTGACCTTGGACAATCACTTCCTCCCTAAGCCTTAGTTTCACCAGCTGAACACTGGAGGTTAGTCTACAAGGACAAACAATATGATTGATGACACCAGTAACAAGAGAGACTGGCGGGCAATTGTGGCAAACCAGAGGGCACATGCCTGTCTAAAAGGCATTCAGGTTCAAAAAAATTTCTGAGATTCACCAATGAACTTATATGCATACTAGAGGCCCGATACACAAAATTCGTGCAAGAGTAGGCCTTCCTTCCCCTGGCTGCCAGCACCGGCTTCCCTCTGGCACCCGGGACCCAGTCTTCTCTCTGGCCGCTGGCAGGCACCTGGGACCCGGGCTTCCCTGACAGCCCCAGCTTCGTCCAGAAGGACGTCCAGTCTAATTAACATATTACGCTTTTATTATTATAGATATGCATTACCCATGGACACAGACAATAGGGTGGTGAAGGCCTGGGGCAGGGCGGGATCTGGGTGGAGGAGGGCAATGGAGGGAGACAAGAGGGGGACATCTGTAATACTCTCAACAATAAAGTTTTCTTAAAAAGTGGGGGGGAGGACTTAACTGGAAGCCAAACAAAATGGGGCCATGGGCTATAATTAGACCATGAATCTACAATTTGTGACTCCTCTGGTGATCTCTAAGGGCTTTTCCAACCCTAATGTTCTAAGGTTCTATAAGGTTCCTCACACGAGGCTACTGAGCACTTGAAATGTGGCTAATCCAAACTGAAATGTGTTGTAAGACAAAAAAGCGCAATGGATTGCAAAGACTTACTATAATAAATAAATGAATAAATAAAGCATAGCTCATTAATAACTTCCATATTGATTACACATTGAAATAATATTTTGGATATGCGGGGTTAAGTACAATGTATTACTAAAATTATTTCACCTGTTTCTTTTTTACTTTTCAAAAGGTGGTTCACATTGTATTTCTACTAGACAGCACTCTTCTACAAGATAAATTAACCAAGGCTCCAAGATGTTAAACGACTTCCAAGATCATATGGATAATGAGGAGTCAGCAGAATAAAGAAGCCAGGTCTTCTGCTTCCACTGTATTCTGTGACCTTCCAATAAAGCGCTACAGTACTGCTTGCCCTAGGGTACTCTGGTATAGTCTCAAAAACTGATCAAAAGCCAAACAATATCAGTATAAAGGGCATTAGATTCAGGGTTCAAGGCCCAGATCTGCTGCTCTGTCACTCTGACATTGGGCACATCGCTTCACATCCTGAGCCTCTATTTCATCAAGTCTAAAATGAGGGAGTGTAAATACGTGGAGCTTCTTTATCACCCAGGTGACCTTGCAGCACTGACATTCTGCACTTCTATGGTATATTTCATGCAGCCTCTCTGGGCTTCACCAGGGTTTGCAAAATATGATCCTTTTCAAGAAGGCAGAAGAGAACTTCAGATAAGTCTCAAGTCATTAAATGGCCTGGTTAGCTACCAAGATGCCATTGGCCATGAGCCTGTGTCTGTAATAAGCTTCTATTTACCTTAGTAAGTCTAAACCATCTTTTTGCAAACACAGAGGGCCTTCCACATGCGGATCATTACACTGTTGCAAAATTAAAGTCTGCTGCAATGTCAAATAGTTACATAACCTACAGCTCCAAAAAAAGGTTTCCAGAGCAATGAACAAGACCCAAGGTGTTAAAAGCTTGAACTAGACGAGGAAAGGGGGATATTAATCTTGACAACTTTTAACTGACATTAAAAATATCCAAAAACAGCCCTGGCTGATTTTGCCGGTTGGTTGGCCATCTTCCCATGCACCAAAAGGGTACCGGTTCAATTTCCGGTCAGGGCACAATCACAGGTTGCTGGGCTCAATCCCTAGTAGGGGGTATAGGAGGCAGCTAATCGATGTTTCTCTCTTACATCTATGTTTCTTTCTATTCTCTTCCTTCCTCTATCTCTAAAAATCAATTTAAAAATCTTTTTTTAAAATATCCAAAAACAATTCACTTTGTGAATTTACTAAAATCACTAGATTGTACAACTTAAAGGGAAATTTTACACATGTATTACATCTCAATAAAATAAAAATTTAACATTTGTTTTAAAAACACCAAAATAAACGTGCTCCATATATGGAATAAGTAACTTTACAAATTACATGATTTTTTAAGAAATTGATATTATAAGCAATTAGAGAATCTCTAGATTTCAAATTAATTAGAACAGAGCAGAAACATCTCTTAGCCTACTCTTATCTCAGAAAAGAATGCCTTCCCCAACCTCATTGACTGTGGGACATGAACTAGTCACTTCCTGCCCTGGGGCCTCCAGTCCTTCCTTTATAAGTGGCATTCATTTCAACTCAACTCTTTCAACATATATGTATAGATCTAGCTAATATGAAACATAGGCTAAAAGTAGGTATTTCTTTTCTTGGCTGTTTTAAATTCATTATGTAACAAACTATATGTAGTTCAGAGTTTGTAAAGTATTTAAGCTCTTACATTATGTCTGTACTTTAGAAACAATAACAGCTTCTCAGTGGGGCTGCATTGCAAATCTGATGTTGAAGAAATTAATATGAATTAATTTACACATACTACGTACATACCTTAACTTCCACATAAAACACTATGCATGAAAGTCGTTTCCCTTTGCTTAAAAATGTAACGCATTTAACTCTGTGTGAGGTCTTAACCAAAATAAATTTCTCAAAGCTATAGTCTCCAGTCTACCAGCAGGGGGCAGAGGAATCTGGGCTTTGAAAAAGACAGCCTTCACTTTCCAGAAAATACTGTATTGACTGGGTGTGTCAAATGTATGGATGGATGTATAGCTAGACAGATATAGTGTGAGAGAGAAAAAAGGTTAGATAAAGGAATAGATCAAAGATATGGAATCAAGAAATAAATAAAAATACAAAGTAGAATAGAAAAACATACATAACTAGATTTAGATATATGGATATATAGATTAGATAGATACAAAGATAAAATATCGATAAAAATAGAGATATATAGTTAAATAAAATAGATAAATATAGAAAGAACAAACAGGGAGATAAATGAATTTGAAAGGTTAGTTTGAGATTAAACAGAGAGGATAGCTAGAGAGTTTACATAGTTATATTAGACATTTAAATAGATTAGATGAGAAAAAAAGAAATTAATAAATAAATAGATTAAATGGATAAGATAACAATATGTCACATATAAATTTACTGCTGGTTAATGATTTGATAATCATAATTATCCTGAAGGGAAGATATTCTTATCCCTATTGTACAATTGAGAAAACAAAATCAGAGAAAAGGAAGTAAGCCCATATGGGTGTGTTACATGTACTGTCATATTTAGTTCTCAGAACTACCCATGAACTATTTCATAGACAAGGAAACGGTCCCACGAGGGAAAGTGATTTGCCTAAGATCACTCGCGTAGTGACAACAGAATTCTGCCTCCAAAGTCTGTGCTCTTCCCTCTGGTACCCCAATATCACCCCTTAAAGGAGAAACATACAGAGCTGTGATGGCACGTTAAACTGAAAGAGCTGGTACCTACCTGCCAATGAAGCTGAGTGATCTGACCCAGCCACAACACAAATTGCTTTAGAATTCTCTAGACCTACAAAAAAAATAAAAAAAATTTTTTTGAATTTACATTTATAATAGAACAAACGGGGCAGAGAAGGGGCTGAGCAACACCAGCAGGGCCTGGGAGAACCTCTTAGCCAGTGCAGGCAGGTCTGAGTCGGAGCACTGCCAAGAAGATGACTAACGTGGTGGGGAAACTGGTTACCCACCAGTGGGCTGAACAAGTAAGTAAATCTATTGAGGATAAAGGAGCCAGATTTCTCACTATCAGAGAGGAGAGGAAAGACACACATATGAAAAGATGGAAGGCTAGCATTGCCCATGCAATACTGGATTGCCATTGGAGAAATCAATATAGACTCATGGTTTCTAGTAGAGACAGATAAAGTGATATGGGTGTGCGCATGTATAAATATGTGTATTTCCTAGCTCTGTCCACTAAGGGGGCCTAGAAAAATGGCATCTCATACATTTAGCTACTACTGCATGCAGCACTAAAATACACACCCAGGCTTCCTAACAACACACAGGCAGAACTAGAATTCAACCTGCCTTCCACCTCTAAACTCAACACTTTCCTCCCTTAATCACACTGCCTTTACTGACAAGGTATAATTCCAATCAACTCTGCTAGAGAAATTCAGTCATTCTGTAACTCTTTTTTTCTGACACTTCTGCTTAATTAACTAGGGTCTTAATAAAATGCCCCTCAACCTTAAAGTATCCTGTGGAATGAGAAAGGGACACGGCAGACATTTCGGCCGCATTCACCAGAGAAGAAGCGCTGGGCTCCTGGTGGCCAGGTGAGGAGGGACATCCAGGGTCACAGCTCCAGAACTGCTGGTGGTAAAGTAAGGTGGAGGAATAAAAAATGAAAGACTTTAAGGGCAGGAAGCTGATGACCTGTTCTAAATGTGTCATCAAAAAGTTCCTCCAATTCAACTCTGAATCTAAGCTGCGCCCCAAGCAGATCTCAAACAGGCTGTTCAAATCAAATATAAGAATCGCATTTCTAATTCCTTCTGGTTACAGTTCTGTGCTAAAATAGAAAGCAGAATCTTTGGTGTGTGGGAAAGATTGTACAAACAACTCATAACAATACAATATACAGTGCTATCCACACATGAGAAAATATGACAGAGGCAAGAAGAGGGGAAGTCTTTACTTAGAAAGCTGTACCTGAGCTAGGCCTTAAAAATTATCAGGATTTTCCTGGGGGAACAGGAAGGAAAAGGCAGAGGTAAAAGTTTGCCCACAGGCACAGAAGAATGAGAAAGCAGGATGCGCCCAGGGAGCAGTAAATACCCTGGTGAGGCAGGAAAAAATGTTTGGGAAGTTTGAGTTCATGTTCTGAATGCTTTCAATGCCATGGGAAGTGGACTGCCTGTCCAGCATCCAGTGCCTCCTTCTCCCTCCCCAACTCAACCCTTCAGGTGGCTAACCTCACCCCCAGAGGAAGAGGAGAGCCTGTAGGACTTGGGAAAATCAGAATGAACCCAACATCTTATATATCGTCCCCGCTGTACCCTACCTTTTTCTTTCCCCCCTTCCTACCACCTTCTAAAATCCTTCTTTGTTCTGAGCTAGAGGGGAGTAGTTAGAGGTTTCCTGTAAAGGTTTCATTACAGCCAACCATCAGTAGACTGGGTCACAAAGTAAGAGAGTGAGACAGGAAGAGGAAGAAGAAGACATGGTGCTATATAAAGGCCCACAAAGTGAGTGCAGAGCAGAGGGAAGGGAGAGAGGAAGGAAGAGAAAAGAATGAAAATGAGTCCCAGCATGAAAGAGAGAAAAGGAGAAAGTCCTACAGACAACTGGCCAACCAAACACGGACCAACAGACCTGTGGGCAGAGCATTTACTGACTACTCCTCATGTGCCCATGTAGAGAGATTTCCCGCGAGGAACACTCCTGCCTCCCTCTCTACATCCTCACTGGCTCCTGCTTTCCTTTGGGAGAAGGAATTGGGCAAGTCCTCTGGGTGCTCCCCGTGGGATGTGCTGCCTGCAGAGAGGGTGCCTCCTCATGTGTTCTCAGCTGTGCTGTCAGCTTAGTGGGCCCGACTCTATGCAGCTGCTCTAGTGCCTGGTAGGTAAATTCGACCTGGGATTCAGAATTTAGAGCAGTGATTCCCAAAGTGGGCGCTACCGCCCCCTGGTGGGCGCTGCAGCGATCCAGGGGGGCGGTGATGGCCACAGGTGTATTTGTTTTAACTTTTTTTGTATTACCTTTCTATTCTGAGTTCAATAAATAGTTTCATAATTTCAAACTTCAATGTTTCTAATTTACACCTTTCTTTACTATATTTTACAAAAAAGGTAGAAACATTAATACATATATCTTTCTGTTTAATTGCTATTAAAATTTTAAAAAAATTAATTTCCAGGGGGCGCTGAGTAATATTTTTTCTGGAAAGGGGGCGGTAGGCCAAATAAGTTTGGGAACCACTGATTTAGAGGTTTACTATTGCTACACACTATTCCTTAACACCTAAGCCATGTCTTCCAACCTATCTTTGAATAGTTCTAGAGCTACCGTGTTGATCTCCACATACCTGACTTGCATCTACCTCTCAATGGGTTCCAAACTATGGCAGTGAAGAGAGATGCTTTTATTGGGTCCACAGAAATCCCAACAAGACTAACAGACCCACCAACAGAGAGAGTTAAGACACAGAGACCAAGAAATACCAAAAGCAAAACTCCATTCACCCATTTTCTGCATGCCTGTGGCTCTACTTCTTGACAAAGAATCAATACAGGACTCAGAAGAAATAAAGGCCTTACCTGGCACTCTGCTCGGTTCCTTTGCTGTCAAAAACAGTGGGAGGGTCTGCCCAGGGCACAACCGCCGTCCAGATGATGCCAAACCAGTTCCCCACTGGAACACAATGCCACTTGCTTCCCAATTGAACAGAAGAAAAAAATGCTTATTTGGATAAGACCAGATTGTTCTTTGAACTTCACTGCTATGGAAGGTTCCTAATTCATTCTCAGTTAACTCATGCATTATGGAGAAGCTTATTTCTTCAAGGGCCTTATGACTGGTCACAGGGATTACCACCAAGCCAATCAAAATCTAATCTTCAGCCTTAGCCGTTCTGGCTCAGTGGCTAGAGCATCGGTCTTCGGACTGAAGAGTCCCGGGTTCAATTCCGGTCAAGAGCACATGCCCAGGTTGCAGGCTCGATCCCCAGTAGGGGGTGTTCAGGAGGCAGCTGATCAATAATTCCCTCATCCTTGATGTTTCTATCTCTCCCTCTCCCTTCCTCTCTGAAATCAATAAAAATATTTTAATAATGTTTTCAGAAAGAGTCCTTATCTTTTAGAAATGCATGCAGAAATATTTACAAAATGAGTGGGGGAGGGGAGGGGAGGACTTACAATTAAGTTAATCAATACATAATAGAAGCTATGCTGCTTTGTAACTGTACAGAAATGTATACATAAGGCTAGCAATTATAGAAAGTTGGTAGGAAAGGGGGGAGTAAACCCATGATAGGCAATTCTCCACCCTGTTAATTTCTAAGAGAAGCTACTGCTTATAAAAGTGTAATTACTACCATACAACTCAGCAATCACACTCCTGGGCATTTATCCCAGAGAAATGAAAATTTATGGTCACATAAAAACTTGTCCACAAATGTTTACAGCTTTATTCTTAATAGCCAAACTCTGGAAGCAACCAGATGTTCTGCAATGGGTGACTGGTTAAGCAAACTGTGGTTGTTAGAGACTGAATTATGTCCCCCGAAAATTCATGTGGAAGCCCTAGCCTGCAATGTGACTGTATTTGGAAATAGGGCCTATAAGGAGGCAATAAAGGTTAAATGAGTCATAAAAGTGAGACCTTAATCTGATAGAACTGGTGTCCTGATAAGTAGAGGAGAGATACCAGTGGTGTCTCTCTGTCCATGTGTGTATAAAGGAAACGCCATGTGAGGACACAGAGAGAAGGCAGCCATCTGCAAGTCAGGAACAGAGGCCTCACCAGAAACCAATTCTCACAGCACCTTGATCTTGGACTTCTCACCTCCATAGCTGTAAGAAAATACATTCCTGTTGTGTGAGCCACCCAGGCTGTGGGATTTTGTCTTGGCAGCCTGAGCTAATATGGTGGTACCTCTATACCATGGAATACTACTCCGCAATAGTACTTGATGCTCAAAACTGGGATGAATCTCTAGGGAATTTTGTTGAGCAAAAGAAATCCAACCCGAGAAAGCTGTATACCCTATGATACCATTTATACAATATTCTTGAAGTGACAATATTATAGACATGGAAAACAGAAGAGTGGCTGTCAAGAGCTAAGACGGGAGTGGGGCAAGTAGGAAGTGAGTGTCGCTATAAAGGGTGACAAGCGGTCCTTGTGGTGATGCACCTGTTCTGCATCCTGACTGTACCCAGACATCCTGGTTGTGCTGCTGCACCAGTTACAAAAGATGTTACTACTGGGAGAAGCTGGGAAAAGAGTGCATGAGATCTATCTTATTTCTTACAACTATGTGTGAATCTATAATTATCTCAAAAGAAAAACTTAAATGATTTTTATGTACAATTAACACTAAGACCACCATCAGCACAGTGCAACACCAGCCTCTTCCTCTCCTCTCCTCTCCCCACTCTACAACTGGACTCACCAAACGCTTGAGCCTCAGCTGCCACAGCTGGTTAGGGCTGTCCTTCAGCCCAGGAGTGGGAGCAGAAAAATGAGCAAGGGAGAGAGAAAAGAGTCACTGCTCTTCCACCTGCCACCGTCCCTCTCGACTCATCACCCTCAACCTCACACACAATCAGCCCTACATCCATCGCCCTCTCACAGTTCAGGAGACAAGCTCATTTGAAGCTTTGAAATCAATAGACATTAAAATCCTACTAGTGCCGTCAGAGCCAAGAAAGTGGGCCTTGGAATCCTAGACTCTGACCCCAGCTCTACCTTTTACTACCTTACTCCTTGTGGAACCTTAGGCAAGCACTTTAGCCTCTCTGCACCTCAGTTTCTTCAAACATAAAAATGTAACTCACATCACCACACGGCTGTGAGGATTAAATGAGTATTGATTAAATCAAGAGAGCCTAGCCCCATGCCTAGAACATAATAAAGAGCTGGAAGTTTATTTCCTTCCTTCCTACCTGCTAAAGGCTTTCCCACATAACTTTGGCCTTACATCCCTCCCATTAATCACAAGTGCAGTGGAGGAGGACATTGAGTTACTCCTTATAGTTGACTTCTTCTAAAATTCTGTTTCTCCTTATTACACATCTATTTAGAAAATAAAAGCAAAATGATCACCTGTAGCAGCTAACGCATGCCTCAGTCCAGCAGCAATACTAACAACCTCCTCTCTCAGGAGCTGTCAAAACAGAGAAAAGGATTGAGTCCTCAGAATCATCCATCTCCAAACTGTTATGAAATTGATGCCCAAATGCAATGCAGCATGGCCCACATTATGTGTCTATTGGTTTAGAGCCCCCATTCATAAACACCTCCACATGCATCCCTAAAAGACAAAAACCTTTTTAATATACCCTATCACAATGCCTCTCACAGATGGAGGGACCTTCAGGTTAATCCAGTACACAATGGTTGGAAAACATTTTCTATAAAGGGCCAGACAGTAAATATTTTAATTTTTATAAATATATTTTTAATATATTTTTATTGATTTCAGAGAGGCAGGGAGAGGGAGATAGAAACATCAATGATGAGAGAGAATCATTGATTGGCTGCCTCCTGCACGCCCCCTACTGGGGATTAAGCCCGCAACCCAAAGGAGCTCTCTGGGATCTTTTTTTTTTAATCCTCATCCAAGGATACTTTTCCATTGATTTTCAGAGCGAGTGGAAGGGAGGGGGAGAGACAGAGAGAAACATCGATGTGAGAGAGACACATTGATTGGTTGCCTGCCACACGTGCCACAACTGGGGCCGGGGGTTGAGCCTGCAACCAATGTACACATGCCCTTGACCGAAATCAAACCTGGGACCCTCAGTCCGAGGGCCAGTGCCCCCACCCCTGAGCCAAACCAGCTAGGGTGTAAATATTTTAGACCTGCCCTGATCGGTTTGGCTCAGTGGATAGAGCGTCGGCCTGCGGACTGAGGGGTCCCGGGTTCGATTCCGGTCAAGGGCATGTAC